>NC_137290.1:2770000-3282500 GCF_054371585.1 Giraffa tippelskirchi
TTCACAAACGTGGCCTTAAATGTATCATTCTGATGCCTGAATTTTCAGAACCCCTTAACTTCTCTACCCCAAATAAGACTCCTTGTCCCCTCACCCTAGTCCTCGTCTGAACCAGGGATTATCAGAACACGGTCCCGGATGTAACATTCTAGCTCCCCCAACGCAGTCAAGTTGCCCTGAGTGATACATTCTCCAAAAAGCCGTGTGTCCTCTCGAAGCTCATGTCCGCTGGCTGTCCCAGACCCACAGCAATTTACAACCTGCTTCCACACAGGTTTTATTACTTCAAATGGATATTTAAATAGGCATTTCAATAATTTAAGCAGGCATGTCAATAATTCATCCAGCATCAGATCACTGGTGAGGGGCAAAGTGGGAAAGCAAACTAGGATGTACATGTCCTGAGTTCATTTCTTTTCAGTTCAGTCCATCCAGACATCCAGATGCTGGTACAACCAGACGTGCCGAGTGGGAGGTCAGCCCAGGAAGGTGTCGCGCTGGGCCCACGGGGGTCGGGACGTGGAAATCTCATCTTAAAGACCTGTGTTCTTTCTCTCCTGTTGATGTGGAAGGCTCACTTAATTGTATCAGGGCTTACCAGATCAGGGTTCCCTGTTAGCTGTTTTAACTGTTGCTTCTTGACCTGCATACAGATTTCTCAAGAGACAGGTAAGGTGATCTGGTATCCCCATCCATTTCAGAATTTTTCAGTTTGTTGTGATCCATGCAGGATTATAAGGTGGAACTATCCAATTTCCTTTTTGGGGGTTTTATGTGCTAGTTCCCTGGGAGAGTGTCCCAGTTTTGGGTAAAATACACTGGAGTATTTTATGTGAGATAGCCGGTGGGTATGCTTCATACTGCTATTTCCGTTTTTTTTTTTTATTATACTTGAAATGCCTGAACCATAAATTACTTTTCAAAAGAACCATGTGAAAACCAAGCCATAAAGAACAGAGATGATATCAAGCTTCATTATAGAGGCCAAGCCTTAACCACATTCAGTTCACCCAGAGTGGGGATGCTAATCAGTCTTGCAGGAGTCCACATATTATTAACAGGCATGATGGACTTCCCTGGTGGCTCAGATGATAAAGAATCCGCCTGCTAATGCAGGAGACCTGCGTTTGATCCCTGGCTCGGGAAGATCTGCTGGAGAAGGGATTGGCTACCCACTCCAGTATTCTTGCCTGGAATCCCATGAACAGAGGAGCCTGCTGGGCTACAGTCCATGGGGTCCCAAAGAATCAGACATGACTGGGCAACTGTCACGTTCACTCTGGGAAGATTATAATAGGGGCCAACTAGGTCTCGGGTACTGTGGGCAACATGGGTTGAGTAGAAACAGTGGGATAGCTGGATGCTAGTTTTCCACCTCAAACCACACACACAAAAAGAAAAACTGGTAGAACTAATAAATGAATTCAGTAACACTGCAGGGTATTTTTTTTTGTGTGTGTGTGTTTGTTTTAATTCCACACAACGAGATCATATATTAACAGTATTTGTCTTACACAGAGCTTGACTGGATCAGAGCTCCCTTGATGATAAGTGTTTCCCTGGTGGCTCAGATGGTAAAGAATCTGCCTGCAATGCAGGAGACCCAGGTTCAGTCCCTGAGTCAGGAACATCCCCTGGAGGAGCGCATGGCAACCCACTCCAGTATTCTTGCCTGGAGAATCCCTTGATCATATCAGACTAAGATCCTCACATTCTGAGTTCATTTCTTTCCATCTCTGAAAACCCACCTACAAACACCACTGGCAGTAGAGATAACTAACATTCCTAGGAAACATGCCTTATAAATGTGCTATGTGTCTGACAGATTCATGATCACACTTGGCTAATGAGAGAGAAACTTAATTGTACAGTTTTTTCACATGTTCATTCTGTTGAGATAGAATGGATGTGTTAGTTCAGCTGTGTAGCATGAAAATCTGATATTTGTAATACACTGTAAAATTATCGCAATAAGAAGTCTGTTTAACATTTGTCAACAGCCATAGTTCCAGAAAATTGTTTTCTTGTAAGAAATCTAAAAATCTGCTTTCCTAGTAGTTTTCAAATATGCACTTGAGTGCTAACGATGGTCACCACGCTATATACTTACACCCCTAAGTGTGCTCAGATGCTAAGCTATGTCTGACTCTTTGCAACCTCATGGACTGCAGCCCACCAGGCTCCTCTGCCCATGCGATTTTTGCAGGCAAGAACACTGGAGTAGGTTGCCATTTCCTTCTCTAGGAGATCTTCCCGACCCCGGAATTGAACCTGGGTCTCCTGCATTGGCAGGCAGTTTCTCTACCACTGAGCCACCAGGGAGGCCCACATTATATCCCCATGAATTCCTTATTTTGTAGCAGAAACACTGTACATTTTCACTCCCTTCATCTGTGTCACCTTGCCCCCAACCCCTTGCCTTTGACAACCATCAATCTCTTCTCTGTAGGTAAAAATTTGGTGTTTTTTTTTTTAATTGTGTGTTTCTCGTTTGTTTTGATTCCACGTATTGAGATCATATGGTACCTGTCTTTCTCTGACTTGTTTTACTTAGTGTAATTCTTTGATTCATGAGGACTTCCCTGGTGGCTCAGATGGTTTTCATTCTTTGTTCTGGCATAATATTTTCACATACATACACTGCATTTTCTGTATCCATTCATCCCCAGATGAACATTTATTTAGGTTGTTTTCCTATCTTAGCTCTCGTAAACAATGCTGCACTGAACACAGGCAGTCGGTGCACTGGGTCAAGTTAGTGTTTTCGTTTTCTTGGCGTAAATACCCAGAAGAGCAACTGCTGATCGCAAGCTAATTCTCTTTCAAACTTTCGGAGGCTGCTGCTGCTGCTAAGCCGCTTCAGTCGTGTCGGACTCTGTGCGACCCCACAGACGGCAGCCCACCATGCTCCCCCGTCCCTGGGATTCTCCAGGCAAGAGTACTGGAGTGGGTTGCCATTGCCTTCTCCAATGCATGAAAGTGAAAAGTGAAAGTGAAGTCGCTCAGTCGGAGGAACCTCCTCTTATTTTCCATATCCTCTGCACCAGTTTACACCACCACCAGTAGTACACAAGAATTCCCATTTCTCTACATCCTGAACAACGCTTCTGATTTGTCACTTTGATGACAGCCATTCTGACAGGTGTGAGGTGACTGCCCTCACTACAGTTTTCATTTGCATATTCTGTTTTGAAATGTTTATTCCTTTTTAAAAAATTTTTGGTGGCATTTTTTTTAACAATTTAATTTAAATTTTTTTAAATTTTTCATTGCGGCATGGAGGCTCTTCCTGGCAGTGCATGGGGCTTTCTCCAGTTTCCGTGAGCAGTGGCTAACCTCTAGCCACTCCCTCTAGCTGCGGCACACGGGCTTTGCTGCCCTGCCGCCTGTGGGATCCTACTTCCTGGACCAGGGATCTAACCTGTGTCCCCTGCGTTGGCAGGCATATTCTAAACCACTGGACCACCAAGGGAAGTTCCCACTGAATTCTTGATGAGTCACGATGTTGAGCATTTTCTCGTGTACCTGTTGGCCCTCTCTATATCCTCTTTAAGAAAAACATGCATTCAATTTCTCTTGCCATTGTTAAATGGGACTTTTTTCCCCCCAGTAATAATTTATTTATATATTCTAGATATTGATCCCTTATCAGATATATAATTTGCAGATCACATTTTTTTTTCCCTCTCCACTAAATTGCCTGTTTTAACAGTTGTCCCTTGTGACTCAGCTGGTAAAGAATCCGCCTGCAACGCGGGAGACCTGGGTTCGATTCCTGGGTTGGGAAGAGCCACTGGAGAAGGGAAAGGCTACCCAACTCCAGTATTCTTGCCTGGAGAATTCCACAGACTGCATAGTCCGTGAGGTCGCAAAAAGTCGGACACAACTGAGCGCCTTTCACTTCAGTTTCACTTTCTTTCCTGTGCAGAACATTCTTTCAGTTTGACGTTGTCCCATTTGTATGTATTTGCTTCTGTTGCCGGATCAAAAGCATCATGACAAAGACCTATGTTAAGAACCTTCTGTGTGTTTTCTCCTGTGGATGTTACGGCCTTGTGTCTTAACATTCAAATATTTGATCCGTTCTAAGTTGAATTTTGTGAGTGAGGTGTCAGATCAGGCTCGAGCTTCATTCTTCACGTGTGACTATCCACGTTTCCTGCTTCCGTCATTTTAAAATTAGCTTTTGGCTGTGCTGGGTCTCTGTTGCTGCAAACAGGTATTCTCTAGTTGGCAGCAAGCAGGGGCTTTGCTTTCGTTGTAGTGCGTGGGCTTCTCATTGCGGTGGATGCTTTTACGCAGCAGGGGGTCTGGGGCTCAGGCTTCAGCAGTTGCTCTGTGGCATGTTGGGGTCTTCCTGGACCATGACTCCTGCATTGGCAGGTGGATTCTTAACCACTGGGCCAACCAGGGAAGTCTTCCCACTACCATTTACTGAAGACACAGTACTTTCCCTACGGTGTATTTTTGGTTCCTTTGCTACAGTCCATGGGGGTCACAAAAGAGTCGGACATGACTGAGCGACTTCACTTTCACTTTGCTATGCATTGGCCAAAAATGTGTAGATAAATCTCCAGGTTCTCTATTCTCTTCCATTGATCTGTGGGTGTGTGTGCGTGTGTTTAGGCCAAGAGCACACTGTTTTCATTACTGTGGCTTTGTAATACAGGTTGACATCAAAAAGGATGATGCCGCTGACTTTTCTGTCAAGTTTACTGTGGCTTTTTGGGTCTCTTGTGGTTTCATAGAGATCTTAGCATTGTTTTAATTTCTTTCTGTGAAAAATGCTACTGGGATTTTGATGGAGATTCCATTAAGTCTGTAGAGTTTTGGGGTAGTACAGACATTTTTTAGAACTTAATTTTTATTTTATATTACAGTTTGTGGCTGTCTGAGCCACTGTGGCTCAGACAGTAAAGATTATCTGCCTGCAATGCAGGAGACCCAAGTTTGATCCATGGGTCAGGAAGATCCCCTGGAGAACATGGCAACCCACTCCAGTATTCTTGCCTGGAGAATCCCATGGACAGAGGAGCCTGGTGGGCTACAGTCCATGGGGTTGCAAAGGGTCAGACATGACTGAGAGACTAAAACACACACACAGTTGATTTAAAATGCTGTGTTAGTTTCAAGTGTCCAGCACAGTGATTCAATTATACATAAAAATATATCCATGCTTTTTACTATTCTTTTCCCATAAACTTTATTACAGAATACTGAGAACAGTTCCCTGTGCTATACAGTAGGTGTTTGTTGATTACCTATTTTATATGTAGTAGTGTGTACACCAGAGAGGGCAATGGCACCCCACTCCAGTACTCCTGCCTGGAAAATCCCATGGACAGAGGAGCCTGGTAGGCTGCAGTCCATGGGGTCTCCAAGAGTTGGACATGCCTGAACGACTTCACTTTGACTTTTCACTTTCATGCATTGGAGAAGGAAATGGCAACCCACTCCAGTACTCTTGCCTGGAGAATCCCAGGGATGGGAGAGCCTGGTGGGCTGCCGTCTATGGGGTCACACAGAGTCGGACAAGACTGAAGCGACTTAGCAGCAGCAGTGTGTATACAGTGAAAATGAAAGTCGCTCAGTCGTGTCCAACTCTTTGTGACCCCATGGACTGCAGCACGCCAGGTTCCTCTGTCCATGGAATTCTCCAGGCCAGAATACTGGAGTGGGTAGCTGTTCTCTTCTCCAGGGGATCTTCACAACCTAGAGATTGAACCCTGGTCTCCCACATTGCAGGCAGATCCTTTACCCAGCTGAGCCACCAGGGAAGCCAGGTAGTGTGTATATGTTAATACCAAATTCCTAATTTATTCCCCCAAGAACCTTTCCCATTTGATAACCATAAGTTTGTTTTTGAAATCTGCAAGTCTGTTTCTGCTGTGTATGTAAGTTCATTTTTATCATTATTTTTTTAGATTCCACATGTAAGTGATATCATATGGTATTTGTCTGGCTTACTTCACTTAGGATGATAAACTCTAGGACCATCCATGTTGGTGCAAATGGAATTATTTCATTCTTTTTTAAGGCTTGAGTAATATTCCACTGTGCCTATACACCACCTCGTCTTTATCTATTCCTCTGATGATGGATATTTGGGTTGCTCCCATGTCTTGGCTATTGTAAACAGTGCTGAAGTGAACCCTGGGGTGCGTGCTTCTTTACAAATTATGGTTTTCTATGTATGCAGAGAAGGCAATGGCACCCCACTCCAGTACTCTTGCCTGGAAAATCCCATGGATGGAGGAGCCTGGT
Source organism: Giraffa tippelskirchi (assembly GCF_054371585.1). Classification (NCBI taxonomy): domain Eukaryota; kingdom Metazoa; phylum Chordata; class Mammalia; order Artiodactyla; family Giraffidae; genus Giraffa; species Giraffa tippelskirchi. The sequence goes on from NC_137290.1 coordinate 2,776,265, forward strand.
AGGCTACAGTCCATGGGGTCGCTAAGAGTCGGACACGACTGAGCAACTTCACTTTCACTTTTTCCTTTCATGCACTGGAGAAGGAAATGGCAACCCACTCCAGTATTCTTGCCTGGAGAATTCCAGGGACGGCGGGAGCCTGATGGGCTGCCGTCTATGGGGTCGCACCGAGTCGGACACGACTGAAGCAACTAAAGGAAGGAAGGATGGATATATGCCCAGGAATGAAACTGCTAGATCATATGGTAGTTCTCTTATTAGTTTTTTAAGGAACCTCTTTACTGTTCCCCATAATGGGTATACCAGCTGACATTCAAATTAGTGTAAAAGGGCTCCTTTTTCTCCACACCCTCCACAGCATTTAGTGTGTGGAGACTTTTTAATGATGATTCTTACTGATGTGATGTGGTATTAGTTCTTATTTGCCTTTCTCTAAGAATCAGCAATGTTGAGCATAGTTGCATGGCCATAGTTTTGGCCATACGTATGTCTTCTTTGGAGAAATGTCTACTTAGTTCTGATCATTTTTTGCCTGGGTTATCTGTTTGTGTTTTGTGGGGTTTTTTGTTGTTTTTTGTTTTAATGATCTGCATGAGCTCAGCTGTTTGTACATTTTGGAGATTAATCCCTTGTCAGGCACTTCGTCTGCAAATATTTTCTCCCTTTCTGAGGGTTGTCTTTTTGTTTTCTTTATGGTTTCCTTGGCTGTGATGAAGCTTTTTTCAGTTTAATGAGGGCCAATTTGTTTGCTTCTGTTCTCGGCTTCTTTACTCTAGGAGGTGGAGCAGAAAAGATATTGCAGTGACTTATGTCAAAGGGTGTTTTGCCTATGTTTTCCTGTGAGCATTTTATAGTATCAGGTTACATTTAGGTCTTGAATTCATTTGGAGTTTTTTTTTTTTTAGTGTATGAGGTTAATTTCATTCTTTTACATGTAGCTGTCCAGGTGTTCCAAAACTACTTATTGAAGAGACTGTCTCTTCTCCATCATATATTCTTCTCTCCTTTGCGCTCAGTCGCTTCAGTCGTGTCCAACTCTTTGCAACCCCATGGACTGTAGCCTGCCAGGCTCCTCTGTCCATGGGATTCTCCAGGCAAGAACACTGGAGTGGGTTGCCATGCCCTCCTCCAGGGGATCTTCCCAGCCCAGGGATAAAACCTACATCTCCTGCGTTGGCAGGCAGGTTATTTACCACTAGCGCCTCCTGGAAAGCCCATTTGGTGCCATAGTATGTGGTCAATCCTAGAGAATGTTCCATGTGCATTTGAAAAGAACATGTATTCTGGGTTTTTTTTTTTTCCTTTCTGTGGGGGGATGGAGATGTGATGTAACATCCTGAAGATATCAATTAAGTCTAGCTCTTCTATTGTATCCTTTAGGGTCTGTGTTGCCTTATTGATTTTCTAGAAGATTGTGTTGTTCATATGAGAGGGGTGTTAAAGTCTCCTACTATTATTTTACTCCATCAGTTTCTCCCTTTATACCTGCAAGTCTTTGTGCTACCTATAAAAGGTGCATATATGTTGGTGAGTGTAATATCTTCTTGTTGTAAGTTAAAAAATAGATAAATAAACTAAGTTAAAATAAATAAATAAAATATCTTCTTGTTTGTATTATGTGCTCATATATCGGGTGTATATATGCTGACAAGTGAAATATCCTCTTTTTGTATTGATCCTTTTATCACTATATAGCGTCCTCCTTTCTCCTATGTTATAGCTTTTGTTTTAAAGTCTGTTTTGCTTGGTATGGGGCTTCCCTGATAGCTCAGTTGGTACCTGCAATGCAGGAGAGCCCAGTTCAATTCCTGTGTTGTTGGGAAGATCCACTGCAGAAAGGATAGGCTACCCACTCCAGTATTCTTGGGCTTCCCTGGTGGCTCAGCTGGTACAGAATCTGCCTGCAACGCAGGAGACCTGGGTTTGATCCCTGGGTTAGGCAGATTCCCTGGAGAAGGGATAGGCTACCCACTCCAGTCTTCTTGGGCTTCCCTGGTGGCTCAGCTGGTACAGAATCTGCCTGCAATGCAGGAGACCTGGGTTCGATCCCTGGGTTGGGAAGATTCCCTGGAGAAGGGAAAGGTACCCACTCCAGTATTCTAGCCTGGAGAATTCCATGGACTGTATAGTCCATGGGGTCACAAAGAGTCAGACACGACTGAGTGACTCTCACTTTGTTTGGTATGAATATTGCGACCACTGCTTTCTTGTCATTTCCATTTTCATGAAATACCTTTTTGCATTCCCTCACTTTCAGTCTTTGTGAACCCTTTGCCCTAAAGTATCTCTTTAGTGGGTCCCTAAAGGCTGCATAGTGTAGTCTTTTTTTTTTTTTTTTTTAAATCCAGTCTGCCCTCTATGTCTTTTTAGTGGAGCATCTAAATCCGTCGACCTTTTAGGTCATTATTGAAAGATATATGTACTTATTGTTGCCATTTTAAATCCTGTTTTATATTTCTTGTCTCTTTCTTTTCCCTTTTCTGATTTGTTGATGTTCTATTGTATTATGCTTACGTTGCCTTCTTTGTGCTTTTTGTGAATCTATTTTATGGTTTTGAGTTGTGGTCACCCTGTTTTTCAAGTATGTCAACCCCTTTGTCGTGGTCTTGTTATAGCCACGCGTTCCGGGAAACAAGCTCACTCAGAAGGACGATGCAGATAGTGAAGTGCAGTTTATTACACCGGCGGGCCCAAGGCAGAGTCTCCTCTTAGCCAAGGACCCCGACCAGCATTTGTGAAAATCTTTTATACCCCATGTGTACGTCTGAACCCACCACCCAACTTCCTTGTGACTTACATAAACAAAGGAAAGGTAAATACAATCACAATAACTCCATCATTCATGTGTTATGTGTTCAGTCAATAATCAATAAGCCTGAGGTTACATTCCAAACAGTCAACAATCAATAAGCCAGAGGTTACAGATAAGAATTTATGACCTGTCCTGAGGGGGTCTTATCCTTCTATTGTCATTTCCACAGGCACTAAGCACAGAGTTCAGAGTCCATTAGAGAGGTGGCCGAGCATAATCAGCACGAACAGGCCTAAGATGGGAGTCCAGGCCCTATGAATTCCTTCTTCAGTCTGTGCGTGGACTGGAAAAGAATTTCCAGATGTGGGGGTGAATGAGCAGAGAATAGAGTTTATTAGAGTGGGAGACACTGTTAGAACAGTGGAATGGCTCAAGGGAGAGCTGATGTCTTTTTTGCAGGCTAGTAGCTGATTTTTATAGCCTCAAGACAGAGAAAGTTCCTGCTGGAAGGCATCAAGTGATTGCTTAGGCTGCTATAGTGTAATAGGGTGGGTATTTTACCTAATAAGTGAAGCCGCTCAGTCGTGTCCAACTCTTCGCGACCCCATAAGGGGTCAGGGAACTGGCTAGTTTAGGTTAGGAGGGCTCACGGCCAACAGTTGCTATGGGGCTTGGTTAATTCTGGAGATGTTTGTTCTGTGACCGTGGCACAGGGGTCCACACCCTTCCTATACCTACTTGCTTTAGACTAGTAGCCATATAGGCTCAAACATACTCTGGGGGAAAACGTGCATTTCTTACTGTCCTTCCCCCAGATTTTATGATTTTGATGTCCTCTTTATAGCCCTGTGTGAAACCTCTTGCTGTTCATCATCATCATCTTCACAGAATTTTTTTTTTTTTAAATCTCTGCACTGACTTATGTAAGTGATTTACTTTCCCATTGTGACTTTCCCATAGCTTCTTGTTTCTTTTTTATTTAGAGAAGACCTGTTAGTATATTGTTTTTAGGATAGGTTCAGTATTGCTGTGTTCGTTTAGTTTTCGTTTGTCTGAGAAATTCTTTCTCCTGCTATTCTAAGTGATCATCCTGCTGGGTCCCGTATCCTAGGTTGCAGGCTTTTTTTTTTTTTTCTTTCTTTTCAGGACTTTGAATATACCTTGCTGCCCCCTTGTGGACCTCCAGTGTTTCTGCAGAAAAATCCAGATAGTCTAGTAGGGGATTCCCTGTATGTAACTCTTTGTTCTCTTGCTGCCTTTAGAACTGTGGTAAGTTTTGCCATTTTAATCATGATATGTCTTGATGTGGATCTGTTTGGGTTCATCTTGTTTGGGATTCTCTATGCTTTCTGTACCTGGATATGTTTCCTCCTTTAGGTTTGCGGCAATGGTTTCAGCCATAATTTCTTAAAATACCTTTTTGACACCCTTTTTTCTTCTTTCTTCTCAGGGATCCCTGTTATGCATAGGGCTTCCCTGGTGGCTCAGATGGTAAAAAAAAAAAAAAAAAAAAATCTGCTTGCTATGCAGGAGACCCAGGTTTGATCCCTGGGTCACGAAGATCTGCTAGAGAAGGGAATGGCAACCCACTCTAGTATTCTTGTCTGGGGAATCCCGTGGACAGAGGAGCCTGGTGGGATACAGTCCATGGGATCGCAAAGAGTCGGACACGACTGAGCAACTAACACTTTACTTTTCAGTCCTTTTGTGTGTTTGCTTTTCCTCCCGTGATTTTCCCTCTCTTAAGAGATTTTTGCTTCTTTTCTATGTAGAGAAGAAGTTTCAAGTTTTTTTTTTAGGATAGGTTTAGCATTGCTGTATTCTTCTAGTTTTTGCTTGTCTGAGAACTTATTTCTCTCCTCTTCTATTCTAAGTGAAAACCTTCCTGGGTAGAGTATCCTAAAGTTAAAGTCCCTCAGTCATATCCGACTCTTTGCAAACCTATGGACTATACAGTCTGTGGAATTCTCCAGGCCAGAATACTGGAGTGGGTAGCCTTTCCCTCCTCTGGGGGATCTTCCCAACCCAGGGATCAAACCCAGGTCTCCCACATTTCAGGCACATTCTTTACCAGCTGAGGCACAAAGGAAGCCCAAAAATACTGGAGTGGGTAGCCTATCCCTTCTCCAGCAGATCTTCCCAACCCAGGGATCGAACCAGGTCTCCTGCATTGCAGGTAGATTCTTTACCAGCTGAGCCACCAGGGAAGGCCAGAGTATCCTAGGTTGCAGGATTTTCTGTTTCAGGATTTTGAATAGATCTTGCTGCCCCCTTGTGGCCTGTAGAGTTTCTGCAGAGCAATCAGCTCATAGCCTTAAGGGGGGTTCCCTTGCAGTTATCTGGGTGTGTTTCTCTAGCTGCCTTTGGAATACTCTAACTTTTGCCTTTTTAATCATCATATGTCTTGGTGTAGGTATGTTTGGGTTCATCTTGGGGATCTTTCCTTTTATACATTTGGCTGTAATTTCTTAAAAGACGTTTTTGACCCCCTTCTCTTTTTCTTCTTCTGGAATTCCTATTAGGCATATAGTGGCATGTTTTATATTATCCCATGGGTGTCTGATATTGGTTCTTTATTTTTTTTCCTTCATTCGCTGTGCAGCTCTGATTGGGTGAGTTCAATCCTGGTTTGGGAAGATCCCCTGGAGGGGGACACGGCAACCCACTCGTGTTCTTGCCTGGAGAATCCCATGGACAGAGGAGCCTGGCAGGCTACAGTGCATGGGGTCACTAAAGAGTCAGACAAAACTTAGCAGGAAAACAACAACAGTAACAACTGACCACTAGACCAGCAGGGAATTCCAGTACTGACATTTTAAATTTGTATTTCAGGTGGAAAGAGTGCCATCATGAAAATACTTCTAAAGAAACAGATTTCTCTGCATGATGTTGTCAAAGCACTAATAAACTGATTCCTTTTTTTTTTTTTCTCCTACAGAGTTACATGGCAATCTTACTTGCAAGTTGGCTATATGAGACCTTCTGCCAGAGCTCAGTAAGTATTCTGGAAGAACTGCTCCATATGTAGATTTATGTTTGATGTATTTACAGGAGGAGATGTCCACGTCCTTCTGTTCCACCATCTTGACTCAAGCGTTGACATTTTGAAAGTGAAAGTGAAAGTCACTCAGTCGTGTCCGACTCTTTGTGACCCCACGGACTATACCACTTATGGAATTCTCCAGGCCAGAATACTGGAGTAGGTTGCCTTTCCCTTTTCCAGGGGATCTTCCCAACCTAGGGATTGAACCCAGGTCTCCCACATTGCACGCAGCTTCTTCACCCACTGAGACACAAAGGAAGCCCAAGAATACTGGAGTGGGTAGCCTATCCGTTCTCCAGTGGACCTTCCTGACCCAGGAATCGAACTGGGGTCTCCTGCATTGCAGGCGGATTCTTTACCAACTGAGTTTTCAGGGAAGCCGTGTTGACATTTTACATTTACATTTTAAAGTTGGAGATTATTAACATGATTCACCTTCATATATGTTTCTCTTTCATTGATCTTATTCATGTCTTTGCACGGAAAAACCATGCCTCATCTGTACATCACACAGTACTTTAAATGCTGATTTATGGGTACTTTGGCAATTTCAATGTCTTTTTAAAAAATAAACAAAAACATTCTACTGTGTGTTGCAATTCTTGTTCTGGTTGTTCTTGGTCAGTCGCTGAGTCATGTCTGACTCTTTGCGACCCCATGAACCACAGCAAGCCAGGCTTCCGTGTCCATCAGCAACTCCCGGAACTTGGTCAAACTCATGTCCATCGAGTCAGTGATGCCATCCAACCATCTCATCCTCTGTCAACCCCTTCTCCTCCTGGCCTCAATCTTTCCCAGCATCAGGGTCTTTTCCAGTGAGTCAGGTCTTCCCATCAGGTGGCCAAAATATTGGAGTTCCAGCTTCAGCATCAGTCCTTCCAATGAAAAGTCAGGGTTGATTTCCTTTAGGGTGGCCTGGTTGGATCTCCTTGCAGTCCAAGGGACTCTCAGGTCTTTCTACTATGTTTCTACCAGTTTCCTCTATCACACTCCTTTGCCCATTATCATCTGAACTTACTATCTCAGTAAGTGGTCCCGCCAGCCCGTCTGGAAAGAGGTGGAAATTTTTGGTTAAGCTAGAAACTTCCTTAGAGAAGCAGAGACTTTTAGGAATAAAGTAATTGGCAGGTGCTGTCAGAAGAAATGGGCCGTCCTTCTGTGAGCAATCAGAACGTGATTTCCTCCGCGGACACGTTCATCAGCTCCAAACTCCTAAAGGGAGGGAGACAGCTGATGCCTCGTGCGGATTGAGTTTCACACGTCCGAACGTTTCCCCCTCGCCTCTGGCAGGAGGGAGATTCTGCAGGTGCCACAGAGATTTATTGCCCTGCATGCTCCTCTCCACATCAGGTATTCATAGAACACTGTAATATTTCTCCTGGATCAGAATGACAGAAGATGAAGATGAGCAGATTCTGCGGCTAGAGGGCAGGAAACATTTGTGCCCCCGGTGGAGTGGCTTTCTGAGGCCTGTTTTAAGGGTAACAATCCTTGGGAGATATGACCAGGAGCTGTTAGAAGCACATCACGATGGGATTGGCGTTTTTTTCCTCTCCTTTGCGCTGTGAGGACGAGAAGTGTACACGGAGTCATGGTGGATATACATGAGTATCTCCTCCCCTAGAGCCCCTGGATGCTGAAAACACTGGCCTAAGGGCAGTGTCTGCAGTTACTGTGAAGCACTGTGCAAATGCATAGGGACCATTAAACACTGAGAAATGTTTAAGACGCACAGTCAGTGCTTTCTGTGTACTTGGAATTGATAAGTACTCTTGATAGCGATAAGCACTCTTGGGCTTCCCTTGTGGCTCAGCTGGTCAAGAATCCGCTGGCAATGCAGAAGACCCAGGTTTGATCCCTGGGTTGGGAAGATCCCCTGGAGAAGGGATAGGCTACCCACTCCAGTCGTCTTGGGCTTCCCTGGTGGCTCAGCTGGTAAAGAATCCACCTGCAATGAGGGAGACCTGGGTTCGATACCTGGGTTGGGAAGACCCCCTGGAGAAGGGAAAGGCTACCCACTCCAGTATTCTGGCCTGGAGAATTCCATGGACTGTACAGTCCTTTGGGTTGCAAAGAGTCGGACACGACCGTGTAACTTTCACTTTATAGTGAAGTCTAAAGCATATCCATGTGATGACTAGGGTTCAGGGCCAACTCTCATCTTTAATTGTTTTTGTCAATAAAGTTTTATTCACACACAGTCATATTCATTCCTTTGTATCTTTTTTTAAGTTTCCACATAAGTGATATCATACTATATTTCTTTGAGTTAATTCACTGAGTTTGATAATTTCTAGGTCCATCCATGTTGCCTCCAATGGCATCATTTCATTCTGTTTTATGGTTCAGGAATATTCTGTTATATATGTGTACCAAATCTTCTTTATCCATTCATCTACTGATGGACATCTAGGTTTCTTCCATTGCTGGCCATTGTAAATAGTGCTGCTATGAGCATTGGGATTTTTCTGGGAATATGCCCAGGAGTGGGATTGCTGGATCACATGGTAACTCTATTTTTAGTTTTTTAAAGAGCCTCTATACTGTTCTGCATAGTGACTCCACCAGTTTACATTCCCACCAACAGTGTAGGAAGGGTCCCTTTCCTCCAAACCCTCTGCAGCATTTATTGTCTGTACATTGTTTGATGACAGCCATTCTGACTGGTCTGAGATGATGCCTCATTGTAGTTTTGACTTGCATTTCTCTGGTATCTTGTGATGTTGAGCATCTTATCATGTGCTTTTTCGCTATCTCTATGTCTTCTCTGGAGATAAATGTCTATTGAGATATTCTGCCCATTTAAACATATCTTCTTATTGACACTGAGCTGTACAAGCTGTTTGTATATTTTGTAAATAAATTAATCTTAAATTTTGTCTGATTTTGAACATTATATAAGAGAACCAGACTGTACACGCCTTTCTTAGACTCTGTCCTTGAACTCTGTGTTCAGAGATATACCCAGGGTGATTTAAATATGTGTGCTTTATTATTCCTCATTGCTGTATAGCATTTTTTTGTATTAATATAAGAGATTTTTTTTACCCAGTCTACTTTTGACAAGCATATGTATGATCTGGGGTATTGCTCATACAAAAGAAGCTTCTATGAATATCACAGTACGTGCTTCAGGGTCTAAACATTTGTGAGTTATCAGTAATACATGCATTCAGGTATAATTGTTGGTTCATGAGTTATCCTTCATGAGTGACTCCTTCCTTTTTTGTATCTGGGTGGATTTCCAGCAGAAGCGGACCTCTGTTCTGAAACCCTGATGACAACTTACAATCCAAGAAGATGTGGGTGATAATGTCCGTTGATTCACAGCTCCAAGTTCAATTGGGATTTTTCAGGTATGTTATCCTAGCCAATTTTATGGGTAAAGACATGAAATATTCTTGTTACATTTATATTTATATTCTGTGGGTGAACTTAAAAACTTTTCACATGCCTCTCTATGAGTTGTAAATGATTACTTATCTCTGAACTACTTATTTATAATTTCCCTCAATTAACTTGTCTTGGGGGTTATGTATTTCTCTGTGTGTACTGTTTTTAATATTTGTTGGAGAAACAGATCGAAAATATAGCCTCGAAAATAGATGGCTCATTTCTCATTCTAACGTTAGAGACAGAATTTTACATTTTCAGGTAAGTCAGTTAATCAAATGCGGTTTGGGGTTTCAATTTATGCATTCCACAATCCCGTGTGATAAAGTCATTTTCGAACATTCTCCTCAAAGTTTAGCAATTTTGATATTTGGCTCTAAGTTCTTAACAAACCTATCAGTGTTAATTGATTCATTTTTTTAAGGGTGCATGCATAATCAACTGAAAGTTGACCTTTCCCTAGTCAGTTGTTTGAAAAGTGTGTTTCTCTGAGTCTCTGTGGGTTTGCTCATTTCCCCCATTGAACTGTGAATGTTCCTGCCAAAACGCTCGTATTGGCTCGACCACCTACTGTAGGTCTGTGGGTCTGTGTGGTCTGTAGGTCTGTGTGGGTTTTCTCTCTGTATGATCACATCGTGGATGTAAACACCTTTCTCTAGCCAGCACAGAACAGACGTGGTGACCGAGAGTAGCAGGGTATTGCTCCTGTGCTACATATTACACGTACATCATCCACTGTAGGTTTTTATGAAGCCTTTGCCTTCATTAAGAGAGCTCCTTTCAATTCCAGTTTTCTAAGAGATCTGTCATAAGTGTTTGTAGGATTTTATTTTTTTGTCATCTGTTGAAAAAAAAATAGTCCACCCTTAAGGGGGAACAACGTGCTTTTGCTGAAAGGGGCACATTCTGCTGCCATGAAGTGGGCTTCATGATTATATTGATTATAATTAATTGATTATAAAGCTATTTTTATACAATCAACTTATGTGTTCATTCTACATCCACCCTGATGAGCGACTTCAGGTCCAGAAGAAGCTGTCTGACCACACCCTTTCTGGGTGACCTTGAATTTCATAGATTCCTGTGTCTCCAACCAGCGTTGCAAACCCTTGGAACTCAAGGCTGGGACAGTTTGTGTCAAATGTCACTGCTTTCCTAAAGGATCAGTGTCGGAATAAATAGTTTCCAATAATTTCTCTCACCGTGAGTTTGTCTTAGTGTTGATCTGTTTTTAAACCCAAATGGATGCGTAGTTATTTATCATTATTAGACTAATGCGCACATTATGAAACCAAACGTGTAACAGTGCAGGTTGGTGAGCTTCAATTATTCATCAAAGAACCACTTGTATGACATGTCTGAAGATAACAGTACATAGCTACAGCTTTGTACAGAAGAAGCTGCTATGAATATCGCTAGAAAGCACCTCGGGATCCGAACATTTGTGAGACAGCTATGATATGTGTGTGCAAGTACCATTGTTGGTTCATGAGTTACTCTTACGGTGGATTTCCAACAGAAGCTGAACGTTACTCTGAAACGTTGACGACAGTGTATAAGCTGAGAAGATGTGGGTGGTAATAATGTCCCATTGATTGACAGCTCCAAGTTCTGTCAGTATTTTTCAAGTATGTGTTGTCTTAGCCAACTTGATGGGTAAAGACGTGATACTTTCTTGTTACGTTTATGTTTATATTCTATGAGTGACCACCTATGTGTAAAAACATTTCATGTCTGTGAGTTCTAAATGATTACTTCTCTCTGAACTACCTATTTCTGATCTCCTTCCTTTTTTGTATCTGGGGTTATGTATTTATATGTGTGTGTTTTATATTGGCTGGATAAAAAGATTGCAAATATATCCTTGAAAATGGATAGTTCACTTCTCACCCTTTGCCATTACAGACAGAATCTTACATTTTCATGTAAGTGAAGTCATCAAACTTTCTGCTCTGGGTTTTGTGTGTGTGTTAAGTCGCTTAGTCATGTCTGACTCCTTGTGACCCCATGGACTGTAGCCCGCCAGGCTCCTCCGTCCATGGGATTCTCCAGGCAAGAACACTGGAGAGGGTTGCTATTTCCCTCTCCTTTCTGGGTTTTAATTTATATATTTCGCAATCCAGGGTTGTAAAGTCCTTTTCAAACGTTCTTCTAGAAGTTTAGGAATTTGGATATTTGGCTTTAAGGTCTTAACAAACCTATCAGGTTTAATTGATTGGTTTTTTAAGTGCACAAGCGTAATTAAATGAAAGTTTGCCTTTCTCTACTCAGTATTCATGAAGTGTGTTTCTCTGTGTCTCTATAGGTTCACTTTTGTTTTCCCACTGAAATGTATATCTTCCTGCAAATGCCACACCCTTCTAATAAGGGTTCATCACGAAGGCATGAAATCTCCACCCACCTGCATCTTTTCCTTGCAGGGCTTCTTGTCTAACCGTGGTAAAACACCACGGTTTTTCTAAATGAGTTTTTGAAACAGCTTATCAAGTCCCACAGAACGTAGTTTTGACAATTTTATTTGAACTTAACTGAATCAGTCGGTTAATCAGGAGAGAAGTGACACCTTTGAGTCTTATACACGTTGACGCCAACAAAATGGTTCTGTTGTTGCCACTATACGTGATACGCCTGTCCACGTTTTCTGAAGGATTATCACTGGTTGCATTTTCTAAAGGGAACTGACTTTTGTAAGTCGCTTCTCTTATCTAACAACGCCATTAAAACACTCATACTGACTTGACCTCCTGTCTGTAGGTCTGTGTGGGCTTCCTCTGGGTGTTAGCACATCCGGGATATAGAATACCTTTCTCCAGCCGGTGCAGTACAGAATAGAAGTCATGACAGAATACAACAGGGTATTGTTCCTGTGTTAAACATCACGTGCACCTTATTTGCTGTGTGTCTTCAGAAGGCCCTTTCTTTTGTTAAGAGAGCTCCTTTGAATTTCCATTTACGAAGACACAGGCTCACAAATGTTTACAGATTTATTTTTTGACATCTGTTGACAAAAGCGTCACTTCAGATGACCATTTACCAGTTGTGAACTGCTACGGTTTAAAAGATATTCCAGGATCAAGGGGGGATAGATAAGCTTTCTCAAAATGGGCTTCAACTGATTACAAAGCCTATTATTTTTATACAGTCAACGCATGTGTTAATTCTGCATCCATCCCAGTGAGCCAACAAGTGGTCTGGAAGAAGCCGTCTGACCACACTCTTTCTGAGTGATCCTAAATTTCAGAGATTCCTGTATGTCCGTCAAGCATCGCAAACCCTCAGAACTCAAGACTGGGTGGTAAACGGTAACTGCTGTCCTAAGGACCAGTGTCAGAATAAATTATTTCCACTACCTTCCCTCACCTTTCCTCCATTTCTCTGACTGTCAATGTCTTTTTAAATTCAAATGGATGCATGGTTATTATCATTATTGAATTAACGTGTACATTATGAAGCCCAACATTTAACAGTGTGGCTTGGTTCAATCACACTTCATAGAACCCTTTATATTATTTGTCTGAAGATTCAGTACGTAAGTGGACTGCTGGTGAATATTCAACAAAAACTTACAAGATTTTCTATTTGAAAAAAATAGTTGTGTTTTGGAGCTCCTGTCAACCTTTACTTCAGTGATTACATCTTGAAGAGCTATTATGTGCTGTTCTGATCATTACACAGCTTGCGTGGCTAGATGGAAGTGGTTTATCTTCTAGTGGCAGGCTAGTTTTAGGCAGAATAAAGAGTCCATACAGTCTTTGAAGTGCACTGAACAGAAAGCATTTGTGTGTGTGTGATTTGACATGGGACTTTGGGTCTTTCCAAATTCACAAGACCATATGGCTGGATATTACTAATAATGCTCCAAATAGTTGATGTTTCTTATTTATCATTGGAAGAGGAATATTCAAAGGTAAGGGAACTGCTGTGTGTCAAAGCTTCACGTGGAGGGGTAAGTGGGCATTTACATATTCAAGAAAACCTGCCTTTTCCCCATTTTTCCTCCCTATGCATGGGTATGACTCCTACTGATGTTGAAGTTTCTGGCACCTGACATTAATTCTTATGCCTCGCTGGTTGCCATTTCATTAAGGGAACAAAAGATGATGCTGATGAGAAAGGCATTGGCTTGTAGAGAGAGACGGTTTTAAAACCTTGCACTAAATTACATAACGAACTGACTACATACATAATACTTTATCATCCATGCAAAGGTGACACGGCCCAGAGAAATGTGTTCATAACATCCAGAAACTAAAAGTTTTGGTGGAGGGAGTCAGGAGCCCCACAGCTTTCATTTCTGCGAGAAGCCTTGCATGCACATACAGATGTAAATTTATGTTTACATGTCTAGTTAGTTGTCCTCTTACTTCGGTGTTTCTGGTTTGTTCTATAGTCAAACGGCAACCCACTCCAGTGTTCTTGCCTGGAGAATCCCAGGGATGGGGGAGCCTGGTGGGCTGCCGTCTATGGGGTCGCACAGAGTCGGACACAATTGAAGTGACTTAGCAGCAGCAGCAGCAGCAGCAGCTATAGTCACAGCAGCAATTTTGTGTGCTTACGCTGGGTGCTTCAGTTCAGTTCAGTTGCTCAGTCATGTCCGACTCTTTGCGACCCCATGGAATGCGGCACGCCAGGCCTCCCTGTCCATCACCAACTCCTGGAGTTTGCTCAAACTCATGTCCATTGAGTCGGTGATGCCATCCAACCATCTCATCCTCTGTCGTCCCCTTCTCCTGCCCTCAATCTTCCCCAGCATCAGGGTCTTTGCAAATCAGTCAGCTCTTCGCATCCGGTGGCCAAAGTATTCGAGTTTCGGCTTCAGCATCATTCCTTCCAATGAATATTTTCAGGACTGATTTCCTTTAGGATTGAGTGCTTAAATGGCTTAAAACGTGTTGTTTTCAATCCCCTAGCAACTTTGACCAGTGAAAACACACACACATACACAAATATGACACATGGGCTTTATGAAATAATTAGTCCAATGGGAAACCACGGAATACACTGACACCACGGAATATATTCTCACTATGGAATACATTTTCAAGTTTTAATTACCTGTCGCCTCTGAGATTTTTTTCAGTTCAAGATGTAAAGTCACTAGATGTCGGCTTCCTTGGTCGTTACATGGATAAAATGATCAACTACGCACCGTTGTTTTTAGGATGAAAAGTGTACATGTTCGTAAACCAAAATGAGGTATGAATCTCACTTTAGGGCATGTTTCACGTTTGATGTTTAAATAACACGAACAGGATGATACCTTATGGCGAACAGTGTCAGATTTGTGATCTCTGAAGAAGAATATGTAGCTTTGGGACCAGGGACCAGACTTGATCACTCAAGAGCTTCTGTGTGGCAGAGTTTTATTCAAGTGAAAAGGGGACAGACAAAGCTTCTGACACAGACATCAGAAGGGGAAGGCGAGTGCCCACCTCGATAGTCTTAGAAAAGGGAGCTAGATACTTTTTCAATTGGTTATCACAATACATCAAAAGAACGTCTCAAGGTTGTAAAGATTTTACAAGGCCCACTCCCACAATTTACATTTGAAGACGACAGGATTAGAACTTAACAAGAGAAAGATCTTACCAGGCCCATACATTCTGAGATAACAGGATCAGTCGGAAGGTTTTCAAGAAGGAAAAACTGTCCTCAAGCAGGATACAGTGTTGTTACAGAATTCTTAGTACAGAGTTTAATCTGAGTTGTTTGTTGTGTAATCATCAGCTCCAGGCTTAAAGAAAAAGACATTTGTCCTTTCCTCCTTCTAGAGAATGCCAGACCCCTTTCTCCTCCTAGGGGGCCCCGGGCTCCTTATCGACCTGCCTAGGAATTGGCTCTCTCAAGGAGATGGTAAACAGACAGGTGTCTGCTCTAGTGGGGAAAATCTATGTGACTCTGTGACAGTGTACATTTGCTTCATTTGGTTACTTGCATGGTGGTACTAGAGCTTATCACACAGAAAGGAAGAAGGGTCTCTTGAAGCACAGGATCAACTGGACTCTCAAGGTGATTTGGCCACTGGGCAGCTCTCCGTGAATTATTGAAGGGAAAGAGACCCCGCAGCAATGCACTAAAATGCTGGCAGTCACAAGCCTTTTCATAAACACAATGTAACGTGTTTTTTTGGAGCGCAATAGGGTTGAAAAGTCATTTCTAAGAGGGGGTTTTTGGGGTGACAAGAAATAACTAAGATACATTCAGTTAGACAAAGAGGGAGGAAAACTAATTCTCAGGCTTTGACGTATCTCATTAAAATTCCTGAACACCATTCAAACACAGAACCCTGTAAATTCTAGGGCTCTCTGCAGGGAAATATTAGTAATACTGTGATTACAAAAGCCATCTTCATGGCAGTATATTCACCTAAATACTTGCAACTATTAGACATCCCCTGGAGAAGAGAATGGCAACCCACTCCAGTATTCTTTCCTAGAGAATCCCAAGGACAGAGGAGCCTGGCAGGCTCAGTCTCTGGGGTCGCAAAGAGTCAGATACAACTAACACTATTATACATCAGGTATGTTGAGCATCAGCTGAGACAGATTATAAGTCAGATTCATTAAAAACATGGTGAAAGTTCTATAGCTAGCTTTTTACCCAGAAACCCAGATACTTTTTTTCCCTTAAAGGTAAAAGAAAACAGTACTCTGAGCATGGACCAACTCAGTTATAAACAGTGAGGATATCTCTTAAGGATGTTTACTGACAAAAAAAAAAAAAAAAAAAACAACCTCTAAATAAAACTGATGGTATAATATGTAGGGGAACATAAGAGGTTCAGAGGGAGTGAGGAAGGATAAATATTACAATATTGTTTAACTGTCTGCGGACGGAATGAATGTGGTTTTCACAAAGGCCTGGAGAGTGAAGAGTAGACAAGGAAACAAACTTATCTGGAGGGGGGATTGGTACAGTGCATCTTAACGAATTAACAGGGGAAAAGAGAAAAGAGTGATCAATCAGTTGTGAACACAAATTTGAGGATTTTGTATTCCCTATAAGACAGACTTTCATACTTGTTACTTTTTTTTCTAATTCTTATTTTTATTGGAGTACGGTTGATTTTACAATGTTAGTTTCTGCTGTACAAAGTGATTCAGTTATACATATACATATATCCATTCTTTTTCATCTTCATTCCCCATTTAGCTTTTATAGAATATTGTATAGAGTTCCCTGTTCTATACAGCAGGTCCACGTTGTTTATCTGTTTTATATATAGTAGTTGTGTATATGTCAATACCAGTCTCTTAATTTATCTCCCACCCTTTCCCCACCTGGTAACCACAACTCTAGTCTCTAAGTCTGTGAGTCTGTTTCTGTTCTGTAAATACGTTCATTTGCATCATATTTTTAGATCCCACATACAAATGATATCATATTTGCCTCTATGTCAGAACGACTGAATATTGAAAATCTGTAGGTCCATCTTTGTTGCTGCATATTGCATTATTTCATTCTTTTCATGGCTGAGGAGTGTTCCATTCTATATAGGTACCAAACCTTCTTTATCTCTTCATCTGATAGATACTTTGATTGCTTCCATATCCTGGCTACTGTAAATACTGCTGTAAAAAAAACACTAGGGGTGATTTTTTGTTGTTCAGTCACTAAGTCACATCTGACTCTTTGTGACCTCATGGACTGTAGCATGCTGGGGTCCTCTGATCTCCACCGTCTCCCAGAGCTTACTCAAACTCATGTCCATTGAGTCAGTGATGCCATCCAACCATCTCATCCTCCATCGTCCCCTTCTCCTCCCGCCTTCAATCGTGTCCAGCATCATGGGCTTTTCCAATGAGTTGGCTCTTTCAGCAGGGGGCCAAAGTATTGGAACTTCAGCATCAGCCCTTCCAATGAATATTCAGGATTGATTTCCTTAAGGACTGACTGGTTTGATCTCCTTGCTGTTCAAGGGACTCTCAAGAGTCTTCTCCAACACCATAGTTCAAAAGCAGCAATTCTTCAGTGCTCAGCTTTCTTTATGGTCCACATCTCACATCCATACACGACTACTGGAAAAAGCAAAGCTTTGACTAGATGGACCTTTGTCAGTAAAGTAATGTCTCTGCTTTTTAATATGCTGCCTAGGTTGATCATAGCTTTTCTTCCAAGGAGCAAGTGTCTTTTAATTTCATGGCTTCAGTCACCATTTGATAATTGCTTCTAATTGTCTCTAATGATTCTTTGCACATCTTTGGTGTCACTTTTAACTTTGTCTTTTTCACTTCTAATTCTGTTGATAAGAAGCCTCTCCTTTTCTGTTGTTCATGAGTCTGGTTAGTGGTTTATCAAGTTTATCTTTCCAAAGAACCAGACCAGTTTCAGAGATCTCTCTGCTATTGTTTTGTTTGTTTCTATTTCATTTATTTCTGCTCTGATCTTGATGATTTTTTTTCTTCTTCTAGTAACACAGTGTTTTTGTTCGTTCTTCTATCTTTGCGTTGCTTGAGGTGTAAGGTCAGTCATTTCAGACTGTTTTCTAAGGTACAACTATATGTTATAAACTTCTCTCTGAGATCCGCTTTTGCTGCGTCCTGTAGGTTTTGGATCGTCATGTTTTCATTTTCACTTGTCCTGAGAGATGACATATTTCTTGATTTCCTTTCTGATTTTTTTCCAGTGATCCGTGGTTGTGTAGTAGCGTACTGTGGAGCCTCCATGTGTTTCTGCTTTTATTGTTTTCTGCTGGGTATGACTTGGTTTGTTTCTGGGTGGAGGAAGAAGACAGGCTTACACACACTGAGCTGACATTACTCTTAAAGCAATATTAACAGGAAAACTCCCAAAGGAAAACTTCAACTATATGCCATTTAAACATACATCCTCAGAGAATGCAGTAACCAAGAGATTGTCTAAGAGAGGTGGCTTCTCTAGGGACCTTTCAACATTGTGTGTGTGTGTCTGTGTGTGTGTGTGTTTCCCAGGTGACAAAGAATCCACCTGCCAATGGAGGAGATGCAGGTTTGATCCCTGGGTCAAGAAAATCACCCAGAGAAAGAAATGGAACCACTACAGTATCCTTGCCTTGGAAATCTCACGGAGAGAGGAGCCTGACGGACTACAGTCCATGGAGTCACAGAGTCGGACACGAATGAGCAGACACGTATGTATACATCTTCTCAGTGTATCTATATTCAGTCTGTCTTCTGTCTGTATGTATCTATCTTCTTTCTATGTATACCTTTCTCTCTCTCTCTCTCTCTATGTATACACACACACACACACACACACATATGTATATATAAAAAATATCTTCTTTCTCTGTGTACCTATCAACTCTCTATGTATATCTAGCTATCTTCTCTATATATGCTCTGTGTAACTATATTCTATTTTATTTCTCTCTGTCTTCTCGCTGTGTATCTGTCAACTTTTCACGTATACCTAGGTATCTTCTCTATACACATATCTGTCTTCTCTCTTTATAACCTCTGTATCTAGCTATTTTCTCTCTCCGTATATTTATACTTTCTCTCTCTGTCTCTCTTTCTCTCTCTCTCTCTATATATATATATATACATATATTTACTCTCTACATATCTACTTTATCTGTTTTTATCTCTTTATTTTTGTTATATAATCTTCCATGAATTATCTTCATGGTATATACCTCCTGTTTTCTCTATACACTTACCTTCTCTCTGCTGCTGCTGCTGCTGCTGCTAAGTCGCTTCAGTCGTGTCCGACTCTGTGCGACCCCACAGACGGCAGCCCATTACGCTCCGCCATCCCTGGGATTCTCCAGGCAAGAACACTGGAGTGGGTTGCCGTTTCCTTCTCCAATGCATGAAAGGGAAAAGTGAAATTGAAGTCGCTCAGTCGTGTCCGACTCTTAGCGACCCCATGGACTGCAGCCTACCAGGCTCCTCCATCCATGGGATTTTCCAGGCAAGAGTACTGGAGTGGGGTGCCATTGCCTTCTCCGTACCTTCTCTCTATACACTAATAAGTACCTTGTGTCTCTATATATGTCTCCTGTCTCTGCATACCGAGCTGGGTACTTGCTCGCAGTCTCTGTCGTCCCTCTAGCTATCTTCGCTCTCTGTATGTCTAGCTCCCTTCTGTGTCTCTAGGCCTATCTTCTCTCCCTCGAGACATCTGGCCGCCTTCTGTCTCTCTATACTTTGCCATCTGCTCTATTTTCTGTCTTTCTCTTTCTGTCTTCTCTCTCTCACTGTCCCTACCTACCCTCTCACTGCCTAGCTACATTCCGTCTCTATATCTCACTATCTTCTCTATGTGCTGTCTCTCTCTGTACACCTCCCCACCTCTGTCTCTGTAGACCTAGCTCCCTTCTCTCTCTCTCCTCTTTCTGCCTACCTTCCATCTCTCTGTACATCTAGCTCCCTTCTCTCTCTCTCCTCTTTCTGCCTACCTTCCGTCTCTCTGTACATCTAGCTCCCTTCTCTCTCTCTCCTCTTTCTGCCTACCTTCCGTCTCTCTGTACATCTAGCCACCTTCTCTCTCTCTCCTCTTTCTGCCTACCTTCCATCTCTCTGTACATCTAGCTCCCTTCTCTCTCTCTCCTCTTTCTGCCTACCTTCCGTCTCTCTGTACATCTAGCTCCCTTCTCTCTCTCTCCTCTTTCTGCCTACCTTTCGTCTCTCTGTACATCTAGCCACCTTCTCTTTCTCTTCTCTCTCTACCTACCTTCTGTCCCTCTGTACACCTACCCACCTCTGTCTCTGTAGATCTAGCTAATGTCTGTCTTTCTTTGTACCTAGCTTCTGTCTCTCTCTCATATCTAGTCATTTGTATCCTCTGTCTGTCTCTAGGTACATCTTCTCTCTCTTAGTAT
Organism: Giraffa tippelskirchi; assembly: GCF_054371585.1. Lineage (NCBI taxonomy): Eukaryota > Metazoa > Chordata > Mammalia > Artiodactyla > Giraffidae > Giraffa > Giraffa tippelskirchi. The sequence goes on from NC_137290.1 coordinate 2,796,257, forward strand.
ATCAGACTACCTTCTGCTTCTCTGTACCTATCTTCTGGTCCCCTCTATATCTGTCTTCTCCTTCTGTGTGCATCTAGCTATCTTCTGTCTCCATGTTTAGCTGCCTTCTCTGTTTATCTAACTGTCTTCTTCTCTCTTTATGAGTAGCTGTGCTCTATCTCTCTGTAGCTATCTCCTCTACATATACTAATATATGTATATTAGTACATATCTACATATCTAGCTACCTTTTGCCTCTCTCTGTACCTGTCTTCTGTCTCTCTTATATCCAGCCATCTGTCTCCTGTCTTTCTCTGAATCTATCTTCTCTTTCTCTGTACACCTAGCTACTTTCTCTCTCTGTACCCATCTACTCTCCCGCTGTCTTTCTAGCTGCATTTCTCTCCATATATGTCGCTACCTTCTCTATGTGCTGTCTTGCTCTATATCTATCTTCTCTGTGTGTGTGTATATCTAGCCACCTTCTGTGTCTCTGTATCGAGCTATCTTTTCTCTCTCTCTGTCCACCTAGCTATTTTCTCTCTGTGAAAGCGAGTGAAAAAGTGAAAGTCACTCAGTTCTGTCTGATGCTTTGCGACCCCATACTGCATGGACTTCCCTGGTGGCTCAGACAGTAAAGTGTCTGCCTACAACGCGGGAGACCTGGGTTCATTCCCTGTGCTGGGAAGATCTCCTGGAGAAGGAAATGGCAACCCACTCCAGTATTCTTGCCTGGAAAATTCCATGGATGGAGGAGCCTGGTTACAGTCTATAGGCTGCAGCCCATGGAGTCGCAACGAGTCGGACACGACTGAGCGACTTCACTTTCACTTTCAGAATATACAGTTCATGGAATTCTCCAGGCCACAATACTGGAGTGGGTAGTCTTTCCCTTCTCCAGGGGATCTTCCTAACCCAGGGATCAAACCCAGGTCTCCCGCATTGCAGGCGGATTCTTTACCACCTGAGGCAGTATATCTAGCCAACTTCTATCTCTCTGAACTTCACATCACTGTCTGTACATCTAGCTACCTTCTCTCTATATATACTTAGCCGACATCTCTGTGTATCTGATTACCTTCTCTTTGCATGTCTCTTCTTGTCTCTAATACCTAGTCACCTTATCTATCTCCTCTTTCTCTCTATATCAGGCTATCTTCTGCTTCTCTGTACCTCTTCTTCTGTCTCCCTTATATCTAGCTAACTTATCTTTCTATCTTCTGTCTATACATCTATCTATCTTCCCTTTCTCTGTACCTGTCTTCTCTCCCAATGTCTATCTACCTACCTTCTCTGCGTGTGTGTGTGTGTCTCTATATTTAGCTATCTTCTCTCTATCGCTATCTTCTCTGTCTCTCTTATACCTAGCCATCTTACCTCTCTATCTTCTATGTATATATCTATAAATGGCAACCCACTCTAGTACTCTCAGTTGGAAAATCCCATGGACGGAGGAGCGTGGTAGGCTATGGTTCACGGAGTCACAAAGAGTCAGACACAACTGAGTGACTTCACTTTCTTTCACCCTGTCTGGATGTCTCACTACACTCCCTCTATACTTTGCTACCTTCTCTATCTGCTGCCTCTATATCTATCTCCTGTGTACACTCAGCCACCTACTATCTCTCTAGAGATCTAGCTACCTTCTGTCTAGCAACCATGTCTGTCTCAGTACCTAGCTTCTCTCTGTGTGTATATCTAAACACCATCTGTTTCTCTATGTCTTGCTATTGTCTGTGTGTGTCTCTGTCTTCTCTCTTGCTGTACACTATCTACATACTGTGTGTGTGTGTGTGTGTGTGTGTGTGTGTGTGTGTGTGTGTATATATATATAGCTCCCTTCTCTCTCTGGACACCTAGCCACGGTCTCTAGCTATCTTCTCTTTCTCGGTATGCCATCCTCTCCCTCTGTGTGCATGCACCTAGCTTGTGTCTCTCTACATTTAGCTATCTTCTTGTACATCTGACTCTCTTCTCTGTGTTCATAGGTAGTGACCTTTATAAGTAGGGACCTCTCTCTACTTTTAGCTGTCTTCCTGTATATCTGACTCTCTTCTCTGTCTTTACAGGTAGTGACCTTCTGTCTGTCTGTGTATCAGGCTCCCTTCTGCTTCTGTGGACGTATCTTCAGTCCCTCTCTCTGTCTAGCTGTCTTCTCTGTCTGAATCCATGTTCCATCTCTCTGTACATCCAGCCACCTTCTCTCTCTCTGTGCCCATCCTCAGCCCCCCTCTCTCTCTCTGTCTTTTCTCTGTGTGTGTATATATCAGGCTCCCACCTTCTCTCTCTCTGTGCCCATCCTCAGCCCGTCTCTCTCTCTGTCTTTTCTCTGTGTGTGTGGATATCAGGCTCCCTTCTGATTCTCCATCCCTCACTATCTTCTCTGTCTTCTGTCTCTGTATGTGTCTTCTCTCTGGGGGGGGGCGGTGTACCTAGACACCGTCTGTTTCTCTCTCTCTTGCTATCTTCTCTGTGCACATGGAGGCACCTTCTCTGTGTGTGTGTGTGTGTGTGTGTGTCCCTATTTTCTGTCTCTCTATATACGTAGCCACGTTCTCTACTTATACTTGGCTCCCTTTTTCTCTTTCTGTGTCCCTATGTTCGCTCTCTGTCAGGAGATCTAACTCCTTTCTCCCTCTCTCTCTCTGTCCCTACCGTCTGTCTCTCTCTGGATCGAGCCACCTTCTGTCCCTCTGCACTGAGTCCTCTTCTCTGGCTCTATATCCAGCTGCCTGCCCCCCACCCCCGAATCTCTCCTCTCTGTATACCTAGCGACCTTCTCTATACTTGGCCGTCTTCTCTCTCGCTGCAGCTAACCTCAGTCTCTCTCTTCTCCGTCCTTGTGCATCCAGCTACCTTCTCTGCACCTCGCTCCGTCTCTCTGTACATCCGTCTGCCTTTTCTACTCTGTCTGTACCTGTTTTCTCTCCTGCTGTATATCTAGCTATGTTCCGCCGCTCTATGTTTAGCCGTCTTCTCTCTATATACGCCTGCTCCCTCTCCCTCCGTATCTATCTGTATTTGTGTCCATCTCCCTTTGTATACATCTACCTTCTGTCCCTCTTAGATAGGAATCTTACCTATATCCTAACTTCCCTCTCTCTCCCTACCTTCTCTCTGTATGTCCAGCCACTTTCTGTGTCTCTGAATTGAGCTCTCTTTTCTCTCCCTCTCTTGTCACTGTCTGTCTGTAGCCAGCTCACTTCTCTCTGTGTTTCTGTCCTCTCATACTATTTACATGATACATGTAGAAAAGCATATGAACAATACATACAAGTACCTTTATATATTCTTTTAAGTACATATATATATATATATACACACACACATATATACATATACATATACATATATATATATATATATATATATATATATATATATATTGTCCTGGGTAACATAAATATTATTACCCAGGTAATATATATATGTGTGTGTGTGTGTGTATATATATATATATATTAACCTTTTCCTCATATATGTATACACATGTATTTTCATCCTGTATATATGATGTGCACATGTGCGTGTGCACACACACACACACACATATTTTCATCTTCTTCCTGTCCCTCGGTGTGGTCCTTGGATCAGGTTCCTGCCTCTCCTAGGCTTCCTTAAGGTTGTACCAGGCCCCAAAGGCATGAAGGAATGATGATGCTAGAACAGAAGCCTTCAAATAAATGGAAGGTGGAAGTTGAACACTACCATATTAGAGAAGGCAACCATCTTTGACTCCATCTTACTTATTCCAGTGAAGTCATAATAAGTGTGTGTGTTCGAATAGCTATCAAAGGATGCAGAGAGAATGAAGTCTGTGTTTTAAGTATATTCAAATCATCTTATATCATTCACATTATCTTTTCTGTCATCGCATCGTTTTTACACACATCATTAACATACGTTCATTCTTCCATATAACCGTCATTATTTGTCACTCTATCATTTATCCTTCCATCTATCCCACTTTTACACACAATCAAAGTGTTGAGAGCTTGGAGGAAGGAGAGTTAAACTACAAGGTCTTTTTCCTAGGAACACATCCTACAGTGTCTTCAATTATACATGACTAACCATAACTGGGTGACATGGCTCTATGAGTCTAGGGAGATAAAGGGAAAAGGGGGTTGGAAATGTATATTCTGTATAGGTATTTCACACTGTCTGCCAGAGAGTAACTTAACTCCTGTATTGGGTGAGAATTGCTAAATAAAATTATATATATATGTATATATATATATATATATATATCTACTCCCAAGTATTAATTTGATTTTTTATAAGTCATTTTCAAGTAATGATCCTTACAGAAGAAGTAGAGCCCTGTGCCTTACTGAAAGTGCTGTAATATGCACCCTGCACTGAATTTATAAAGCAAAGACCTGGCTTTTTCCAGGATAAGCCTAGGCTACACATTACAGAACAATTTTCAGTCATTTTACTCATTTTCTGAAAGAAGCATGAGTCAAACCAGCACATGTCGTGGTTACCGATACATTATTTCAGAGTTTAAAAAATGTTTTTCTAAAAGAAAATTATTGTAATTTTGAGACATGATAGAAACACTCAGAAAACTGAATCATGGAAGCAAAGCTAGTTTGTTATTTTAGATCAATAAAATTATGCCAACATCTGGATATATAGAATTAAGGAAAGCTGACAATACACTGAATTCTATCATGCGTGGTTTTAAAACATGCACACCTAAAGAATTATGCCTCATATTGTTTTGTGTGAGTGACTGCTCTCACTGTAATCCCTGCCTTTGTAAGAATTAGTTCTCTATCTCAGTCTCAACAAATCCACACACTTTCAATGCCTTACCATCTTTGAATTCCACTGCCAAGATTTGATTTTAGTGCACTGACACGCAACAGAAATAGTTATGTCCCTCCATTTGTAATGACATTTTCTCCCCCCTCTCCTGTTTCTGGAGAATTACCTACACAAGAGAAGAATAAAGTAGGAAAATATTCTAAAGAAACATAGGTGAGACCCCAAAGACCACTGCTGATCCCGGGTGATGGCTCTAGTGGGCTTCAACCTGCGGGAGACAGCCAGTCAGTATTCTAATGTTCACTTTTGGAGAAAAGACAATGCTGGAAATCGATGACTACACTTACTTGGCAACTGAAAGGTTTGTGGTGGTTTTTTTTTTTTTTTGGTATCCGAAATGTCTGTGGTTTCTGACTCAAACGAGGCAAGCTACAGATTGAAAGTAAGCCTGTATTTAATTAGCAGCAGGCCATCTTTGAGCAAGTGTCTTGTGCACACGTAAGATTACTTAGCACTCACTTAGGATTCCAGTGACCTGACGTTACAGGGGAAGTTAGCACCGAGAAGTTGCCTTCAATAAATGTCTTGCTGTAACCCCCTTAAAGTAGCAACAGCAAAGTACTCAGTAGGTTTAGTCTGTAACAGAATGTACAGCCACCTCTAGAAGTGAGCAAAGCTGACTCTCACCAGAGCCCTGCTACCCGAGGAAGCAGCCACGATGAAGAGATTGCTCATGTTCTGTGTTCTGGGAAACTCCTTTATCACCTGAGTTGGTAAGACGGCTGCCACCCCTGCACGTCTACCTTGGTGACAAGGCCACATGCAGACCCTCAAAGTTCCCATGTGTGTCGTGAGAGATGCTCTAAATTGTCCACACTTACTGACCAAAACAAAATGCTTGTCAGTTTGTCTTTCTTCTGCAGGTGAACGATGAAGCCTGGGATTGACCCTCTTTCAGTTCAGTCAGTTCAGTCCAGTCCTCAGTCGTGTCCGACTCTTTGCGACCCCATGAACTGCAGCACGCCAGGCCTCCCTGTCCATCACCAACTCCCGGAGTTTACTCAAACTCATGTCCATCGAGTCAGTGATGCCATCCGACCATCTCATCCTCTGTCGTCCCCTTCTCCTCCTGCCCTCAATCTTTCCCAGCATCAGGGTCTTTTCCAATGAGTCAGCTCTTCGCATCGGGTGGCCAAAGTTCTGGAGTTTCCACTTCAGCATCAGTCCTTCCAATGAATATTCAGGACTGATTTCCTGAATATTCAGGACTGATAACATGATCCTCTTTAACCGTGCCCAGTTCACCCCTCCCTATAAAGAAAGAGGAGGCCTTTCCTGCCTCACCTGGAGAGGACACAGGTCCCATGGTTAGTGTGGTACCTACGGAAGCATCTCTCCCCCCAGCTCAGCAGCCCCCCACACCTTGCACTAATTCCCCATGAGATAGCCCAGCTCCTCCTGCGATATGGCTTGGTCAGCTGCACAAGAGGGTTTCTGCATGTCTGCTCTTTGCCCGTCCCCACACGCGCACGCCACGTTGGGGGGTGAAGGGTTCAGAAATGACCAACAGCACCGTGAGATCGTGAAGATCTTGCACCGGTGTTCTAGCAGCTTGATCACTCTCTTCTGAGACCCAAACCATCTGTGCTTCAGCCTCATATGGACTACAGGACCCTGAGTTACCTCACACAGCTCAACCGACAAGCCCATCTCAAGACAAGAAATCCCCTGCAAGAAAGAAGGCAAGATTACCCCCGGAGAGGACCTCAGCACAATGAATTACCAGAGTGATGGCCGGGCCACTGAATGAGAGCTACTCAGGGCAGAGAGACTGTCTGACATGTACGATATAATGAGAAAAATGCACTGTTAGAGTAAAATAGCACGTTTTTCAAAGTTACTTAGAAGAGATGGGAGAGAAACACAGTTTGAATGCAGGCTTAGTTTGTGAAGAAAAAATGTAAAAAATTAACACTCAAAGCTGTCATGAAAGAAACCAAGGGACTTTTCCAAAGTACAGATATCAGATGACACATTTCTCAAGAAAAAAAAAATAAAGCTCAATCTCAGCCAACACAAAGAATTAAACATCTCAGAGCTATATGTGCATAACCACGTGTACAACCAGTGTACATACATATGAACACACAAGATGCTAAACCTTAGTGATATATTTATACAAATCTATAGTCTCTATATATTTGTGCATATGTCGTATTAGTTACATGTATATTTATACATAATCTATAAAGTCTTTGTGATATAAGTTATATGTGTCTAAATGTGTATAACAGTAGTAGTCGTTCAGTCACTAAGTCGTGTCTGACTCTTGCGACCCCATGGACTGTGGAGTCCGCCAGGCTCCTCTGACCACGATCAGATTGTCCAGGCAAGAATCCTGGAGTGGGTTGCCACTTCCTTCTCCGATCTATAAAGTGAATCAATATGGGTAGTAGTAGTAGTCGTATAAGCATGCCTTACTGATACGTGCTTCACTGTTCCTTTTTAATGGGAATATAATTGCTTTACAATGTTGTGTTGGATTCTGCTGTACGACCGAGTGAATCAGACGTAACTATACATATGTGCCCTCCCTTTTGAGCCTCACTCCCACCCCCCATCGCACCCCTCCAGGTCATCACAGAGCAGACTTGAGCCCCCTGAGCTATACAACAGCAGCTTCCCACTAGCTCTCTATTTCACACACCGTAGTGTACATACGTCACTGCTCCTCTCTTAATCTGTCCCACCCTCTCCTTCCCTCACTGTGTCCACAAATCCAATCTCCATGTCTCAGACGGTCCCCTTTATAAAACTAGTCAAAACACAGAGAAGCCAATAGAAAACACAAATAACAAGTAATCGAAACCTGTCCATAAAATAGTGACTTGGGATTATTTCAAACAGAAAACTAAAGAATATTTAAACTTCACTTACAAAACAAAGCACATACGCTGCACCTTAGTAACATAATTAATCGCAAAATCACGTACTTTTGGGGTGCAACTAGAAGAAAGAAGAGGGCTTTTGAGAGTTGCTAATTTGAATGGATACACGCATCTTTGGCTGAGCTGTTCTGCTGTGCACCGGAAACTATCACAACATTGTATGAAAAAAAAAAGTTGCTGATTTGTATCTTTTTTTCCAACTGTCTAATGGTGAAAAAATGAGCAACAGTAATCCTGAGGAGGGTATTATCTATAGACATCACACTGTATTAAAATCAGATGAGTTGTTCGTAAAAAAGATTAAAAATGCCTTACCTCTGAGAGTCTGAAAAGAGGGTCTCCTGTAATAAAAACACTGTGGTTCAAACACCTCAGGTGGTTTTAACAGAGTGGCCCTTTCATTTTGAGAACAATTGAAAGACATGAACCAAAACCTTCATCATCAGTTCAATTATAGAAAGAGAAATATTGGCATGCACTAACCCCACCACACACAGCCCCAAAGGGTATATCAGATGGGACTGGCAAATAAGGCAGGAACTGTCTAGTGAAAAACAAAGCCAAGGACGAGATGAGATCACAGGAATTAACCCAACCCAAGAGTGTAGTACAGCTTTACAAGGTCTCAACAAACCAACTCTGTAATGAATCAACTCTAATACACTCAACAGACACAAATAAATTGCATCCGGAGAGCTTAAAGGGTAAAAAGTTCATGGAAACACACAAAAATGGCAGGCACATTTGGATCTAAGTCATGTGTGCTAAGTCCCTTCAGCTGCGTCCAACTCTTTGTGACCCCCACAGACTGTAGCCCACCAGGCTCCTCTGGCCATGGGGATTCTTCAGGCAAGAATACTGGAGTGGGTTCCATGTCCCTTCTCCAGGCGATCTTCCCAAGCAAGGGATGAAACCCACATCTCTTACGTCTCCTGCATTGGCAGGGAGGTTCTTTTCCACCAGCGCCACCTAGTAAAAACTGTATACATTATATTACTCAGGCTTAAGAAAATGAGACTACTATTTGCAGCAATATGGATGGACCTAGAGAATATTATGCTTTGTGAAATAAGTCAGGCAGAGAAAGACAGTATATAAAATCACTTACATGTGGAATATTAAAAAAATACACATCAGTGTACATGCAGAACAAACAGAGACGCACAGATGTAGAAAACAAACTAGTGGTTACCACTGGGAAGAGGGAAGGGAGTGGTAGGGACAAATTAGGGCGTGTGGGATTCACAAACTACTGCATATAAAATGCTGCTGCTGCTGCTAAGTCGCTTCAGTCGTGTCCGACTCTGTGCGACCCCATAGACAGCAGCCCACCAGGCTCCCCCGTCCCTGGGATTCTCCAGGCAAGACCACTAGAGTGGGTTGCCATTTCCTTCTCCAGTGCATGAAAGGGAAAAGTGAAAGTGAAGTCGCTCAGTCGTGTCCGACTCTTAGCGACACCATGGACTGCAGCCTACCAGTCTCCTCCGTCCATGGGATTTTCCAGGCAAGAGTACTGGAGTGGGGTGCCATTGCCTCCTCCGCATATAAAATAGGCAAGCAATAAGGATTCACTGTGCAGCAAAGGGAATTATACTCATATCTTAAAATAACTATAACAGAATCAGTTCAGTTCAGTCGCTCAGTCGTGTCCGACTCTCTGCGACCCCATGGACTGCAGCACGTCAGGCCTCTCTGTCCATCACCAACTCCCGGAGCTTACTCAAACTCATGTCCATTGAGTCAGTGATGCCATCCAACCATCTCATCCTCTGTCGTCCCCTTCTCCTCGTGCCCTCAATCTTTCCCAGCATCAGGGTCTTTTCCAATGAGTCAGTTCTCAGCATCTGGCGGTCAAAGTATTGGAGTTTCAGCTTCAGCATCAGTCCTTCCAATGAATATTCAGGACTGATTTCCTTTAGGATGGACTGGTTGGATCTCCCTGCAGTCCAAGGGACTCTCAAGAGTCTTCTCCAATACCACAGTTCAAAAGAATCAATTCTTTGACATTGAGCTTTCCTTATAGTCCAACTCTCACATCCCGTGACTCCTGGAGAAACCATAGCTTTGACTAGATGGATCTTTGTGGGCAAAGTAATGTCTCTGCTTTTTAATAACAGAATAGAATCTGTTAAAAAAAAATTAATCACTGTGCAGTTCATCTGAAACTAGCACAATATTGTAAATCAACTATACTCCAATCAACCCTGAATATTCATTGAAAGGACCGATGCTGAAACTTCAGTACTTTGGCCACCTGATACAAAGAGTCAACTCCTTGGAAAAGACCCTGATGCTGGGAAAGACTGAGGACAGGAGGAGAAGGGGATGACAGAGGATGAGATGGTTAGATAACATCACCGACTCAATGCACATGAGTTTGAGCAAACTCTGTGAGACAGTGAAGGACAAGGAAGCCTGGCTTGCTGCAGTCCGTGGGATCGCAAAGAGGCGGACACAATTTAGTGACTGAACAATAACAGTAAAAAATTAAAATGGAAAAATTGTAAAAGGCAAAGCTATGTAGCACTTGTGCCTGTCTGAGTTAAATATCTAAATACCAAACTACACAGAGCAAACCTCCCAAGAGGCCCCACTATGATTTACTCCTTTCATTATCAAGACATTCCTTTCATTCAGTTCAGCTCAGTCGGTCAGTCGTGCCCGACTCTTTGCAACCCCATGGACTGCAGCACACCAGGCCTCCCTGTCCATCACCAGCTCCCAAAGTTTGCTCAAACTCACGTCCATGGAGTGGGTGATGCCATCCAACCATCTCGTCCTCTGTCGTCCCCTTCTCCTCCTGCCTTCAATCTTTCCCAGCATCAGGGTCTTTTCCAATGAGTCAGCTCTTCGCATCAGGTGGCCAGAGGATTGGAGCTTCAGCTTCAGCACCAGTCCTTCCAATGAATATTCAGGACTGATTTCCTTTCGGATGGACTGGTTGGATCTCCTTTCATTAATATGGTAATAGGTCCCTGTGTCTTAGTTTACAGGGATCCCCAGCTTCCAGGATCTAATGCCTGATGACCTGAGGTGGAGCTGATGTAACAATCCTGGAAATAAAGCGCACAGTAAGTGTAGTGCTCTTGAATCATCCCGAAACCACCTCTCCCCTCCCACCACTGCGCGTCCCTGGAAAAACTGGCTTCCGTGAAAGCGGCCCCTGTTGCTAAGAAGGTTGGGGACTTCTGTCGTAGAACACAGATTCCGTCTCTGCTTGAGGGAGAACAAGCTGCTGAACTATTTAGCGTTCTCTGTGGGTGGCACCCATGGGTTTGCCATCTCGCTGTCTGGTTTCTGACATGTTTATGCTGCCCTGAGAAGACACATCCTCCCCCTAGGGTTTTGCAGCCCTTGAAGGCTGGACTTGTCAGTAAAACCATGGTTAGGGAACAAGCCAGCGCCTTTTACAAGACAATGCAGTTAAAAAGGTCTGGTGGTTTAAGAGATGGTGGGCAAGTTCAGATAGCAGTTGCCTGGCCGTGACAGGACAGCGTAGAGCTGCAGGGAGGGTGAGGTCATTCCATCCTTGGCCCAGATACTCTAGGACTCAGCAGGGAATCGTCTTTTTTGTACCCGACGCTGACACAAACAATCAGGAGAAACAAGTGGTCCTGGGCAGGAAGAGTCAAGAGGTTCAGTGAGAGCAAAGGTGCCCGCACCCTGAAAAGATTCTGGGAGCACACAGCAGGAAACCATGACCACTGCACGCCCGGCTTTACTTTGCCAAGAGGGACTGGAATGTTAGAGCAAAGGCATTGTCTTCCTTCCCTCATCACCTGATTGTAACTTCTGAAAATTATCATGAGTGAGGCCACCATTTCAATAAAGCATTACAGACATTCCAAAGGCTTCAAGCAAGTGAATATCCTACCTTGTTGAGTACACAGCTCCCTACGACTGCACAGAAGCCATGATGAAGCTGTTGGAAATATAACTGAGGTGGACAGGCCCTTCAGGAATTGGCTGTGGTAACTCACTCTCTCTCTCAGCATTGGTCATTTTTTTTTTTTTAAACCAAAGCAGCAATGCTTGAGGTGGTATATTCTGAAGATGATAAATGCCGTTGCTCACGGGAGGTAGAGGTTGTGCTCACATCTAAAGACAAGAACACGATGAGGTGGGTGCTGGTCCCCGCTAAGGGGCAGAGGTTAAACTCTCTGCATTCTTCTCGCTGAGCTTGCAGAAAGCACTCCACTGTACGCGTCTACTGTGTTTCACTTTGGCATCCGTGGCCTGGGACAGAAACACGCATCAGGAGAGTGACTCTGGCTTCGCTTGCAGGCTGCCTTTTTGAGATCTAGCCAACGGTCAACTGGGAGATCTGGGCTGGGGGTGGAGTGGTGGCAAAAGGGGGTGTCTTTTGCAGATAGTGACCCCTGTACCCCAAGTCTCCATGCACATAAATGCACTGCATCCTTAGGACAGCAGACATGGACTCATTATGTCTTTCTTCACTGAAGAGTATGTGCTAAGTCGCTTCAATCGTGTCTGACTCTCTGCGACCCTGTGGACCGTAGCCCGCCAGCCTCCTCTGCCCGTGGGATTTCCCAGGCAAGAATACTGGAGTGGGTTGCCATTTCCTCCTCCAGGAGATCTTCCCCACCCAGCGATCAAACCCATGTCTCTTATGTCTCCTGCCTTAGCAGGCAGGTTCTTTGCCGCAAGTGCAGCCTGAGACGTATAGAGACTTGAAAATCTTATGCCAAGTTGCTGAAGTCTTACAAATTCCAGGGGTGACCCCATGTGGGATGCAGAAAGATTCCCACTCGCCTCCACCTCCCAAAGCTTCGCCCATGCTGACCCTGGAATCTGTGAAGACTGTAACTTACAGCAGGGGTTCCCCAATCATCGGGATCCAGTGCCTGATGATCTCAGGTGGAGCTGATGTAATAATACCAGAGACAAAGTACACGAACAGTGCAATGATCTTGCATCATCACTGCAAAACCACGCCCACTCTACCCCTGGTGAGCGGGAAAACCGTCTCTTATGAAACCAGTCTCTGGCACCAAAAGGGCTGGGGACCACTGTCTTACAGGACAAACTGGGTTTGGCAGACACGACTGAGTGAAGGACCTGAGGAGGGAAGTTATCACGGATGATCCAGGTGGACTCAGCATCACTGCAAAGGTCCCGTATAGTATGGTGAAGAAGGCATGAGACTGGACAGACTGTGAGAGACAGCTCTGTGAGAAAAACTGACCAGACGTGGTTCGCTTCACAGATGGACGGGGGCCATGAGCAAAGGTCACCTTGCATTCAATCCAGCGAGACCCACCTGAGACTTCTGACCGCAGAGGAACAAGATAATCCACGTGTACTGTTTTAGCCCCGAGGAGCAGTATTCGTTACGGCAGCCACAAGCAACTCATTACAGCTGGAAAAGGAGATGCATGTCCCAAGCAACTCATCAAGGCAGAACACGGTGTGTCCGAGCAGGAAAGTATTGTCAAACCTGGTCAAAGAGTGCAATCCAGGAACCCAGAGGAGCACTATGGGTAAGCAGGTGACTTGCAGCCTTTCTGGAGGACCGAGTTCAGGAGCCTCAGACAGCCCAGATGACAGATCCATCCCCAGGTCCACTACACTCCCCAAATCTACAGAACAGGATGCCCCAGGAGGTGTCTTCTCAACACCAGGAATCATGATAAAGGACTCGAGGGCAAGGCTGAGGTGGGCAGGGGAACATCCCTTGCTGAGAATTAGGTCATTGGGATATAGTCCTATTCCAGTTTTGTAAATTTCATGCTGATGCTGCTAAGTCACTTGAGTCATGTCCGACTCTGTGCAACCCCACAGACGGCAGCCCACCAGGCTCCCCTGTCTCTGAGATTCTCCAGGCAAGAACACTGGAGTGGGCTGCCATTTCCTACTCCAATGCATGAAAGTGAAAAGTGAAAGTGAAGTCGCTCAGTCGTGTCTGACTCTTCCCAATCCCATGGACTGCAGCCTACCAGGCTCCTCTGTCCATGGGGTTCTCCAGGCAAGAGTACTGGAGTGGGGTGCCATCGCCTTCTCCATGTAAATTTCATGGATTTTACTGTTAAAACGAGAAGATGACTCCATGGAGCCATTTATTTAACCAAAGAAGTGTTGGTCATGCACGTAAGGGATCCTCTGTTCAGCGATTTTAAAAAATGCAAATATGTTCCAAAAATAACCTTACATGCATACTGCCAAGTGAAAGAAGGCACTCTCTATAATGCAAAAGAATCAGAAAAAGAATATACGTGTACGCATGTTTGTGTATAAACATACACACATATTACTGAATCACTGATGTACACCCAAAACTTCAACTATACTTCAATTAAAAAGGGAGCAAAGTATCATTCTAGCTGATTCATTTTGTTGTACAGCAGAAACTAACACAACATTGTAAAGCAATTATCCTCCAGTTAAAAATTTAACAACTCTGTAATTTCATAATTTAAAAAAAAAAGGTTGCAGTCTGAAAAGACTCTACACAGAATGATTCCACATATATAACCTGACACTGTGGAATAGCCAAAACTAGAGAGGAAGTAAACCCATCAGTGGTAACCAGGTTTTAGTGTGGAGGAGTTCTAGGTGAAGCGCGGGGATACTTTTAGAATGCACGACTATTCAGCATGATACACTACTGGTAAATACACGAAACTACGCATCTGTCAAAAGTCACAGAACTTTACAGCACAAAGACTGAAAGTAAGCTTTGCAAATTAAAACAAACAAAAGAAACCACCGAGAAGTTTAGTGATTCCCAGGGGGGATGCATATTGTGACAGAAGAATTTAGTGGTGTACACATAACTGTATTTAACATGGAGAACCAGCAAGGACCTGCTGGACAGCACAGGGAACTCTGCTCAATACTCTGTAATATCCTTATGGTTCCCAGGGGGAAGGATGGGGGGAAGGGATAGTTAGGGAGTTTGGGGTGGACATGGACACACTGCTGTATTTAACATGAAGAAGCAACAAGGACCTATTGAACAGCACAGGGAACTCTGCTTAATGTCATGTGGCAACCTGGATGGGAGGGGAGTTTGGGGGAGAATGGATACATGTTTGTATGGCTGAGTCCCTTCACTGTCCACCTGAAACTATGGCAACACTTTTCATCAGCTATATTCCAATATGAAATAAAAGGTTTTTTTGGAAAAAGAATTGAAAGGTGTTCCCAGTGTGTGAAACAACCATCACTGAGGTGGGAGGGGAGTGGGCAGTGCTCACGTAATATCACTTTACGTATTGATGAACCTGTAAGATGGAAGACAAGAACAATCAGGCTCCAGTTGAGAAAACCGTTTCCCTTGGAAAACAGTTTACACCGGAATTGATCCAGTAAGTGAATGGACGGCAGGCAGTAGGAGCCAGTCCACAGATGGCCACTGGAGGACGCTACAGGACCCATGTGGGATGCGTGGGTCAGACCTGGACATCATCGCCACACTCTCAGGTCCACCTTAGTATTCCAACACATCCTCATGTAAAGGAATATTTACAGATACATGTGCACACATGAGTTGGCAAGCACACACACACAGTCAGCCCTCCGTATCCGAGAGTTTCGAATCCTCGGAGACAACCAACCATGGAACACTTCTACTGGGGTGGGGGTGCGGGTGGGGGTGGGGCTTCCAGGAAGTTACAGAAAGGAAACTTTGCACTTGCTGTCAGAGGGCACTGATTTACACACTATGTACAACTGTTTACACAGTATTCACATTGTACTAGGGAGTATACAGTTGGTGGTGGACAGGGAAGCCTGGCGTGCTGCAGTCCATGGGGTCGCAAAGAGCTGGACACGACTGAGTGACTGAACTGATCGCTGACAGGCATTGTAAGTAATCTCCAGATGACTGACAGTACAGGAGAGACCAGCCTGCATTATAAAGTGAAAGTCGCTCAGTCGTGTCCAACTCTTTGTGACCCCCGTGGACTATAAAGACCATGGAATTCTCCAGGCCAGAATACTGGAGTGGATAGCTGTTCCCTTCTCCAGGGGATCTTCCCAAGCCAGGAATCGAACCCACGTCTCCCACATTGCAGGCGGATTCTGTACCCAAGAATACTGGAGTGGGTAGCCTATCCCTTTTCCAGCGGATCTTCCCGACCCAGGAATCAAACCGGGGTCTCCTGCATTGCAGGTGGATTCTTTAGCAACTGCGCTATCAGGGAGGCCCTGATATGTGCTGCATAGGCCTGAATTACACGCAAATACTAAGCCAACGCTTGGAGCATCCATGGACTTTTCACTTCCCAGGGGATTCTGGAACCAGCCCCCCACAGATACCGAGGGACCCCTATATACCTCCTCGCTCTCTCAGCTGGCCAGGCCCTGAAGAAACAACACCCCAGGGGCCACAAGCCCATCGGCTGCCCAGAGCTCGGCTTCTAATCCCACTCTCCCATACAAGGGCTCCTGGGACAGACGGCCGACTCCGGGATTTGGACAAGTGTCAGAAACAGACCGGATGTGTGTGGCCCCTTGTACGATGGACCCGGAACCTGTCATACAGAGTGAGGTAAATGAGAATGAGAAGAACAAATAGCATCGTCATGCGTATCGTCATGCGTTTATATGGAATCTGGAAAAATGGTACAGGTGGAGCCATCTGCAGGGCAGGAATAGAGATGCAGGGACAGAAGTTGGCACAGTGGGGAAGGAGACGGTGGGATGAATTGAGAGAGTGGTACTGACATATACACACGACCGTGAGTAAAACAGACAGCTAGCGGGAAGCTGCTGTATAGCACAGGGGCTCAGCTCGGGGCTCTGTGAGGGCCCAGAGGGGTTGGGGGGGGAGGGAGGCGGCATACGCACGCGTAGAGCCGATTCGCTTCACTCTAGTGAACGTGCGGGTCCCAGACCTGGTCGTGGAGCTTGGTCCCACAGTGCGGCAACTCGGGGTTGGCACGACGCAACTGAGACTTGGTACAGCCAAACAAACAAAATGAATACTTTCACAGAAACAAAGAAACAAATTAGAGAACTAGAGCTCCCAAGTTTTCCACGGATTGCTGCAAATACTCAAAGACTGATCATGGAAAGCTGGTTATCTCTTGGTGTCTCCTAGGACCTGCAAGCTGGCTAAATGTTAGCTCTCAAATTAATGAGAGCTAAGATACCTATTTCTTAAAAATAATACACTCATTTGTTTTTGTTTTTTTTTTTTCACGTAAGGAGTTACTGTAAAGGTTTATGGGGAAATTTAAAACAGGTTAATTGAAGAAGTTTTATCACTTAAAAAAAAAACACATAGCAGTATAGAAATTACGTATACTAAAATTGGTACTGAGAGCAGAACAGGATAGTAAACATCTTTTAGCATGTTATACAATTATGTGTTCTCTATTTTTTATTTTTAAGCAATAGTTGAACTTTTCAATGTGTCTCACAGCAGTATCACTTTCAAGTTGTATGACTAGGACTTCCCTAGTGGCTCAGTGGTAAGGATCCACCTACCAATGCAGGGGCCACGGGCTCGATCCCTGGTCTGGGAAGATCCCACATGCCGTCGAGCAACTAAGCCCGAGGACCATAACGACTGAGCCTGTGCTCTAGAACCTGACAGCCGCAACTACTAAAGCCCGTGTGCCCTACAGCCTGTGTTCCACAACAAGAGAAGCCACCACAATGAAAAGCCCTCACACTGTAACTAGAGAGAAGCCCCTTGTAGCAATGAAGACCCAGCACAGCCAAAAATAGATCAATTAATTTTTTTAAAAAAAAGCTGTATGACTAGTTGGCTTCCTCTATTTTCTGTATCTTATGAGACACATACAATACAGAAAATCATCATCCCATAACAAAAATCTCATGTGGGGTTAGCGTCCGTGAACTCGACGAAAATAATATATATTATCACTTAGGTATTTATTAAGTAAATGGACTGATCCATTCTCCTCACATACACTAGCAGAAGCAATCTGTTCAGCAGACAACAAAGCTTATTCTGTTGCTATTTTTAATAGCACACACTTTACATCTTGCATTATTTCAAAGAATCTCTAGATGGAGTAGTCCTCTTCCCATGGATAAATACAGATGTTAATAAGGGAAGATAGAAATGAATGGTGTACAAGCACAATCATTAACCAACAGTCTTCAACTACAATAACAAAACCTTCAACGATAATTGAGGAAACTGAACACAGCCTGTTTATTATATTAAGGAATTATTGATCATTTTGTTGAGTACGACAATGGTATTGTATATTTCAAAGAAAACTGTCATCTGTTAGAAAAAGATAAGGATGTTCAGGTAAAATAATACACGGGGCTTCAATAATTCTTGCTCTATCTCTCTCTACACATACATACATACATACATACATATAAAAAGAAATGGATTACCAAGGACCATACCAATGATTGTTCTAAGGTCTTTACAATTAT
Organism: Giraffa tippelskirchi; assembly: GCF_054371585.1. Lineage (NCBI taxonomy): Eukaryota > Metazoa > Chordata > Mammalia > Artiodactyla > Giraffidae > Giraffa > Giraffa tippelskirchi. The sequence goes on from NC_137290.1 coordinate 2,814,346, forward strand.
TACCCTGTTTGATCATCAAAATAACCCTTCTGGACTGACATGTTAAGAAGAAGTAGATCAACCTTCCTGACTTCAGACTATACTACAAAGCTACAGTCATCAAGACAGTATAGCACTGTCACTAAGACAGAAATACAGATCAATGGAACAAAACAGAAAGCCCAGAGATGAATCCATGCATCTATGGACACCTTATCTTTGACAAAGGAGGAAAAAATATGCAACGGAGAAAAGACAATATCTTTAACAAGTGGTGCTGGAAAAACTGGTCAACCACATGTAAAAGAATGAAACTAGAACACTTTCTAACACCATACACAAAAATAAACTCAAAATGGATTAAAAATCTAAACGTAAGACCAGAAACTATAGAACTCTTAGAGGAAAACATAGGCAGAACACTCTCTGACATAAATCACAAGATCCTCTATGATCCACCTCCTAAAGTAATGGAAATACAAACAAAAATAAACAAATGGGACCTAATTAAACTTAAAAGTTTTTGCACAATGAAGGAAACTACAAGCGAGGTGAAAAGGCAGCCTTCAGAATGTCAGAAAATGATAGCAAATAAAACAACTGACAAAGAATTAGTCTCTAAAATATACAAGCAGCTCATACAGCTCAGTACAAGAAAAATAAACGACCCAATCAAAAAGTGGGCCAAAGAACTAAACAGACATTTCTCCAAAGAAGACATACAGATGGCTAACAAACATGAAAAGATGCTCAACGTCACTCATTATCAGAGAAATGCAAATCAAAACCACAATGAGATACCATCTCACACGTGTCAGAATGGCTGCTGTCAAAAAGTCTACAGACAATAAATGCTAGAGAAGGTGTGGAGAAAACGGAATCCTCTTATGCTATTGGTGGGAATGTTAGTACAGCCACCATGCAGAACAGCATGGAGATGCCTTAAAAAACTGGGAATAGAACTGCCATATGACCCAGCAATCCCACTGCTGGGCATACACACCGAGGCAACCAGAGTTGAAAGAGACACATGTACCCCAGTGTTCACCACAGCACTGTTTACAATAGCCAGGACATGGAAGCAACCTAGATGTCCATCAGCAGATGAATGGATAAGGAAGCTGTGGTACATGTACATGATGGAATATCACTCATCTATAAAAAAGAACACACTTGAGTCAGTTCTAATGAGGTAGATGAAACTGGAGCCTATTATATACACAGTGAAGTAAGTCAGAAAGAGAAACACCAACATAGTATATTAATGCATATATACGGAATTTAGACAGACGGTAACGATGACTCTATATGCTAGACAGCAAAAGAGACACAGATGTAAAGAACAGACTTTTGGACTCTGTGGGAGAAGGAGAGGGTGGGATGGTTTGAGAGAATTGCAATGAAACATGTATATTATATCATATGTGAAGCAGATGACCAGCCCAAGTCCAATGCATGAAGGAGGGCACTCAACGCTGTTGCTCTGGGACAACCCAGAGGGACAGGTGGGAGAGGGTTCAGGCCGGGGGACACATGTACACCCATGGCTGATTCATGTCAATGTAAGGCAAAAACCACCACAACACTGTAAAGTTATTAGCATCCAATTAAAATTTATTAAGAAAAAAAAGAAGTAGTAGAACCATATTTTACAAATGGAAAACAGTTCAATATAAAGCTGTCTCCTTTAGACCCCCACTTTTACTCCGAGTTTCTCACTGGCCCAGGAAATCACTAAATGGTTAACAATAAATACTGTTGTTTCACCACTGAACACCTCAAGTTCCCCATCTGTGCAATGGGATAACAACGGTCCCCAGCTCACAGGGTTAACGTGAGAAAACAAGAGCTGAGAGAGGGCCCTCCCTGGTGGCTCAGTGGCTAGGACTTCCTGTTCCAAATGCAGAGGGCCCTGCTTCAATACCTGGTCCAGCAACTAGATCCCCATATTGTAACTAACAGTTGGCACGCCACAACTAAAGATTCTACATGCCACAACTAAGACCCAGAACAGCCAAACAAATATTAAAAAAAAAAAGAATGCTTAAGAGAATGTTTTTAACAACGAATTCAGTAAGGAGCCAAGGGCTATCACCTATGAATTTTTATCACTAAGTTCAGTTCAGTCGTTCAGTCGTGTCCAACTCTTTGCGATCCCATGAACTGCAGCACGCCAGGCTTCCCTGTCCATCACCATATCCCGGAGTTTGCTCAAACTCATGTCCATCAAGTCAGTGATGCCATCCAACCATCTTAACCTCTATCATCCCATTCTCCTCCTGCCTTCAATCTTTCCCAGCATCAGGGTCTCTTCAAATGAGTCAGCTCTTTGCATCAGGTGGCCAAAGAATTGGAGCCTCAGCATCAGTCCTTCCAATGAATATTCAAGACTGATTTCCTTTAGGATGGACTGGTTGGATCTCCTTGCAGTCCAAGGGACTCTCAGGAGTCTTCTTCAACACCACAGTTCAAAAGCATCAATTCTTCAGCGCTCCGCTTTCTTTATAGTCCAACTATATCTTTATCAACTTTATAGTCCAACTAGATTATGAGTTGGACCTTATAGTCCAGTTATATTATATTATAGTCCAATTATAACTTTGTAGTTATAGTTTTATAGTCCAATTATAACAGATAGTCCAACTGTATTACTTTTATCACTAATAATAATCTGTGGCTTGATGGAATTTTTTCAACAAAAATATTTTGTCTCTGTCTATGTCTACATTGAATGCAACATATGTGTCACCATCAAGGGTCAGAATGACTGGAGAACTGGTTTCTACATCTGGTGTCTCCCCCCGGAGGAGTGGCCCATGATGATGCCTCCTTTGGAGCTGTCCATGGTTGGGGAACACGCTACAAATGTGTACTTTCATGTCATTCACCACACCTAAGTGTCCTTCTACACATATCCCTTATAATAAATTACAGATTGTAGTATAGATTAACTGCCATGAAACCACTTAATAAAGCCGATACAGGAGAAAGCTGCAATGGTATCTGGGAAAACATGGCTAAGCAGACCCGCCGAGACGTAATGAAGCATTCTGTGCTTGGATTGCTAACTGTAATAAACCAATTTTTAAATTTTCAGACTTGTCACAAGAAAGTTATGTGAATTACCCGAAAGGTGTGAGTCACCTTCCAGTCTGCTTATCAATTATCTCAACAAAATTAAAGCAGAGAAGCAAGCTATATAACACTGTGGGAAATATTGCTATTTATATGTGTGTATGTGTCCCTAAAGCTGTATGCATTTACATTTATATTTTTGCCTCGATCCAACTATAAACTCTATCATACATTTATCTGTCAAATTAGGGCATTTTCATAAAGGAAAACTGTGATCATAAAGACCCATGGCACAAAACTGGTTACATTACCTTGATAATAATTGGTAATTTATTGTGATAGCAGGGATGGCAATAAAGCTGTGTGATAGAGTTGAAAACTGGGAAAGTCAATCTAATAATTCACTGTCTTATAAGATAATAAAAAAAATGAGATGTATGAGGTTCATGATTAAACTTGTTGGCATGCCGACACGCAGTACAGTGTTATCATGTTTGTTTGGCTAGATTATCATTAATTATTTCTGACACTGTACAGTCCTTGTCTAGAATGCGGTTTGTTAATATCATCCCTACATACAAAGACATCTGTCTTCACGTATTTTTTGCTTGAGTCCCCGTCTCCTGTGTCCTGAATTGTTAGTATTTGGTTATGATAATTGTTCATCATAACAATATTTCACCACGTATCAGCGATAATAAAAAAATATTCTGACAGTGGTATGGATTGATCTGGAAACTACATTGAATTTACAACAGAATCAAGATGTAGAGTAACCAGCTTTAGAGAAACCCAAAAACTAGAACACACGTACAAGCAGACGTAGCCTAGCAAAACATGAAATCGTACCTACGTATGGCCTACAGACGATCTGTTTTTTCACATTTCTTCCCTCTATCTAATGCATAGAAGTATAAGTAGGTGCTGAAGGTAATGCATCAGAATAAAAATATTTTCAGACAATGAGAAAATCAAGCGTAGCCAGGGAAATCTGAAAACTGAGGAGTCTAGTGGGAATTTGCTTTCATTCCATCATTTCTTCTTTCTGGTTTCACGGCAGTTAATCTATACTACAATCTATAATTTATTATAAGGGATATGTGTAGAAGGACACTTAGGTGTGGTGAATGGCATGAAAGTACACATTTGTAGCGTGTTCCCCAACCATAGACAGCTCCAAAGGAGGCATCATCATGGGCCACTCCTCCGGGGGGAGACACCAGATGTAGAAACCAGTTCTCCAGTCATTCTGACCCTTGATGGTGACACATATGTTGCATTCAACGTAGACATAGACAGAGACAAAATATTTTTGTTGAAAAAATTCCATCAAGCCACAAATTATTATTAGTGATAAAAATAATACAGTTGGACTATAAAGTTATAATTGGACTATAAACAGAAAGACCATCTTTTAACATGGTTTTAATACCACCTTTTCTTCCGAGGAAGTGAAGAATTTCGTAAATCTAAGCGTAAACGAGGGCGTCTCTGGTGTCTCAGTGGTAGAGAATGCACCCGCCAATGCAGGAGACGTGGGTTCGGTCCCTGGCCCAGGAAGACCCCGCGTGCCTCGGGACAACTAAGTCCGTGTGCCACAACTGCTGAGCCTGCGCACCGGAGCCGCAACGACTGAGCCCACGAGCTGTGACTACTGAAGCCCGCACGCTGTAAAGCCTGTGCTCTACGAGAGGAGTCACCGCAGTGAGAAGCTTGCAAACCGTAACTGGAGGGTAGCCCCTGCTCTGCACAGCTAGAGAAACACCCAAGCAGTAACGAAGACCTAGCTCAGCCATAAATAAATACATGGCAATTGAGAGCACGTGGTCAAGAGGCTTTTACAATCTTACCTATTTATAATCTACGGACTTTGATCTCTCTGTTACTGAGAGAGGGCTGTTAAAATCTCCACCTATGTCCGTTGATTCCTCTCTGCTTTGAGTCTCTGCAGCTGAATTTCCAACTGCAGCTGTTCCTGCAGAACTTGAGGCAATGGCTACACAGGAATAAACAGTGCTGTGATCCCGAGAAAGAAAGAAAGGTGGTGAAGCGCAAAGTAAGACAGGGGATTGTTACTTCCAAAGAGGGGGTAACCAAGCACCAAGTAAGAACGGGGATTGTTACCTCCAAAGTGGGGCAGGGAGACAGGCCGCCCCAAGCAAGTCCACTTGCTAGTATCACCCGTCTTGCACAACCGATGTGTCATCAATGGACGAATGTGTGTAATAAAACAGCAGCACCAAGAATGCCATAATGTGCACGTTCGTTAAAAGTTACCCACAACGATCTTCATAAAGAGACTGCATGGCCTGGGGCTCATTCAGGGACAGGGACTTTGTCTAGGAATTGCCCTGAGAAGATAGAAAAATGTGACTACATCTCGCTTGTCACTTGCCCCCATCTCGGGCTCCTGTACACATGGATCGTTCTCTCCCCCACGTTTCTAGCCACCAGGCTCTCCAGTCACGGCCTGGTGACTCCCCCCACCCGCAGCAAAAGCTCCCTTAAACACACTCCCCTCTGTTTCACCATCCCCACCACCAGGGCCACTGTGCCAGTCTTGCAGCTTCAGAGTGTACGCACAATTTCTAAACCCCACCTTCCTTATGGACATTTTTCTACATCCACCTGTCTAAGCACCTCCAAAATACTTTCGTTTGTCTAGAACTACATATTTTTGCAACAAGTACTCGTAATATTACCCTTGCTGTTATTACATGTTGTGCATACCTTGTATGACTTGAGTAACATTTACATTCCAGAGGGCAGAAGCCAGGGTTCCTTGTACACATGAGCCCGAGCATAGCAGGAGGGGCAGGTAGGGGTGAAATATTTTCGAGAAGCACATGTACATACAATAAGGTTCGCCTGAGGACCTACTCGCGGGAGCAATGCATCTCTTCCTTATACGTTGTACCGAGCACCTACAGCATTCCTGCTACCTCCCCTGTTACTGGGAAAAGGGGTGCCTGTGATTCCTCGGGAACCAGCGGAGAAAGTCTCATTGTGACAACACTCTAAGGATGACAAAGCTCGTCACGGGTATGCAGAGCATGGAAGGGCCATTTTTACTGCTCATGGGGACGGTAGAGACCAGCCAGGGTAATGCGATGCTTGAGCAGATGGCCACTCACTAAAGGACAGGCTTTCATGACGTCACCTAAACCCATGACATATTCATCTAAGGGTGGTTCATGATAACAGCTGAAGCATGCAAGTGGAAAAGACTAGCAAATTCAAAGTGCAAAGAGAAGCTGAGGAATGTGAAAAAAAGCCTCCTTGGTTATCTTAGGACATCGGGTCCTGTCCAAAACGCCCCTAAGACATCTGCATCTGCAGCTGCTGCTAAGTTGCTTCAGTCGTGTCTGACTCTGTGCGACCCCACAGACAGCAGCCCACCAGGCTCCTCTGTCCCTGGGATTCTCCAGGCAAGAATATTGGAGTGGGGTGCCGTTTCCTTCTCCAATGCATGCATGCACGCTCAGTTGCTTCAGTCGTGTCTGACTCTATGTGACTCTATGGACAGCAGCCCACCAGGCTCCTCTGTCCACAGGATTCTCTAGGCAAGACTTCTGGAGTGGGTTGCTATTTCCTTCTCCACCTAAGACATCTGCTCCACACCAAAAGGGACTTGATATCTGGCTTGTCTTTACTGCCATCATATTTACTGCCATCCTAAGGCTTCCCTGGGCTTCCCTGATAACGCAGTTGTTAAACAATCTGCCTGCAATTCAGGAGTCCCTGGTTTGATTCCTGGGTCGGGAAGATCTGCTGGAGTACCCACTCCAGTTTTCTTGGGCTTCCCTTGTGGCTCAGCTGCAACGTGGAGAGACCTGGGTTCCATCCCTCGGTTGGGAAGATCCCCTGGAGAAGGGAAAGGCTACCCACTCCAGTATTCTGGCCTGGAGAATTCCACGGACTGTATAGTCCTTGGGGTAGCAGAGTTGGACATGACTGAGCGACTTTCACTTTCACTAAGGCTTCCCTGGTGGCTCAGATGGTAAAGAATCTGTCTGCAATGGAGAAGACTGGGTTCGATCCCTGGTTCGGGAAGATTCCCTGGAGGAGGAAATGGCAACCTACTCCGGTATTCTTGCCTGGAGAATCCCATGGACAGAGGAGCCTGGTGGGCTACAGTCCATGGAGTCGCAAGCCTTGGACACATGACTGAGCGGCTAAAACGCACTCAAGACCTCCTAAGACAACTGCTCCATAACAAAAGGTCCCTGATATCTAGTCATATTTGGTCCTGTCCAAAATGACCCTAAGATGTTTGTTCCACACCAAAAGGTCCCTGATACCTGGTCATATTTGGTCCTGTCCAAAATGACCCTAAGAAATCCGTTCCACACCAAAAGGTCCCTGATACCTGGTCATATTTGGTCCTGTCCAAAATGACCCTAAGACAACTGTTCCAAACCAAAGGGTCCTTGATAGCTGGTCTTGTCTAAAAGCCATTTCGCATGGACTGAATACGCATATGGATGTTTAGAACAGGACCAAACATGAAGGATCGTTTGGTGTGAAACAAGCATCCTATAGACCAAACATTTTATGGACATTTTGGAAAGGAATAAGTGTCTACTAACTACCTAGATTTCTGACCTTTTCCAGATCCCATTCCAATAATACACATTTTCACTGTGTGTGTGTGTATGTGTGTGTATACACATATATGTCCATCACACATATTATCAACTGAGTGCCAGATAATGCTGGCAAACAATGTAATTCTCTAAACAAAAAGAATGTATATATACAGTTATTATATAGTGAAATTTGAAATATACAAATGCATAGAAATATTTGTGCATGTGTATATATTTATATATATATATGAACATACCTATGTCCATGTATGTACCTTGTATGAGTTTTCTGTAGCTACTACAAAAAATCACTACACAGCTGTTGCCTTAAACTATTAGAGAAATGTCTAAAATAACAGATGTATTCCCCCTAGTTCTGGAGGGCAAAGGTCAGAAATCAAGGTGTGGGAATGGTCACACTCCCTCCGGAGACTCCAGGGGACAGTCCTTCCTGCCTCTTCCACCTTCTGGGGGTCTCCGGGAGTCCATGGGCTCGTGGCTGCCTCCCTCCTGTCTCTGCCTCCATCTTCACGTGGCTTCTCCCATCTCTGTGTATCCAAGTCTTCCTCTCCCTTCTAAGGATACCAGTCAGTGGACAGAGCCCAGCGTAACCCCGTATCACTTCACTTTACATATATATATACACACACACACACACACACACACACACTATCACTTCACTTTACACACACACACACACACACACACACACATATACGCACGGCACATATTTACAAACATATGCACACATATCCACGCCACCTGTTATGAATTAACCACCGGGACAGGTATTGGAGAAACCACACAACTCTAGAATGAATGCTGCACTGGTTCAGAGCCATGAAGTACAGACAGAGAGGAGAGAAGGCAGCTGTACAGAGAGGAGGAACAATTCTCTCCTGCAGAAGCAACTCCTCCTGGCAAGGGGCCCTGCGGTAGAGCTGACTGTCCTAAGCCGGGGAAGAAGCCTGGACTTTGGCCACTGCCTCACTTCTGTGCTGCTTTATGGCCAAGTCTTGTTCACTGAAGCAGAAACACTGGAGGAGGTCAAACATCAGCATTAACAGATCATTCTGAAAATAACAGTGTGATATGAAATTGTGTCTCTGTGTTGGCATGTGTGTGTGTGTACTGTATGGTGGGTGAAGTCCATAGTTACAATTCAGACCACATTTATGGTGAGTGAGTGAGTGTGTGTGTGTGTGCGCGCGTGTGTTTCTCTTCTGCAGGAAAAAAGGCGGCAATTTTTATCTACCTAAATCCCCCACCTTCATTTTCTTGAATGATGGATACCTTCTCTGCGCTGATAACTCTGTCTACATCTGTAACTCAGGCATTCAGCTAGAGTGAGTTACTCTCATGAGGACAGACTGCTCTGCATGTTACTTACAATACTGGGTAGCGAGCCTTCTGGACAGAGAAGTCTTACTGTTTTTAATAACGAAAGAGTAAACCTCCTCTCAGAATTTCTCGGAGCCTGAGGGCTGCCATTTCCCCAGCTCTGCATTGCAAGGTCTGTAGAGTACCACAGTTGGCAAGCAAAAAGAAACCCCCAGAAATTAGTAACAAAAGCAAAAAAAAAAAAAAAATCACTAAAATTCTGATCTTGCTTCCACCTAACAAATTAGTAAATGCTCTCTCACACACACATCACACAAATACAGACATACACACCCATACACACATGCATACACATACACACACCCACAACTCCCAGAAATTTGTAATAAAAGACAATCACTAAAATTCTGATCTTGCTTTCACCTAACAAACTAGTAAATGCTCTCTCACATACACATACACACATATACAAACATGCACACACATACACATCCACACACAACTCCCAGAAATTTGTAATAAAAGAATCATTTTTTTAAAAAAATCACTACAATTCTAATCTTGCCTTCACCTAACAGAACAGTAAATGCTGTCTCATACACACCCACAACTCCCAGAAATTTGTAATAAAAGTCAAAAAACAAATCACTAAAATTCTGATTTTACCTTCACCTAACAAAACAATAAATGCTCACTCAATCACACCCACAACTCCCAGAAATTTGTAATAAAAGACAATTAAGAAATCACTAAGATTCTGATCTTGCCTTCACCTGACAAAATAATAAATGCTCTCTCACACATGTACACACCCAGACACACACACACACACACACACACACACACACACACACGCACTCAAACATAAACACACCCAGCCAGAAGGAAACAGAAAACCTGAGAAGTCCAAAATCAGTGTTAGATTTAAGTATCTCTCTCTCTGAACATGTTTGACAAGCAGAAAGGTATTTAGAACAGAAATGTAGATACAACCTAGAATATTAACAGGCCTGTACCAATGAAGTTTTACAGAACATTGCACACTGGGAATAATTACAAATGTAATACGCTGACCAGTACTCTGACACTCAGCAGCAGAATAATACAATTAAAATGTTAACCTGACAACACTGTAGTACAATTAGAAACTGATAAAACATCAGTGAAAAATTTGTCATCTGCTTGGATCATGAAGCATATACTTTTAAGAAATTCAAGGTGGTCAAAAGAAAAACAGAACTCAGAAAATAAGCAGAATCCAGAAACACTGACAAAGTCAATCACCAAGTCATGTGAAGTAAAGCTAACGGGAACTAGCTTCACAAATTTTAATTTTAATGTCAGTAATTTTATTTTTTTACATATAAATTTATTTATTTTAATTGGAGGCTAATTACTTTACAATATTGTAGTGGTTTTGCCATACTGACATGAATCTGCCACGGGTGTACATGTGTTCCTCATCCTGAACCCCCCTCCCACCTCCCTCCCCATCCCCTCCCTCTGGGTCATCCCAGTGCACCAGCCCCGAGCACCCTGTCTCATGCATCGAACCTGGACTGGCGATTCGTTTCACATATGATAATATACATGTTTCAATGCCATTCTCCCAAATCATCCCACCTTCGCCCTCTCCCACAGAGTCCAAAAGACTGTTCGATACATCTGTGTCTCTTTTGCCGTCTCACATATAGGGTTATCGTTACTATCTTTCTAAATTCCATGTATATGCGTTAGTACACTGTCAGCTGAATTCTACCAAAATTTAGAGAAGAGCTAACACCCATCCTACTCAAACTCTTCCAGAAAATTGCAGAGGAAGGTAAACTTCCAAACTCATTCTATGAGGCCACCATCACCCTAATACCAAAACCAGACAAAGATACCACAAACAAAAGAAAACTACAGGACAGTATCACTGGTAAACATAGATGCAAAAATCCTTTACAAAATTCTAGCAAACAGAATCCAACAACATATTAAAGAGATCATACATGATGACCAAGTGGGCTTTATCCCAGGGATGCAAGGATTCTTCAATATCCTCAAATCAATCAAGGTAATATACCACATTTACAAATTGAAAGATAAAAACCATATGATTATCTCAATAGATGCAGAGAAAGCCTTTGACAAAATTCAACATCCATTTATGATAAAAACTCTTCAGATAGCAGGAATAGAAGGAACATGCCTCAACATAATAAAAGCTATATGTGACAAACCCACAGCAAACTTTATCCTCAATGGTGAAAAATTGAAAGCATTTCCCCTAAAGTCAGGAACAAGACAAGGGTGCCCACTCTCACCACTACTATTCAACATAGTTTTGGAAGTTTTGACCACAGCAATCAGAGCAGAAAAGAAATAAAAGGAATCCAGATTGGAAAAGAAGAAGGAAAACCCTCACTGTTTGCAGATGACATGATCCTCCACATAGAAAACCCTTAGTGTGACTAATTTTAAAGCAGAAATATAAAGGACAAAGTAATTAAAAGTTGGAAAACCCAGATTAAACGCAAAAGAAAGCAGCAAGAAAGAACTGAGATGGAAACACAGAGAAGGAAATAACCACAGGACTTCCTGTGCAATGCCTGGGAGAAATCAATAGTATAGCTAATAAAATTTAAAATACTGGCTTATGGGAAAAGTAGTAATGGGAATAACACTGAAAAGCTTGGTCAGGAAGAAAGAAAGAAAAGCATAAACCGTCAACAGTATATTGAAACATTAGATAATTTCCTGATGGAGAAATGCGTCATAATGCATCATTTTATATCCCACAGACTATGTGTATAAACCATGAAACAGCCCAGCACAGCTGAGGAGACACTTTAATCCTGACACGACTCGATAATTAGCTACAGTTCATGACATTTTCCAGGGTGGTGGCCGGAGTGGGGAGGATCCTTGAAACAAGCTGGTTCTAAACCCATAGTAAATGAAGGTCAGCAGTGAGTATATTCATTATACTCATCTCTCTACGTTGGCAAGTGCTTTAAAATTCACCTATTTTAAAAGTTAATCTCCCCAAAGGAACACCAGTCCCTGATTAATTTACAGGAATATCTTTAGGAGACTAATGCTAGGAGGGGGCTTCTCTTAATTCACAAAGGATTTGCTTCTCAACATTTTGCAAGAATCAGAAGTACTCAGCGAAAAAGATAACGCTGCACTGATTCAACATTGTATCTGAGGATGCACCTCCTGCAAAAAGACAGGGAGAAAGACTATAAAAAGATGAAGGTGTTCAGAATTGAAAGAAACATGCGTACCCCAATGTTCACCACAGCACTGTTTACAATAGCTAGGGCATGGAAGCAACCTAGATGTCCATCGGCAGACGAATGGATAAGAAAGCTGTGGTGCATATATACAATGGAATATTTCAGCTATTAAAAGGAATGGATTCGAATCGCTTCTAATGAGGTGGATGAAACTGGACTCTATTATACAGAGTGAAGTAAGTCAGAAAGAAAAACATCAATACAGTATATTAACGCATATATATGGAATTTAGAAAGATGGTAACAATGACCCTATAAGCGAGACAGTGAAAGAGACACAGATGTAAAGAACAGACTTTTGGACTCTGTGGGAGAAGGCGAGGGTGGGATGATATGAGAGAATAGCATTGAAGCATGTATATTATCATATGTGAAACAGATCGCCAGTCCAGGTTCGATGCATGAGACAAATTTTCAGGGCTGGGGCAATGGGACGACCCTGAGGGATGGGATGGGGAGGGAGGTGGGAGGGGGTTTCTGGCCGGGGAACACATGTACACCCATGGCTGATTCATGTCACTGTACTATCTGAGCCACCAGGGAAGACTCTTTTGTAAGAGTCGAATGCTACTTAGTAGAAAATTAAAGGGAAAAACACATGCTATTGTCATTATTTCAAAATATGACTTAGGGCATAGATCTTAATTCTGATAAAAAATATTTTTAAACATTTGATAAGAACCTAATATGTGACCCAGAGCTAAGTCAGTAAAGAACTGCCTGCAATGCAGGACACCCAGGTTCGATCCCTGGGTTGGGAAGATCCCCTAGAGAAGGAAACGGCAGCCCACTCCAGTATTCCTGCCTGGAGAATCCCATGGACAGAGGAGCATGGACGGCTATAGCCCACGAGGTCACCATACTGGGACACAACTTAAAGAGTGAAGCACCACTGTGCACTGCACATATCACACTATGAAGCCTGTAAGCATTCAAGTCAGACTCCACCAAGAGGAGTTCCATTTCAATACCTGAGTCAAGTGCGCACATGTGAAATGTCTGGGGCGGTTAATTATTTCATAAGCAACAAACATAATCATGGAAGAGATTTATTTCCATTAGTAAAGGGAAAAATAGCAAAAGAATTGAGCAATCACTGCATCGGACTCTGAGGAATCAAAGAGTGATACTGTTTGCAATTGAGTTTTGCTGTCTGTGTACTCCTCTCTGAGATGTTTTCCAATTCTCTGTGAAAGGACTTCTTGATTTTGGTAGCTACAATGTTTTAAAGGATGCAGCTTATAATGGATTTCTAAGAAAAGACTTTCATCCAGTAATCCTATCCAGCTCTAAATACTCTTACCTAAAATACCGTTTTTGATTGCTACATGTTTTGTTTTTTTTTCTCTAGATGGTTCAAGTATTCTTGAATGGTCTTTATGCTCAAAGTTTTAAATTTTAGATTCAGAAACTGTCTTATTTTGTTGTTTTAATTCCATAATGCTGCATAAACACTCAATGAAAGCTTTATCAAATATTTAACACCGATAATTAAAAGCAAAGATAAAAACTTGACACGGGAACATCGAGAAATCAGTCCTTTTTTAAACTGTAATAATCTATGAACTCTATCTGAATTGCATTTTAGCCCAGTCCACTGGGTTAGAGAGATTTCAATACACTCAAATTGCCCTTTATACTATTACTGGTACAAAAACATATACACACACACCGTATAGAAACATGAGTTTTATATTCATTCCTGACTTTTCAGAATTATTTCATAAATCATAAACCAACTAATTATGGTTAGCTACTCATCACTTTGCTGCTGCTGCTAAAATAAAAGATATAAAATTCCATTAGTGTCTGCCCCACAGGAACCAGGTAATAAACGCATGTAAAATAATTAGACACAATAATATCAAATTTCACCAATAAAAATAATGGAAGGTATAACTGTCAACATCAATAACACTCAGAAAGGTAAACTGATCTCATCAAGGTATCATAAGTGTGGAATGAATTAGATATGCCCTGCTGTTAAGAGACTATCTGTCTGAAAGTGAACTTCTGTGCATTGCCTTCACAGGACACAGCTACAGTGGTCTTGTGAGATGAAGTCTTTGGGTAGAAAGCTGGCGTTTCACCACCATGATTTATTTCTCTAAGTCCCTGAATGCTGTGTTCCAGTGCTGGGAGGGTCTGTTAGAACGCATTCCTGACTTGTGTCCCAAAGGCTGAGGTGTTTGTTTTTGCAGGTGAGTTACAGAGTGTGTGTTGATTTACCAAGATGGCAAAACACTACAGATTCCAAATTTCGTCTTGAGGAGCCAAGTGGCCAGTTCTACAAAGGACACCTCAGTGTGGCGTACGTGACCGTGCTATTTCCCTCTGCCTCACGAGGCCTGTCCCCAAGAAATGCAACATACAGCCAGAAGAAATGTGATGGGCAAGACGCTGAAACTCCCAAAGGAGGCATAAAATGATTGCATGCTTCAAAGTGATGCTGTCCCCGTGTTCTCATAAAGGGAATTTCAAGGGGCATGCTAAGATGCGCGTGGTGAGCGAAAACTTCTACTAAGCCTGAGATCCAAACATGCATTAACCTTTCCAGGTCAACCAGTGCTCACAAGAAAAAATTGGAATTCCATTGGACCACAGGACATGGTAACCCTCAAAATATCTCACATATTGTTATAAATTTGGGGTGTCAGCAGTATCATGAAGCAAGACACGTCATGTTGTTGTTGTTTAGTTGCTAAGTCATTTCTGACTCTTCGGGACCCCATGGACTGTAGTCCACCAGTCTCCTCTGTCCATGGTATTTCCCAGGCAAGAAGACAGGAGTGGGTTGCCATTTCCTCCTCCAGGGGATCTTCTGGACCTAGGGATCAAACTCATGTCTCCTGCACTGCAGGCAGATTCTTTTTTTTTTAATATAAATTTCTTTATTTTAATTGGAAGCTAATTACTTTACAATATTGTAGTGGGTTTTGCCACACATTGACATGAATCCACCAGGGGTGAACATGTGTTCCCCATCCTGAACCCCCCTCTCATCCCAGTGCACCAGCCCCGAGCACTCTGTCTCATGCATCAAACCTGGACTGGCAATTCATTTCACATATGATAATATACATGTTTCAATGCCATTCTCCCAAGTCATCCCACCCTCGCCCTCTCCCACAAAGTCCAAAAGACTGTTCTTTACATCTGTGTCTCTTTTGCTGTCTCACATATAAGGTTATCATAACCATCTTTCTAAATTCCATATATATGCATTAGCATTTCCAGTGCTCACGTATGGACGTGAGAGCTGGATGGTGTAGAAAGCTGAGCGCCAAAGAATGGATGCTTTTGAACTGTAGTGTTGGAGAAGAGTCTTGAGAATCCTTTGGACTGCAAGAAGATCCAACCAGTCCATCCTAAAGGAGATCAGTCTTGGGTGTTCATTGGAAGGACTGATGTTGAAGCTGAAACTCCAATACTTTGGCCACCTCATGCGAAGAGTTGACTCATTGGAAAAGACCCTGATGCTGGGAAGGATTGGGGGCAGGAGGAGAAGGGGACGACAGAGGATGAGAGGTAGGATGGCATCACCGACTCGATGGACATGGGTTTGGGTAGACTCCGGGAGTTGGTGATGGACAGCGAGGCCTGGTGTGCTGCGATTCATGGGGTCGCAAAGAGTCGGACATGACTGAGCGACTGAACTGAACTGAACTGATACTGTATTGGTGTTTTTCTTTCTGGCTTACTTCACTCTGTATGATAGGCTCCAGTTTCATCCACCTCATTAGAAGTGATTCAAATGTATTCTTTTTAATGGCTGAGTAATATTCCATTGTGTATATGTACCACAGCTTTCTTATCCATTTGTCTGCTGATGGAATGATTCTTTACCGTCTGAGCCATGTCTTATGTCTAGTTCATCAGGTTAAAAACTAGCACATTTATTTAATTTGCAGCACTGCGACTTAATTTAGTGAAAGAAAGTCTGGTTTTAAACCATACTGAGGTTTTGTACCTTTTTCACCATATGAAACAACTGGTTATTTCCCCTAGCTGGGTCATCAAGCTATTTCAAAGTCTGCCATGTTGAAACTCGAAAGAAGAAATGGAAGCTATGGTATCATCAACTCGTGTCTTGAGTGGAGACACTCCAGAGGACAAGAGTCTCTTTATTCCTGTGTCTGTTGGCCTCAAACTCTAAGGATCTTTTTGCATGCTTATTTCCAGACTGTCTGGGTTCTAACATGCTGCCCTAAACCCTTTTCTCTCATCTTATCTTCTTTCACAAGCCCTTGTGCTGTGCACACCCTGCTTTTTCAAATAGATCTTCCATTGTTCTCCATTCTACCTTATGACCTTGTTCTCTGGCTTTCTTACTGATGCAAAAAAAAGCTCAATGACAAATATGAAACCATACAGAAGCCCTGTCTCCTTTGTGTTTGTGTACCTGAAACTTTCATGGAGACCATCGGGTCTGGAACTACCTGTCACCTTCAAGCCTTACCCATGGCCGTGTGGTCAACCTACGGCAAAACCATGTCACGTTACAGCCGTGATCCCTGCACCTGTCCCTTCATTGCCTGTGTGGGCTTCCTGTGAGTGTTTCAACAGAAATCACCTTGTTTTCAAGAGTGGAGGGCTCATGTTATCACATGATCGACCAGGGGATTTTTTTGCAGAAACTAATGCCTGTGGCCAGCGATTTGCTGTATAAGTGAACATGTCTCCAGTCAATAATGTTTGGGCTTGGGTGGCTCAGTGGTAAAGAGCACATCTGTCAGTGCAGGACACCCAGGAGACCTGGGTTCAATCCCTGAGTCGGGAAGATCCCCTGGAGGAGGAAATGCCAACCCACTCCAGGATTCTTGCCTGAAGAATCCCACGGACAGAGGAGCCTGGCGGGCTACAGTCCACGGGGTCACAAAGAGGGTGACAAGACTGAGTGACTAAACAACAACGACTGGGTAATGAAAGGCTTATTAATACGTCTCTGTTCAACGATGCCTTAAGCAAGATAGACCCGACATGTTTCAGTTATTTCTCAATATTTATTTTGCATTTTTCCCCATGTGATCTATTTGGCTCTGTTTATCATTTAGATGTCCGTGTTTTTTTTTTTTTTTCTTTTACCATTTTTCCTCTCCACTATCTGTTCTGTATCACAGATGGCAAGCTTTAATCAAAGTTTGCATGTAAACAACGCACTTCTCCTGCTCCTGGGTGTGACCAGGATCTTAGGAGTATAAAGGGTGGACATTCTCTTTCCAGCTTATAAGCTGGTGCTGTCATATATATTTAGGGAGATCACACTGCACTATCGTTGCCATAAGGCATCCTTATTTTCAATTCATAAAGACGAGTCTCTGTGTCACTGCACATCTCCTCACTGTCAATAGGCTTCATCTCTCCTTGTGTCCTAGCCCTTTAATCTGAAATGATGCACCTTTCTTCTGAGACTTTCCCACTCTTATTCAAATAATGTTAAAAGCATCTCTGAGACCTTCACTGCCATCACTAAGGAAAATTCTAAGGCTATCTCTTGGATTTAAAATGTCTTTACTCTGCCCTTGCTGTGGAAGGATATATTTTTTTCCGAATTCAAAAATCTAGGCTGACATTAGTGCTCAGAAATCTGATGTCAGACTAATTGTTATTCCTTTGGGTGTTTTTTTTTTTCCCTCAATCCTTTCCAACTTTTAAGATCTTTTTGGAGACCTCCCTGGCGGTCACGTGGTTAGGACTTGGTGCTGTCACTGCCACGGTCCTGGGTTTGGTTCCTCGTTGCAGATTAAGATCCCACAAGCTGCGCAGTGCAGCTAAAAAAAAAAAAAAAGCATTTTCTTTGCCTTAGTATTCTGATTTTAAAACCTGTGCTTTCTAGGTCTGACGTGGTTTGCACTAATCATGGTTGGATTTGCTCCGGTTTTTAAACTCAAAGTTGGTGACTTTAATCAACTTGGCAAAATTAATAGGTGATAACCTTTACAAGCTTTTCTTGAGCGCCGAAGAATTGATGCTTTTGAACTGTGGTGTTGGAGAAGACTCTTAAGAATCCCTTGGACTGCAAGGAGATCCAACCAGTCTCTCCTAAAGGAGATGAGTCCTGAATGTTCATTGGATGGACTGATGCTGAAGCTGAAACTCGAATACTTTGACCACCTGATGGGAAGAGCTGACTCATTTGAAAAGACCCTGATGCTGGGAAAGATTTAAGGCAGGAGGAGAAGGGGACAACAGAGGATGAGGTGGTTGGATGGCATCACTGACTCGAGGGACATGAGCTTGAGCAAGCTCTGGGAGTTGGTGATGGACAGGGAGGCCTGGAGGGCTGCAGTCCATGCGGTCTCCAAGAGTCAGACACAACTGAGCGACTGAACTGAACCTCTTCAAAGAAAGCTTCACCCCTGCCCTGTTTTTTTTTCCCCTCACTTTTCCTCCTTGAAGAGATACATTTTAGATCTCTTCACTGTCTTCTCTATATTCTGCAATCTCACTTTCTAGTTTTCCATGTTTTTGTCATAAGCAAAGCTAGGTAACTTTCAAAGACCCAAATACGTTCATGTCATCATTCTTCCCTGTCTTTCCATATATTGAGCATAATTATATTTTCGCATTATCCATATGAAACACGTGATACAACTGGACTATGGACACCACCCAGCACCCTAGGAATGTGACAGCAACAATAGCTAAGCACAAGCATGTTAAAACTTCCCAGGTGGCGCTCATGGTAAGAAGCAGCCTGCCAATGCAGGAGACATAAGAGACGTGGGTTTGATCCCTGGGTCAGGAAGATCCCCTGAAGGAGGGCACAGAAACTCATGCCAATATTCCTGCCTGGGGAATCCCATGGACAGAGGAGCCTGGCAGGCTATACAGTCCATGGGGTCACAAAGAGTCGGACATGACCAAAGCGACTCAGCACTATTTTAACCTAAATGTTGGCACACGTTTGAACAAGGCAGACAGTGAATCTGGGCTGCCAAACCTCTTGTGCATTTTGAACCCTTCTGCTGCGAGGAATTAAACCGTCTGAACACACACACGGACGTGGCGCCCCTCCGTCTGTTTAATACCTTTGGTCTGCACCTGCGGCCAGCACACAGCACCCGCTTGTGCAGATGTGTTTGTGACAGACACAAGTAGTGGGGGTTCCCAGGCGGTGTGTGACAGACACAGACAGCGGCGGTTCTGGAGCGGAAGGTCAACTCTGCAGTCATCTACTCCTACTTGTTCACCATAACACAGGACCCATTCATCTCTGGAGATCGAGTCCAGCCCTCAGAGAAGGCGGTGTGTCTTCCGCTTCTGGTATGAAGGGAGCGTTCTTTCTGAAATGAGCCTGCATTTATATTCCGCTCACGGTGGCTCTATTGACTGTAGGTGAAAGTGGATAAAGACAGATATCTTGGCAGGAGAAAGAAAGATGCATTTGCAGAAAAGAGCAACTCTGGAGGGTCAATTCTTTTCCATTAAGCAGTCAATTATGATGAGCAGGCTGCCCGGTCCAGGGCTTTCCAGTGTGCGCCTTGGTGAAAGAATCTGAGATCGGGGGCCAAATTGCCCTCAGAGAAGCTTCTGATCTATTTTTTGAGCCACTTATGCCAAAAAAAAAAAAAAAAAAATCCCACATCAATAATTTAGTACCATTTTAGGTGAATTGGGTTTTGAAAGTAGAAACTGCAAAATGGACCTATTTGAAATTGTAAAATACAGTTCTTAGATGTGGGGATTCATATTTAATATAAATTTCTATTGCGTGTTTAAAAATTTAGTGGTGCTCCTTTCTGAGTTTCCAGATGGTAAATAAGCCATCTCACAAGTATGCTTCATGCAGAGGTATACAGATGTAAAAACCAATGAAAATTAAATTTGAAAAGCAACAATGTATTTTATGCATATAAGTAAGTGTTAGTCACTCAGTCCTGTTGGACTCTTTGTGACCCCATATAGCCCACCAGGCTCTCCTGTTTGTGGAATTTTCCAGGCAAGAATACTGGAGTGGGTTGCTGTTCTCTTCTCCAGGGGATCTCCTTAGCCCAGGGATGGAACCCAGGTCTCCTACACTGCAGTGAGTCTTTAGTGTCTGAACCACCAGGAAAGTCTTTATGCATATAAATGGATTTGCAAGTGTGAAAGGGTTACTAGCTTAGTTGTGTCTGACTGTCTGCAACCCTCATGCACTGTAGCCCACCAGGCTCCTCCATCCATGGGATTCTCCAGGCAAGAATCCTGGAGTGTGTTGCCATGTCCTCCTCCAGGAGATCTTCCTGACCCAGGGATCGAACCTGAGTCTCCCGCACTGTAGGTGGATTTTTTTTTACCATCTGAGCCACCAGTCTACCCATATATGGTCAAATAGTGTATGACAAAGGAACTAGGAATATACAGTAAAGAAGGGACACTATCTTCAATGAACAGTGTTGAGAAAACTGGTCAGCCACATGCAAAAGAATTTAACTGGACCCTTATCTTACACCATACCCAAACTTCAACTCTGATTAACTAAAGACCTGAAACCACAAAACTCCAAGAGGGAACTACACATTGGTGATAATTTTTGTGAATCTGACTTGAAAAGACAAGGCAACAAAAGCAAAAATAAGTAAGTGGGAGTACATCAAACTAAAAGTTTTCTGCACAAGAAAAGGATCAATAAAAAGATAGCCTACTTAATGGGAGAAAATATATGCAAATCATATATTTCATACACGGTTAATACCTAAAACATACAAACAACTCATACAACTGCATAGTGAAAACCAAACAATCCAATTCAAAAACAGGCAAGAGGGTCTGAACAGGCTTTTTTCCTCAGGAGACATACAGATGGCCACAGGCACATGAAAAGATGTTCAACACCACTACCCATCAAACCACAGTTAGATAACACCTCATACATGTCAGAATGGCTGTCGTCATAAAGCCACAGCAGCTTCCCACGTGGCTCAGTGGTAAAGAATCTGCCTGTCAGTGCAGGAGACACGCTTCAGTCCCCGGTCTGAAGATGCTACGTGCCAGGGGCAACTGAGCTCACATGCTCCAGCAACTGAAGCCCAAGGCCCTAGACCACCTGCTCCACAATGAGAGAAAACCGGGTGTCATAACTCCAGAGGAGCCCCCACCTGCCCCAACTACAGAAAAGCCCGCACAGCAATGAAGACCCAGCACAGCCAAAAATAAATAACATTTTCTTTTTTTTAAAAAGACCTCCTTTGTTTTAAAAGACCAGAGTGGGGACTTCCCAGGTGACCCACTGGTTAAGAATCTGCCTTCAAATGCAAGGGATTCGAGTCTGATTGCTAGCTGGGGAACTAAGGTCTGGCATGCCGTGGAGCAACTGAGCCCCAAGTACCACCACTGGGACCACAGTGAAGTATCCTACGTGCTGCAGCTGAGACTTGACACAGCCAAAGAAATAAATATGTACGGTTTGGTCGATGTATGGCAAAGTCCACCACAATATTGTAAAGAAATTATCCTCGAATGAAAACAAATTAATTTGTAAAGTAATTAGCCTCCAATTAAAATAAATAAATTAAATTAAAAAATAAAATAAAAAGCAAAATGCTCCTTCAGTAATACTTTGGAAAGATGCCAAACCATTAACTGAAGAAATGAAAATCTGAAGATCTCATAATAAATGAAAAATTAATCAGCATAAAAAAAAGAAAAATGAAATTAATAAATGAAACACAAGAGTGAACCGGGGTTAATGGTGCAGGAGGTGTTTCTCAACTGGGGGCAGTTTTGCTTGTCTGCCTGGTGGCGCAGTGGTGAAGAATCTGCTTGCTGATTCAGGAGACATAAGAGGCTCGGGTTCGATTCCTAGGTTGGGAAGATCCCCTGGAGTGGGAAATGGCAACCCACTCCAGTATTCTTGCTTGGAGAATCCCATGGACAGAGGAGCCTGGCAGGCTACAGGTCATGGGGTCGCAAAGAGTTAGACACGACTGAATCACTGAGCATACTGGGTCATTTGGTAATGCCAGGGGACATTTTTCAGTCACCACTGTGGGTGAGAGGGTTGCTACCAGCATCTGGTGGGTGGAGGTCACGGATGTTGGTTGGCATCCCACAGTGCACAGGATGACCCATCACAGACACTGATCTCTCAAATGTCAACAGGGTCAATACTGAGAAGCCCTGGAATAATAACAAATTTGGAGTGAAAGCTGAAAGGTGTTCTTTGGTGATCTGGGTCTAAAAGTGTATATTGAAGACATCATGTTAGGCATCAGGTTTGATCCAAATATGGTCATCAGCTACTTTGTTGCAGTATAGCTGTTTTTATTTCTGCAAAGTGTCCATTAGACAGAATGTTTAGTTGGCAGCAATGAATGTATCATGTTTCCACAGCCTGAGCTGATTCCTCTCACTGTTGTCATTACTGTAACAAAATGTCAGGGAGACATAATATTGAGTATCTAGATATGAATCAATACTTAGCTTCCAGTAATGAATGCGCTAAATGTATTTAATATGGAACAAACATAAATGCAAAAATCGTGAGGCTATGCCTTCTAAGACTGGTTTTAAAATATTTCTAGGGACTTCCTGAATGGCCCAGTGGTTAAGACGTCACACTGACAAAGTAGAGGGTCGCAGGCTTCCCTGGTGGCTCAGTCAGTGAAGAATCTGCCTGCAGTGTAAGAGATCTATCTGGATTTGATCCCTGGGTTGGGAAGATCCCCTGGAGAAGGAAATGGCAACCCACTCCAGTATTGCTACCTGGAGAATCCCATGGACAGAGGAGCCTGGTGGGCTACAGTCCATGGGGTCCCAAAGAGTCAGACACGACTGAGTGACTTTTACTTTCAGGCAGAACTAAGACTGTACATTGCTGTGCAGCACGGCCCAATCATTAAAAAAAAATTCCTTGATTCAAAAATATATATTTGTATTTCTCTGTCCTCCCTGTGCTGGCTCAGCTGGTAAAGAATCCGCCTGCAATATGGGAGACCTGGGTTTGATCCCTGGGTTGGGAAGATCCCCTGAGGAAGGGAAAGGCTACCCACTCCAGCATTCTGGCCTGGAGAATTCCATGGACTGGATAGCCCATGGGGTCACAAAGAGTCGGACACGACTGAGACTTTCACGTTCACGTCCTTCCTGTACTCAGCCAAATAAAACTGCCTTTAAAAGAATCAGATGATACGAGACACCACCTGTGATGTGACTGGCAATCCCCTCATTTGGTTGGCCAAACCTGCTTCTGTTCATTTACAAAACTGCAAGCCGCGGGACTGCCCTGGCAGTCCAGTGGTTACAACGTTGCCATGTGGGCTTTCCCGGTGGCTCCGGGTAAAGACTGTGAATGCAGAGGACCCGAGCTCAGTCTCTCCTCTGGGAAGACCCCACGTGCCTTGGAGCAACTAAGCCCCCTGCACCATAACTACTGAGCCTGTGCTCTAGAGCCTGGGAGCTACAACTACTGAGCCCAAGTACCCTAGAGCCTGTGCTCTGCCACAAGAGAAGCCCCTGCACTGAGAAGCCCAGGGAACCACATCGAGGGGGTAACCCCCACCCTACCCCCCTACTCGCTAAACTAGAGAAAAGCCCACACAGCAACGGACACCCAGCACAGCCAAAAACAAATACAATCAATCAATGAATAAAACAGTAATAATCATAAAAACTTCGCCTTCCAATGCCTGTGTTGGAGGGGGTGTAGGTTCGATCCCTGGTCGGGGAGCTAGATCCCACATGCCTGGGGGCCAAAAGATCAAAGCATAAAACAGCAGCAATGCTTTCAACTGCAACACACTCTTTTTTTTTTTTTTTCTGTTTAGTTCTGCCACGTGATTTTCTGCCCTCAGCTCTGAGATTTCCTCCTTTTTCCTGTGATGAACCCCCAGGCACGTGGGCTGATGGAGGCCTAGCTTCTTCCTTCTGTATGTCTGTCTTCATTTCTTTGTCTAACCCTTTTGAGGCAGCTGAGAAAAGCAGCTGTCTCAATTTCCCATCCCCACCCCAGCAGACAGATTATCATCTTCCGGCTTATCTCTGTTCTTTAGAATCAACACAAAGGAAGCATTTGCCTCAGGTCCCTGACAAGTAATTGCTGGCACAAGGAAGGATTTTTTTTTTTTTCCTGATTAAACAATGTTTATATATGCTGAGATGTCTAACTTGGGAATAATAGTATTTTTTTTTTAATTTCCTATTTCACTACTTCTTTTTTTTTTTCCTGCAAGTGAATATAATTAAATATATGTTGAGATTTGGTCTGCAATGCTTCAGGTTCACATGAGAGGGAAAACGTAAGCCACTCAGTCGACCTCATGGACTGTATAGCCCGCCAGGCCCCTCTGTCCATGGGATTCTCCAGGCAAGAATACTGGAGCGGGTCACCATTTCCTGCTCCAAGGAATCTTCCCTACCCAGGGATTGAACTGATGTCACAGTTACTCCACCTCCTCCAAAATTAATGGATTCTTAGAAATAATGTATATATATCTTTTTTCCTTTTCTTTTTTTTTTTAGGCTGCAATGCATGGTATGTGGGATCTTTGTTCCCCGACCAGGGATGGAACCTGACCGGTTGCAGCGGAAGGTGAAGTCTTAACCACTGGACCTCCAGGGACGCCCAACAATGCATATATATATATATATATTTCTTAAACTTAGTTCAAATTACAGCCAAGCAGTGTTCACATTAAAGACCATTTGAGTAGGAAGATATCAGCTTATATTTAAGTTTCTATACTGAATTGGATTCATCGGGAAGGAGAGTTCTTCTTATTTTCTTTAGTTATATACAGCCCCTTAAGTAAGACTCTCACTTCTCACTTGCCTTAAGGAAAGATTTTGTAACAATACATCATGAACACATAAGTCAAAAGTGATTAACAAGGCAAGCTTTGCACCACCATTCGGGTTAAAAAGAAGACATGGGAAAATAAGTAAGACACAGTTGTGATTAAGAAGACCATCAACCCTTGACTAGGGCACCTATCTCCCCCAAAACTGAACAGCGTCTATTCCCTGTTTTCAAATGTGTCCTTAGCGGGTTCGATCCCTGGGTTGGGAAGATCTCCTGGAGAAGGAAATGGCAACCCACTCCAGTACTCTTGCCTGGAAAATCCCATGGACGAGCAGCATGGTAGGCTACAGTCCAGTGGGTCGCAAGAAGTCGGACGCGATTGAGCGACTTCACCTTTCTCATTAGCTTCATATTTGCAAGAGGGAATCATGTGACCAAGGAACTTGGATCAGCCTCACTGAATGAAAAATGAAAAACTGAGTCGCTCAGTCGTGTGTGACTCTTTGTGACTCTATAGACTGTAGCCCTCCAGGCTCCTCTGTCCACGGGATTCTCCAAGGAAGAATACTGGAGTGGGTTGCCATTTCCTTCTCCAGGGGATCTTCCCAACCCAGAGATCGGACCCAGGTCTCCCACACTGCAGGCGGATTCTTTACCAGCTGAGCCACCAGGGAAGCCCAAGAGTTAGCTGCTCAGTCGTGTCCGGCTCTTTGTGACCACACGGACTGCAGCCCACCAGGCTCCTCTGCCCATGGAATTCTCCAGGCAAGAATTCTGGAGTGGGTTGCCATGTCCTTCTCCAGAGGATCTTTCTGACCCACGGATGAAACCCAGGTCTCTTATGTCTCCTGCATCGCAGGCAGATTCTTTACCATCTGAGCCACCAGGGGAGTGATAAAGAGGAGAAAGACAGGCTTGATCTCACAGGGCAGAGTTGAAATCAACCTGAGAGCCAAGAAGAGGAAGAAAGTTACCGGAAAAGGAACAGCTTCTGCAAAGGGTACACTCTGAAGTCAGACTGCATAATCACGGGATGATAAGAAGTGCGTTTCATAATGAAAATGCAAATCTACATTTGCAAGTGTACATTCATTCATATGTTAAAGATTTTGCAAATATCAGTGCCTAAAGATTTCTTCAATGTAGACAAGCTCCAAAGTACGGTGTTAGCATCAGTTTAAGGTAACTGGAACAAAACAAACTGCATGGGATTTAGTACTGCTTTACAAATTTATAGTGAGAGTTGGACTCTAAAGAAAGCTTATCACCAAAGAAGTGAGGCTTTTGAGCTGTTGGAGAAGGCTCTTGAGACTCCCTTGGACCGCAAGGAGATCCAACCAGTCCATCCTAAAGGAAATCAGTCCTGAATATTCATTGGAAGGACTGATGCTGAAGCTGAAACTCCAATACTTTAGCCACCTGATGTGAAGAACTGACTCCTTGGAAAAGACCCTGATGCTGGGAAAGATTGAAGGCGGGAGGAGAAGGGGACGACAGAGGATGAGATGGTTGGATGGCATCACCGACTCAATGGACATGAGTCTGAGTAAACTCCGGGAGCTGGAGATGGACAGGGAGGCCTGTGGTCCATGGGGTCGCAGAGTTGGACACGACTGAGTGACTGAACTGAACTGAGCTACAAATTTATGTTCTAGGGCATTTTTTAATTTTGGGGGAGAATAGTCAGGTTACTTACCAAGGAACCAAGTAATCAACAAGAGTAATCATATGTGAAACAGAACACCATTCCATGTTCGATGCATGAGACAAGGGCTCAGGGCCGGGGCAATGGGATGACCCAGAGGGATGGGATGGGGAGGGAGGTGGGTGGGGGGTCCAGGAAGGGGAACACATGTAAACCCATGGCTGATTCATGTCAATGTATGGCAAAAACTATTACAATATTGTAAAGTAATTAGCCCCCAACTAAAATAAATAAATTTATTAAAAAAAAAAAAAAGAGTAAATGCTAGAAAACCTAAGAATAAAAATTGTGACACCTACTCCTGATGACTATCATTTTCCTCAATATTTCTTACTTGCTTTGAATCTCCTTCTTCTCTTTAGGTCATGTTGATAGAGTCATTATAAAGTTGCTGTCTTTGCTCCTAAAGCTTGTGAGGAGGACAGGCAAAAAATAAATAAATAAATAAATAAAATCAAGAAAGAAGCACAAACTTCCAGTTGCAAAATGAATGGGTCATTGGTTTGAAATGTACAGTGTGGGGAATACAGTCAATAGTTTATATAATATCTTTGTGTAGTGACAGAAAAAAGGAGATTCATCCTGGGTATTTTTATAGACGCAACAAAACAGCAACAAATCAAGTAGTGATACTTGTCGATACAAGAGACACACAAGCCAGGATGCTGTGTAAGTTAGAAATAGGAATGTGAACAGAGTAAAGGCGATTAGTTTCATCACGAATGAAAGTGAAAGTTGCTCTGTCGGGTCCAACTCTGCCTCACCATGGAGTGTAGCCCGCCAGGCTGCGCTGTCCATGGGATTCTCCAGGCAAGAATACTGGAGTGGGTAGCCGTTCCCTTCTCCAGGGGATAGTCCTAACTCAGGGATCGAACCCAGGTCTCCCGCATCGCAGGTAGATTCTTTCCTGTCTGAGCCACCAGGGAAGCCCAAGAAAACTGGAGTGGGCAGCCTATCCCTTCTCCAGGGGAATTTTCCAACCCAGGTATTGAACCAGGGTCTCCTGCATTGCAGGCAGATTTTTTACCATCTGAGCCACCAGTCTAGTGGATTCAACAAGCATAAGGTGAAATAAATATACCTAAAGTTGGGATTCAGTTCTGAGCAATAGTCATTCAAAGACTAGTATGAAAGGATTTCTTTAACTATACAGTACAATTAGATTTGGACCAAACATACTTAAATGTCCCTTCTTATAATAACATGTTCCATAAACCTCACCTTTGCTGCTTGCTATATAACTAATGTTGTGTGTCTACGTATATACACAATCACATATTAATTACTTGCATTTTGTTTTCATTAACAAGGGGAATAAATGATTACATTTCTAAGGTTATCTACATCCAAGAACATCACCATAGCTTTTTGGTGTTTTTGTGGCTTATATCTGTTTCAAGGGACACTGAATGTACCACAGAATTATTATACTCATTCCTGAATTAATTAGTAGATACAAATCTGTGACTTTTTTGTTGGCAAATCAATGTGTAAAAGTCTATTTTATAGGACTCCGACTGCTGTCCATAAGGAACCTGAAGGCAACCAGAGAGCTTTTGCCATGCCTCTAAAAAACACATTATGTAGGATATGTGTGAGGGACAGGATCTTGACTAGACTTGATAAACTATGGATCGAAAGAATGTTTGTCACACATCCATAATTCTATTACAACTCTTTCTTGCTTGTCCCTTACTCACCCTAAAGCACTAAGTCTGAAAGCAAAATGAGCTGGTCCAATGGTTAAGAATCAACCTGCCAACGCAGGGTACACGGGTTCGATCCCTGGCCTGGGAAGATCCCACACGCTGTGTGGCAACTAAGCCCGTGTGTGCGCCACAACTGCTGAGCTCATGTGCCTACAGCCCGTGCTCCACAACAAGAGAGGCCACCACGATGAGAAGCCTGTGTACCACGGCTGGAGAGTGGCCCTTATTCCCCTAAGTGGGAGAAAGCCTGTGAAGCAATGAAGATTCAGCGCAGCACGGCCAAAAATAATCAATTTAAAATATGTCCCAACTCAAAACATTTAGTACTATAAAACTAAAGTCTATGAAATACATATTTTTTTTAAATCTTATTGTCTTTGATTATTGGGTTCAACAGAAAAATAGAGGGATCAATTCTTCAGCATTCAGCCTGCTTTACGGTCCAACTCTCACATCCATACATGACTACTGGAACAACCATAGCTTCGACTAGATGGACCTCTGTTCAAAAGGTGATGTTTCTGCTTTTTAGTACACTGTGT
This sequence comes from Giraffa tippelskirchi, assembly GCF_054371585.1. Taxonomy (NCBI): domain Eukaryota; kingdom Metazoa; phylum Chordata; class Mammalia; order Artiodactyla; family Giraffidae; genus Giraffa; species Giraffa tippelskirchi. Next base: position 2,843,294 of record NC_137290.1, read on the forward strand.
AAGTTTGTCAAAGCTTTTCTTCAAAGAAGCAGGTGTCTTTTAATTTCAAGGCTGCAGTCACCATCTGCAGTGATTTTGGAGCCCAAGAAAATAAAATCTGTCACTGCTTTCACTTTTCCCCCTTCTATTTGCCATGAAGTGATGGGACCGGATGCCATGATCTTAGTTTTTTGAACGTTGAGTTTTAAGCCAGCTTTTTCACTCTCCTCTTTCACCCTCATCTAGAGGCTCTTTCCTCTTGCTTTCTGCCAGAAGGGTGGTATCATCTGCATATCTGAGGCTATTGATACTTCTCCTGGCAATCCTGATTCTAGTTTGTGATTCTTGCATCCTGGCATTTCCCATGATGTACTCTACATATAAGTTAAATAAGCAGGGTGAAAATATACAGCCCTGACATACTCCTTTAGATCCACAGAGTCAGAGGCTCTAGTGTAGTCAATGAGGCAGAAGTAGATGTTTTTCTGGAATCCCCTTGCTTTTTCCATGATCCAGAGGATGTTGGCAATTTATCTATGCTTCCTCTGCCTTTTCTAAATCCAGCTTGTACATCTGGAAGTTCTCGGTTCACATACTGTTGATAACTTGAAGGATTTTGAGCATTACTTTGCTAGCATGTGAAATGAGTGCAACCGGGCATGGTTTGAACATTCTTTGGCATTGCCCATGTTTGGGACTGGAATGAAAACTGACCTTTTCCAGTCCTGTGGCCGCTGCTGAGTTTTCCAAATTTGCTGACATACAGAGTGCACCACTTTAACAGCATCATTTTTCAGGGTTTTAAATAGCTCAGCTGGAATTCCATCACCTTCACTACTTTGTTCATAGTAATGCTTCCTAAGGCCCACTTGACTTCACACTCCAGGACGTCTGGTTCTAGATGAGTGATCACAGCATTGTGGTTATCAGGTCATTAAGAACTTTCTCATACAGTTCTTCTGTGAGAATTCTGTATTTTATTTCAAATCGAAAAGAGTGCTTGATATCAATTGTGGAACACAGCATAGATATTTAACAAAATATTAATAAAGCTAGGCATTAATGGAATGCATGGTGAAATACTATCCCAAATTACAAAGTGCTGTATATTTTAACTACGTATCCACTGCAGATACAGTCATATGCTCCAGTCTCCAGTTCAGCATTTTAAAATATCTGGATTGCACCCCAAGGAGTAAAAACCATATTACATACCAGAGTAAGAAATTTAGTGTGTGAATTCACAACATTTTAAGGATAAATATGTAGTTCCATATCTGAGAGCAGTGTTCATGGACATTAGAATGTTGGCAAAATCATGAAGAGAAGTTATGTCAATAAGACATCAGAAACCTGGAAAAGAATCAGACTCTCCCTTGCATGATCTGATGATTCAGACTCGAAATATCTCGACCTGGCAGTTTTCCAGCTCCAATAGTTTTATGTGGTCTCTTAGGGAGATGACTTTCAAAGGCACTATGTTAATAGATCACCTCGGGTGAGCATTTTGAGTAAATTCAGTTTTTCAGGCTTCTTCACTTTCATACTTTAAGATGGAAATCCTCCCCCAAATAACTAATAGAAATCATTAAGTGCTATTCAGTTGATGGACTGTCATTCCAAAGGAGAGTCGTTTTTTTGTTGTTTTTTTTTCCCCTCTGGCACAAGATCTTTTAGGGTACTCCAAGGGCCAGAAGTTCAAAGAGGAATTCATGGGACCCCCGTTGCTATCCTGACTGGAGCTGTCATTAATACGGAAATGCAAAGATAAAATTCCACATGAGCCGAGGGCCTTTCCATTCTCACAGTCTGACCTGGTCCTGGGCCTCTGAAAGTCACAGTTTGCTTTCCCTCAGTGCCTGAAGGAGGGGCAGGGGGAGGCAGGATACTGAGAATAGAGTCGGCAGCAACTGAGGCTGTGGAACGCGGTCCTCGAGACAAAGATGGGGCTTCCCCAGCGGCTCCATCGGTAAAAAATCCACCTGCAATGTGAGAGACGCAGGTTCAATCCCTGGGTCGGGAAGATTCCCTGAAGGAGGAAATGGCGACCCACTCCAGTATTCTTGCCTGGAGAATCCCATGGACAGAGGAGCCTGGCGGGCTACAGTCCATGGGGCTGGAAAGAGTCGGACACGACTGAGCACAGGGGACATTTTTCAGTCACCACTGTGGGTGGGAGGACTGCCACCAGCATCTGGTCACGAACGTCGCTTAGCATCCCACAGTGCACAGGACGACCCGTCACAGAGACTGATCTCGTCACAAGTGTCAACAGGATCAACAGAGACGGAATTCATTTTCCTTCAGAGCTGGGTCCAGAGTTCCGGGGTTCGTATCCATTCACCTTCATCCTGTGTTGTCTTTATCATCACACCACGTTTGGGGCTCACCCTAAGACAACATTTCAGTCACTATTACAGGACCGTGAAGATGAGTTGACTGGGTTTGGGGTTTCTTGGCTTGTTGCTGCTGACCTTGGTTTTGTGTTGAGGTCTATGGGTGGTGCTGTTGTTGAGGTCTGGGTGAGAGCTGACAAGGCCCTTTGTAAACTGGCCTTGGCCTCATAGCTCAGTTGGCAAAGAATCCACCTGCAATGCAAGAGACCCTGATTCGATTCCTGCGTCGGGAAGATCCCGTGGAGAAGGGATAGGCTATCCACTCCAGTATTCTTGGGCTTCCCTGGTGGCTCAGCTGGTAAAGAATCTGCCTGCAATGCGGGAGACCTGGGTTCAACCCCTGGGTCGGGAAGATCCTTTGGAGAGGAAATGGCAATCCACTTTCGTATTCTTGCCTAGAGAATTCCATGGACAGAGGAGCCTGGTTACAATCCATGGGGTCGCAAAGAGCTGGACACGACTGAGCAACTACACTCTTACTTTCTCTCCACAAAAACAGACACGGAAATCAGACGCTTCAGAAAGGATCCTACTGGTCACGGTCTTTGCAGACCGGGACCTGGGGACTGGAGTTGACAAGAAGAAAGACGCAGGGGACCCAAGTCTCGAGTGAAACAAGGGTGCCTGATTTGCAGGAACGCATGTTTATATACCTTCATACAAGGCAGCTTTAGGCAGTAAAAAAAATGGAGCAAAAACAAAGCCAAGCAAATAACAATCTTCAAAGGGCCAGAAAGCATCCCGTATCCTGAGTAAGAGGGGCATAACTGAATAGGTTAGCTTTAAGTAAGGTCACTGAAGAGAGTCACTGAAAGGGACCCAAGCAGGTGCCCTCTCTCAGGATCTCAGTCCTGAGAACTGCATGCAGCTCTGCTCATTCCTGTTTTCCAGGAACTGATAAGGAATAGAGTCTTTGAGAAACGGCACACAAAAGAAGAAAACAACATATTGGGTCCCTTAAAGTTGAACGTCCCCTGACACCTACTCATTCACGTGTGATCACAGGTGAGTTACCTGATCTATCGCTCATCTACCTGCCTTATCCTGTCATCTTCTGGTTGGAAATGTTAGGGGAAACACTGACTGAAACCACACACCCTGGCCAGGCACCAGAGTAACCGTTTCCATGAGCTATCTTACAACAGAAGGTCCTGGTAAGGAACATGGAACTAACAAGACACCATCAACTGGAAGAGTTCGGGAAAGGTCAAAAGGATATACCACATGTCCTATCAACCTCCTAGAATCCTCCTTGCTGGAATCCATCTTGGCTGAGCAATGCGTGCACCACCAGGAAGGACCCTGAGTCAGAACGATGGGCCAGGGACAACCTGGAAACTGACCCCATCACCATAAAACCACATGGCTGAACAGTCCTCCTGGGTCCCCTTACCCTCCTGCTCTCTGCCCAGGCGTCCCTTGCCAATACAGTCTCTTGCTTTGTCAGCAGCAGTGTCTCCACAGACAATTCATTTCCGAGTGTCAGACAACAGCCTATTTCTGGGCCCTAAAAGTGGGTCCCCCTTCCTCCAACAGAATCAGGGCCCTAGTTCCAGCACACACACCAGGAGAGGGGGTAACAGAATGGAGGTGAGGGCCACAGACTGAGGGCTGGTAACACTGCAGATTCTAGATGCACGGAGTGCCTCTGAATGCAGCTGGTATATCTACCGGTGAGTTGGCTAGGTATGTAAGTCACTGAATGATAATGAGGACTTTAAAACACAGAATGAGGGACTTCCCTGGTGGTCCAGTGGTTAAGAATCTGCCTTGTAATCCAGCAGATGCTGCAGGTTCGATGCCTGGTCAGGGGACTAAGAGCCAACGTGGTTCAGGGCAACTGAGTCTACACGCCACACCTAGAGTCCGCACACGGCAACTCCTGAGCCCACGCACTGCCTCAGAAGATCCTGCCTGACACAATGAAGATGCGACACAGTCAAAAAAATAAATATCAAAAGTAATAATAATAAAAAATAGAATGACAACTACCATAGTCATAAGACGAAAAAGGTGGGAAACAGATGCTGAAAATATGTTGGGCAGCAATTAAAAATGCAACCTCCCTATCTTATCCCAGAGAAAGATTTACCAAGTCTTCAGTTTTTGTCTTGGGTAGAAACACAAACAGGGTTCTCTCTCGGAATGAGCTTGTCGGTTTCTGGTTTCCATCCCTCCAAGAAAATGAACAGTACTGCTTTTACTTATTTCCTATTCACATCTAAGAAATCAATGATCCAGTCTGAGTCAATTCTACACTCTGACATGTTCTCCAATTTCCACATTCTCAACATTTATAACACACATCTTAGTGTTATTTATGCAGTGTGAATTAAAACAACAACAAAAGCAAAACAGTTTCAATACATGTCACACACAAAAGAGAAAACTGTGAAGTATTGATTACAGACCAGATTGAATCTGAAATAGGGTTTAATGAGTCAAAAAATTCAAACAGCCCCTTGAAAGTTAATTATGGTGCCAAAAGCCTGTCTTCAGGCCCTTTTATTAAATCTATGTTTTGCTTTATGATGGAAAAATATAGGGCCCTTGAGGCGTTCTTTGCGCAGTAATTACTTCTAAAGGGAAAACCTTGAACACTGCAATGACACGATCTGAATATCATACGCAAGCTTTCACCCTTCTTTGCTTTCCCTTCAACATTTTTATCATAGATAATAGGAAAGAAAAATGGATTTATCAGACTAGTGGAAATAATTAGACTCAGATTATCAAAAAAAAAAATGTGTCAGTTGATGACAGTTTTTGTAGAACTGTGAGAAGTAACAGGGCTTTGCTAGTGGCTCAGATGGTAAGGAATCTGTCTGCAATGCAAGAGAACCAGGTTTGGGAAGTAATAAAACCCTATTTCCAGTAACAAGCAGGATGTATCTGTAAAAAAAAAAAAAATGCTCTTTCTCTGTCAGGCTAAAGTCAGATCTGGAGCAAGACAAGATACCCACACATTGTCTGAAATGTTATGCAGATGACAGAGAAGGCTGTAGGTAAGGAAGGTAACGGTGTGTAAGTAAGGAAGGAGGAAAGTTACGGTCTGAAGAATCTGGTCAAACGATCTCTCCTACATGCGTGACAGTCTTATCAAGGCAAGGGCTCCGTGCGTGACACGGAGCAGACCTGGAAAAATACACTTTAGCCAGTGAATCTGTCTTGTGATGGGTATGGGTTCTATGATGTAACCAGTGTCCACACTAGCAAGATTTCTGACAACAATCCCTAGACTCCTCGTGTTCTGTTCCTGTCTCAGCCCATTATACGAGATGTTTTCTCCAAAGCTTTTATTAAAAAAACAAAAACAAAAAAAACTATGTGCTTAGTCACTCAGTGGTGTCCAACTCCTTGCGATCCCACGGACTATAGCATACCAGGCTCCCCTGTCCATGGGATTCTCCAGGCAAGAATGCTGGAGTGGGTTGCCATATCCTCCTCCAGGGGATCTTCCCAACCCAAGGATCGAACTCAGGTCTCTTGCACTGCAAGTCGACTCTTTACCATCTGAGCCACCAGGGAAGCCTGAAAAAAACTACAGTCTGTTCCCTAAAGTGACTGCTGAACTGAATCATCTCACCCAGCCAGTCTTGGGAGCCCCAAACCTCTAGCCCCCGTACGATTCGGAATGTAGCTGGGGTGATGCATGCCCTCGTGTCTATGTGGGCAGGACAAGCTAACTTAGGAATGGCCAACAACCTGGAGGTCTAGGAATGAACACAAGCACATCTGCACGACCGAGAGTTCTCAAGAGTAGGATTTCATCCAGGGGGCTGTGCACAGGGTGGGTGAAGCCTGGGACCCTATGAAAGAGATGGGGGTGGACCCGTGTGCAGGAGGGAACACAGCAAAAGAGCTAAGATGAAACTCCGGAAATCCATGAAAACAGAGAGACAGAGAAGGTCGTCACTGGGGTGAGTTAAGTGGTCCTTACCAACAGAGGTCCGTCCAGTCAAAGCTACGGTTTTTCCCATAGTCATGTATGGATGTGAGAGTTGGACTATAAAGAAAGTTGAGCACTGAAGAATGGATGCTTTTGAACTGTGGTGTTGGAGAAGACTCTTGAGAGTCCCTCGGACTGCAAGGAGATCCAACCAGTCCATCCTAAAGGAAATCAGGCCTGAATGTTAATTGGAAGGACGGATGCTGAAGCTGAAACTCCAATCCTTTGGCCACCTGATGCGAAGAACTGCCTCATTGGAAAAGACTCAGATGCTGGGAAAGATTGAAGGCGGGAGGAGAGGGGGACAACAGAGGATGAGATGGTAGGATGGCATCACCGACTCAACGGACATGGGTTTGAATAAACTCCGGGAGTTGGTGATGGACAGGGAGGCCTGGTGTGCTGCGGTTCATGGGGTCATGGGGTCACAAGGAGTCGAACACAACTGACTAACTGAAGCGAAGAAGACTTCTACTTCCTACCTTGCTGAATAACATGACATGACATCATGATTTCTATTGGAGCAGAGAGCATAGAATTCTGCTCAGATGGCTGGATGGCATCACCAACTCGATGGACGTGGGTTTGAGTAAGCTCCGGGAGATACTGAAGGCCAGGGAAGCCTGGTGTGCTGTAGTCCACGGGGTTGCAAAGAGTCAGACACGACTTAGATAATGAACAACAATGAGTATATTTTATCTATTAGAAGTTTAGATTTCTAAACGACACAAATGAACTTATTTACAAAACAGAAACAGACTCACAGATATAGAAAAGAAACTTATGGTTACCAAAGGGGAAAGGAAGGGGAGGGATAAATTAAGAGCTTGGGATTAACATATACCCTGTTATACAACCAATAAGGATTTACTCTAAAGCACAGGGGAATATAGGCTTCCCTGGTGGCTCAGACGGTAAAGAATCTGCCTGCAATCCAGGAGACCCGGGTTGGATCCCTGGGTCTGGAAGATCCCCTGCAGAAGGAAATGACAACCCAGTCCAGTATACTTGCCTGGAGAATCCCATGGACAGAGGAGCCTGGCGGGCTACAGCGCACGGGGTTGCAAAGAGTTGGACACGACTGACTGACTAACACTTTCACTTTTTCCCCCCCACAAGGAAGTAGGTTCAGCGTCTTGTCATAACCTCAAAGGGAAAAGAATATGAAGAAGAATAGATATATGTAGACTGTAAATATATGTGCAGGCATGTATATTTGCAGCCAGGTGTGCTGCAGTCCAAGGGGTCACAAAGAATCAGACACGACTTAGTGACTGAACAATTTATATATATATATATATATATATATATATATATATGGGAGGGGGGTGTGTACAACTGAGTCACTTTGCTGAATATGTGAAACTAACACAATATAGTAAATCAACTATACTTTGATTAACAAAAAAATGTTTAGGAAAATTCTGCAGTGGGGCCACTGGGGCCTGGTTTCTTGGTGGAAAGGATCTTAAAGACAAATTCAATTTATTTAACCCCTCTATGGATATGCAGGTTACCCACTCCTTCCTGAGCGAATGCTGGTTGTTTGTGTTTTTCAGGAAACTCGTATATAGAAGCAATTTTCATATACCTGCTCTTGGTCTTCTCTTATGTTTTCAAGGCCTACAGAGATGCAGTGATAAGAGATTTTTCATTTCTAATGTTACTAAATCGTTTCCAGTTTGGCCAAAAGCTTAGAAATTTTATTGATCTCCAGAAGAACCATCTTTGGTGTCCTTGCTATGTTCTATGGTTTATCTGTTTCCTAGCTCATGATTTCTGCTTTGTTATTACTTCCCCTTTTCTGCTTGTATCTGGTTTATTTTCTAGCTGCTTAAAGTACAAAATGAAGTCAGTGACTTGAAGCATTATTTCCTCCGCAATATAAATGTTAATCGTATAAACATCCCTATAAGTGATTACTTCTTTAGTTGCAACCCACATTTTCTTTCTGGGTGAGACTATTTTTTTCCAGGTTTATTGAAGTCTACTGAGTACATAAAAAGCTGCAAATAATTAATGTACATAATTTGCTGACTCTGGACATTTCTGTACACTAATGCTACCATCACCACAATCCAGGTAATAAACTTAACTATCTCCTCCTGACACTGTTGCTGTTCAGTTGCTCAATCGTGTCCAACTCTTCGTGACCCCGTGGCCGGCAGCACGCCAGGCTGCCCTGTCCTTCACTACCCCCCGGAGTTTTCTTCAATCCTCTCTTCTGTACAAGCAAAAGAACATCCTCCAGCACCGTGCGTTTCATCTTCACTTTCCATATCAGAATCAGTCACTAAGGTTTCTTGTCTTTTTGTTGGTCTAATATTCACTTTGTCTGAATCAGAAATATATTCCGAAGAACTATCATCTTCCAAGCCACTAGGACATGGGTAGCTTGTACAATCAGAGAAAGCATCTGCATAAAATTCACAGCAAAATTCTTCTTTGCTCAACATTTTTGAAAGTTTTAGGGGCTTCCCTGATAGGTCAGTTGGTAAAGAATCCACCTGCAATGCAGCAGACCCCGGTTCAATTCCTGGGTCAGGAAGGTCCCCTGGAAAAGGGCAAGGCTACCCACTCCAAGATTCTGGCCTGGAGAATTCCATGGACTGTGTAGTCCATGGGGTCGCAAAGAGTCAGACACGACTGAGCAACTTTCACTCAGGGTAATAAACTTGCATTTATAATATACACAACGCTGGAACAAAAACCTGACGGAACAAAATGTGAATGATATCTACAATCACAAGTTGCATGATGAACTCACGATCAATTTTAAGTTCCAGCAACTTTACATGGTGACGATAACTGCATCAGTCTCTAAAAACGTATTTATACATCTCCAGTCAATAACATTCGGGTACCAAAAAAATGTTTTAATACACCTCTAGCCAATAATGTGTTAAGAAATGCACATTCTTTTATATCTACTGTGATACATATCATTTATGATGGTTTGCATTCCTTCGCACAGATCCAGGTCTCTATTTGCTACAGTCGCCCTGCTGTTTTTAAGAATTCTTTTCACATTGCCTGTCGGGCTGGTCTGCTGGGGTGACTTCCTCACCGGTGTGTGTCTCAACAAGTCTGTATTTCAGTTTCCATTTTTGAAAGATATCTCCACTCAGTTTACCATTCTAGGATGAAGAGTACTTTCTGCTCTTGAAGGACGGCACGCCACTCTTTGCTGGCTTACATTGTTTCTCAAGAGAAATGTCAGGTCATCCTTATCTTTGCTCCTCTGAAGGGAAAATCTGTTTAAGAGCCTCCCTTTAAAAGGCTATCTTTATTATTGTCCGATTAAAGTGCATTTTGCTTTCGTTTTCCTCCGTTTTCTCCCATTTCATCCATGTTCACGTGATATTTTCTGGAAATGCGAGTTTACAGGTTTCATTAAATTTCGTGGGGGGTTGGGGGGTGGGTGGGAAATGGCATTATTTATTTTATTTTATTTTTCCCTTTCACTCTCTCTGCAATTCTAATCACACGCATGTTCTCCTGTCTGAAGTTTTCTCACAGATCACTGGATCCTGTTCTCTTGTTAATCCATCATTTTAATCTGGAGGTTTCAATCTGGATAGCTTTCTTTTTAAAAAAAAATTTCCCTAACTTTTCATTTTTCAGCGTCTGCCTGCTGTGAATTCCATCCAATGGAACCTTTATCTCAGACACTGTATCTTTTGACTCTAGAGTATTTATTTGTTTTCACAATTTTCCTGACCCTCTTTATGATACTGTTAACCTTTGGCCACCTTCTTGAAATTATGGGATTCTTAAAAATAATTATTTCATACCGTTGCCTATTAATTCTATCATTTCTGTGTTGCTGTTCCGTTGCTAACCCATGTCCCCATGGACTGCAGCATGCCAGGCTCCCCCAATCTTTCACCATCTCCTAGAGCTTGCTCAAACTCAAGGCCACTGAGTCGGTGATACTACCCAACTATCTCACCCTCTGTCTTCCCCTTCTCCTGCCTTCTTTCTTTAAGTTTTCTGTTGTTTCTTGGTCTGTTTCTATTTACTGATCTCTTTTCTTCACAGTAATGGCCATTACTTTTCTCCTTTTTTGCATGTCCATAATATTTCCTTAGATACCAGTCTTTATAAATGTTGCCACTGTGGGTGCAGGATGTATCTGTATACATATTGGAGATTTGCCTCTCGAATACTCTTATGTAACTTGGAAATAGTTTGTTCAAGTCTTGCTTTGAAGCACAACTGAGAGGAAGTAGAAAAGCCTTTTGTCCAAGACTGAATTTCTGAAGCAGTACACTTTTGAATGTATCCTACTTCTTTTCACTTTTTTTTTTTAATTGTGGGCAGATACACATAACATATAACTTACTATCTTCACAAATGTTTAGTGCACAGTTCAGTGGTATTGAGTGCATACTATATCTTTCTCTTCTGATCCGAGGGGATGTTTTTCAATTGTTCTACTGCTTTCTAATATACCATTTAATTTACTGATTATCTCTGCTATCTGTTACCTGTTAGATCCATGCCATGAGAGTTACATCTAAATCCCTGCACCTGTACTTGACATATAACAGGTATTCAATAACTATTTTGTGAATCAATCACTCCGTTCATTCAATACCAGAAAAGTACAATGAAAGTTTCTTTTTTCCTTTAAAAACTACAGTTTAGTGAGAAGACTATACTAAAGAGTGGGAGATGTGCTTTTAAATTGATATACAATAGTGTGTTAATTTCTGATGTACAGCAAAGTGATTACTATTCTTAAGTACTTTTATGTAACCACCTGCAACCCACAAGTTGAGGGACTGAAATTTGTATAAAAGGATAATGTAAGGTGAGTGCAGAGAAAAAGAGAGCAAGACGGGCAGTCAGGCAAGAAAAAGGAAATTTATTAGAGGGAAAAGAGAGGGTGACTGGCTCTTAAGGAGAACCAGAGTTTTCCCTTTCTGACAGAGTCCTTTTTATACCCCACCAATGAAAAGTTCTCTGAAGGGATGGTCACGTAGCCAGAGGTCTGCAATCTGGTGGTCTTGCAGCTTTAAGAAGATAAGCGCCAATGAGATAACAGGAAGCCATTTAGGCAATTTGGTCAGTCTCACAGATTACTGTGATTTTATTCTTTGTTTGCAAGGTCAACATAAGGACATAACTAGCCATCTTATCAATGAGACCCCATGTGGGCCCTATCAGAGAGCAATCTGTCTATAGACCTGTGTCTTTCCTTTGAAGGGCCATGGGCACATATTCTTTATAACAAACTGAGAATGTCACAGCAACTGCAAAAACTGGTGAGAACAATTTCATATAACCATACAATAAAGGAAAGATGTAATAATCACTTTAAAATTATAAAGCTATAAATGCTGTCACTTTTACTTTCAAAGAGGAAATGAGGTGAAATTTAAATATATATGGGACCTCCCTGGTGGCTCAGTGGTTAAGCATGCGCCTGCCAATGCAGGGACACAGGTGCTATGCCTGATCCCGGAAGATTTCACACGCCCTGGGGCAATTAAGCCCCTGTACCACAACCACTGAGCGTGCCCACTACCGCCAGTGCTCTTCCACAAGAGAAGACATTGCGAAGGAAAACCACCTCAGTGAGAAGCCTGGGCAGCACAGCAAAATGTAGTCCCTACTCGTTGCAACTAGAGAAAGCATGTGTTGCAGCAATGAAGACTCAGCGCAGCCAAAAATAAATTAATTTTAAAAATCTTAAAAATACATTTTGGTGTGTATATATGTATATGTCCATGGGGTCACAGAGAATCGGACATGATTGAGCCACTGAGCTAAACTGATACGTATATATAAATATATGTATATATAACAGTTTATCATTTTCTCAAAACAAAGAGGAATACAATGTGTGCACCCTTTCTGATTAACTAAAATGATCGTGTCACTGTGAAAAACCTGAAATATATACAGGGAAAATATTCATGTGAAAAAAAATAGTTATCTATTTCTTTCTGTAATATTCTAACAAATAATATTTTTCCTGAATAGAATAAAAATCTCTCCTTGGGGCAAAAATGGTGATCCTCACCAATATTTTGTTAAGTAATCATTTTGATTAAAATATGGTTATCATCTTATTTGAAGCTATAATTTCTGATTTTAAAATACAATAGGATTTTAAAAACTTTATGTTCTGACCTTTGAAAGTAACTTTCTAGTTTAGATTCCTTAAGTTCAATAAGATGTGTCAACCAAAGAAAATAAAATTGATTCTGAAAGTTAACCAAAATTGAATTTACATATTGTAACAAGAGATCATTGATTGATGGCACTTTAAAAGAAAACTAAAAAAGAAATGTATATTGGAACTATTCAGGGTTCTGAAAATGTAGCCTGATTAATGCTGACTTCTCATGTCTTTTTCCTTTTTTTTCTCCCCCTTAAAGAAAAAATATATATACTGGCAAGTTATGTCCTTTGAGAATCCCTGACAATTCATCTATATTCTGCTCACTAAAACTTTAAGATCTGCTTCCAAAATCGAAAGCCTGTCAACAGGTTATGGCTGTAGGAAATAGAAAATGAGTATTTTTCAAAAATGTCTCAAAATGCGTTAATGCGTGTGTGTGTTCAGGTAGAATGTAACAGTGAAAATACCAAGTAAAGACAACCACCTTTTAGGAGCACATTTTAGTATAAGTACAATAAATAGATTCTCTAAAAAATAAATGAAAAACAAAAATAAATTATGGTAGAAAAATATATGCCTAAAATCAAAAGGAAAAGGTAAACTCTGCTCAATGTCACCAGAAATGAACTACAGTCCATAAAAAATACTCATTTCCCTCTGCTTATTATCCTTAAAAGAGAAAGAAGTGGGCTGACTTAAAACCTTAGTGACTCAAAAGAGAAGTTAACGTGAAAGTCTGTCAGTCATGCCCAGCTCTCTGTGACTCCACGGACTGTAGCCCGCCAGGCTCCTCTGTCCATGGGGATTCTCTAGGCAAAAATACTGGAGCGAGTTGCCTTTCCCTTCGCCAGGGGATCTTCCCGATACAGGGATTGAACCCACATATCCTGCAATGGCAAGCAGATCCTTTACCACCTGAGCCACCTGGGAAGCCCAAGAAAATTGGAGTAGGTAGCCTTTCCCTTCTGGAGGGGATCTTCCTGACCCAGGAATTGAATCAAGGTCACCTGCATTGCAGGCAGATTCTTTACCAGCTGAGCTACCAGGGAGGCACAAAGAGAATTTAAGAGACTTTCTAACAGATGTCCTTTCACCAGGGCTATGGCAGCTGTCCTGGGGCTACTCGCTGTGACCCAATAGAGACTCACCAAAAGTCAAAAATAAAGCAAAACTCAACCTGTTATAGCCACGCGTTCCGGGAAACAAGCTCACTCAGAAGGACAATGCAGATAGTGAAGTGCAGTTTATTACACCGGCGGGCCCAAGGCAGAGTATCCTCTTAGCCAAGGACCCCGACCAGCATTTGTGAAAATCTTTTATACCCCATGTGTACGTGTCTGAACCCACCACCCCAATTTTCTTGTGACTTACATAAACAAAGGAAAGGTAAATACAATCACAATAACCCCATCATTCATGTGTTATGTGTTCAAACAATCAATTATCAATAAGTCCGAGGTGACAGAAAAAATTTATGACCTGTCCGGAGGTAGGGGGATTAGTGTATGTTTTCTCTTAGGTGATGAGTAACCTGGATATAATCTTCAAGATTCCCCTGTCTGGAGGGGGTCTTATCCTTCTATTGTCGTTTCCACAGGCACTAAGCACAGAGTTCAGAGTCCATTAGAGAGGTGGCCGAGCATGATCAGCACGAACAGGCCTAAGATGGAGCCCAGGCCCTATGAATTCCTTTTTCAAACCCTCTTGAACTACTGGTGGGAACGTTAACGGAGACAACCACTATGGAGAACAGTATAGAGAGTTCTTAAAAAACTAGGAATAAAACTACCACAGGAGCGAGCGATCCTGAAGGAGGAACAGGCTCAGTCTTGAAAGCAGGACTCCATCTTGGGCTGGACTGTGGAATTTGAGCTCGATGCCCAGTATCTATGGAGACCACATACCAACTGGAAAACCAGGCCCCCGGATGGAAGAGCCCCAGGGCTCATACCCAGACTCTCCATCACCTAAAAGAATACCCTAATTATCTGTGCAACCAAACAGAATCAAATATTCTATTATGCTTTTTGGGGTATGACCACAGGCCTATTGATAATTGTCCACTGTTAACTACCTAGGCTTAAGGCATACAAATCATGGGTTTAAGGCATACAAATCACGGGTTAACTTTGATTGTATCTTTCTTTTCCTTTGTTCAGACTAGTTTTGGGGAATTTGGGGAGGTGGGTTTGAGCACGAACACTTAGGGTATATAACGTTTTCACAAAAATTGGTTGGGGTCCTTGGTTAAGAGGAGACTCTGCCTGGGGCTTTCACAAAAATTGGTTGGGGTCCTTGGTTAAGAGGAGACTCTGCCTGGGGCCCGCCAGTGTAATAAACTGCACTCCACTATCTGCATTGTCCTTCTGAGTGAGTTTGTTTCCCGGAATGTGGGGCCACAACAATCACACTCCTGGGCAACTACCCTGAGAAAACCGTAATTCAAAAAGACACACATATACCCCAAGGTTCCCTGCAGCACTATTTATAATAGCTAGGACACGGAAGCAACATAGGTGTTCACTGACAGAGGAGGGGATAAAGATGTGGTACAGATAAACGATGAAATATTACTCAGCGATAAAAAGGAACAAATCTGAGTCGACTGAAACAAGGTGGATGAACCAAGAACCTGTTATACAGTGTGAAGTAAACTGTATACTAATACATACATATATATATATATATATATATGGAATCTAGAAAAATGGCACTGATGAACCTGTTTGCAGGGCAAGTTCCAGGAGATGGTGAAGGACAGGGAAGCCTGGCGTGCTGCAGTCCGTGGGGTCGCAAGGAGTTGGACACGACTGAGCGACTGAACTGAACTGAATCCTAGTGCAAGGTGTGAAGAGATTGCTGCTGCTGCTAAGTCACTTCAGTCATGTCCAACTCTGTGCGACCCCACAGGCGGCAGCCTGCCAGGCTCCCCCATCCCTGGGATTCTCCAGGCAAGAATGCTGGAGTGGGTTGCCATTTCCTTCTGCAATGCATGAAAGTGAAAAATGAAAGTGAAGTCGCTCAGTCGTGTCCGACTCTTCGAAACCCCATGGACTGCAGCCTACCAGGCTCCTCCGTCCATGGGATTTTCCAGGCAAGAGTACTGGAGTGGGGTGCCATTGCCTTCTCCAGTGAAGAGATTAGGAAGCAAGATAAAACTACTGCTTTCAACTCATACATTTTCAACCAAGCATTCCTGGCTGAAATAAAGTCCTCAACAGACAGCCCTGCCCTCAGACTATCACTTGCAAAATCCAAGTCATTTGCAGAGATGTGGGTGCATCTAGAGGCTGTCTTAGAAAGTGAGGGAAGTCAGAGAAACCCAAATATCATTAACGCATATATGCGGAATCTGATGAAGAAAAAAAAAAGTGGTACAGACGATCTTAATTACAAAGCAGAAATAGAGACACAGATGAAGAGAACAAACAAAGGGGAAGTGGGGGGCAGGTTGTGAGGTGGCTTGCGAGATTGCAGTTAACATATATACACCTTTGATAACTACGTAGAAATGGCAACTCACTCCAGGATTCTTGACGGGCAACTCCAGGAACACAGGAGCCTGGCAGGCTACAGACCATGGGGTCTCAGAGAGTTGGACACGACTTAGGGACTAAACAGCAGCAATCACCTCACAGACAACAACATAAAATGGATAAGTAATGAGAATATATTGTGGAGCACAGGGGGCTCTACTCAATATTCTTTGATAATCTAAATGGGAAGGAAATCTAAAAAAGAGCGTATTATTTGTATAACTGATTCACAAATGGGAAGGAAATCTAAAAAAGAGTGTGTGTGTGTGTGTGTGTGTGTGTGTGTGTGTGTGTGTGTGTGTGTGTGTGTGTGTGTGTGTGTGTGTGTGTGTGTGTGTGTGTGTGTGTGTGTGTGTGTGTGTGTGTGTTTCCCTGGTGGCTCAGATGGTAAAGCATCTGCCTGCAATGTGGGAGACCTGGGTTCTATCCCTGGGTCAGGAAGATGCCCTGGAGAAGGAAATGGCAACCCACTCCAGTCCTTTTGCCTGGAAAATTCCACGGACAGAGGAGCCTGGTAGGCTACGATCCACGGGGTCACAAAGAGTCAGACACAACTGAGTGACTTCACTCACTCACCCATACATATATAAAAAACTGATTCACTTTGTTATATAGTAGGAACTAACACAGCTTTCGGAGAAGGCAATGGCACCCCACTCCAGTACTCTTGCCTGGAAAATCCCATGGACGGAGGAGCCTGGGAGGCTACAGTCCACGGAGTCGCTAAGAGTCGGACGACTGAGCAACTTCACTTTCACTTTTCCCTTTCATGCACTGGAGAAGGAAATGGCAACCCACTCCAGTATTCTTGCCCGGAGAATCCCAGGGACGGGGGAGCCTGGTGGGCTGCCGTCTATAGGGTCACACAGAGTTGGACACGACTGAAGCGACTTAGCAGCAGCAGCAGCAACACAGCATTGTAAGCCAACTATAGTCCAGTAAAAATTAAAAGCAACAACAAAGTCAACAGACAGCCCTGCCCTCAGGCCATCACTTGCAATAATTGGGGTCCACGAGAGTCTTCCAGCCCACTAGGACTAAGCCAGGGTCATGGGATTCCAGAGCAGGGACAAGGGAGGCTTCTAGGTCAGATGGAATGGGGGTCTCTGGGGCTGGCCACCATGATGGCACCCACAGCCAAGGTGTGGCAGCCAGGGAAGCCACAGACAGCACCAGCTAGAGCCACGAGTTCAGGAGAGGGACAGATGGACACAGCTGATGCCAACAACCAGGAGAGCCCAACAAGCATCCAATGGTCCCCTCTCTTCCCTGCATCCAGGATTCCCAAGATGCCGCTCTCCTCCACATCTCTGGGGGAGAGGCAGAGGATAGGAGGCTGAGCATCAGGCTTCCCTGTGACTCTGTGGTCAAGAATCCGCCTGCCTGTGCAGGCGACTGCGGGTTCTAACCCAGGTCCGGGAAGGTCCCACGTGCCCAGGAACAAGCAAGCCTGTGTGCCACAACTGCTGAGCCCGGGCACTGCAAATACAGAGTCCTGTGCACCCCCGAGTCCACACTCCTCAACAAGAGAAGTCAGTGCAAGGAGAAGCCCACCTACCGCAACCAGAGAGTAGCCCCTGCTCACCGCAAATAGAGAAATCCCACAAGTAGCAATGAAGACCCACCATATCCAAATAAATACATTTTTTTAAAACACAGTCATTCATAATGTGTTTTTTTAAATAAAGGTGAGAGTCTTGAGATCTCTTTCCAAGAAATTCTACCTAATAATAAAATAATAAAAGTTAATAAAAATAATTTTAAAAATTTCAAATTACCTAATGAAATCGAGATGTTAAAACCATGTCAAAAGGTAGCTGATTTTTCTCCAAATAAATACCTTTTTAAAAAGCACAGTCATTAATAAAGTTTTTACTATTTAAAGAAGGCTGAGAGTCTTGAGATTTCTTTCCAAGAAAATTCAATCTAATAATAATAAAAAAAACTATTCAAATTATATAGTGAAATCAAGACGCTAACAGGTTGTCGATTTTTCTTCCAGCTAATGAGCAGGTTGGGACTTGAAAACAAGGACAGATTCCAGAGTAAATAAATATCATTTTTAAACTGTCATTTACCCTGCCGATCTGAGTGACAGTGTAAATGAAACGTTTGAGCATATCATTATATTTTACCGTGGCTACTGTATTTCAAAGCAGTCTGTCAAATGGACAGCCAAACAGGCATGAGAAGAACTGTCTCATCTTGGCCCATCTTTTTTATATACTGATGTGGAAATGAGCATGCGAATGAGGGAGCGGTGAATACTTAACTGCATCAACACAGGAGAGGAAAGATTCCAGGAGGTTGGGCTTGGTGGGATCATCCCAGAGTTACAGCATTATTTGGAAGAGGTGACCTCCCTATCAACTGGGAATGTGTGTGTGTGTGTGTGTGTGTGCATGCGCACGCACGCGCGCACTCAGTTGCTAAGTCGTGTCTGATCCTTTGCGACCCCATGGACCATAGTGTGGTGTGTGTGTGTGTGTGTGTGTGTGTGTGCGCGTGCACGTGCGCACTCAGTTGCTAAGTCTTGTCTGACCCTTTGCGACCCCATGGACCATAGTGTGTGTGTGTGTGTGTGTGTGTGTGTACCATAGTGTGTGTGTGTGTGTGTGTGTGTGCGCATGCAGAGTGTGTGTGTGTGTGTGTGGGCGCGCACTCAGTGTGTGTGTGTGTGTGTGGGGGCGCGCACTCAGTGTGTGTGTGTGTGTGTGTGGACGCACACTCAGTGTGCGCGTGTGTGGACGGGCACTCAGTGTGTGTGTGTGTGTGTGTGTGTGTGGGCGCGCACTCAGTGTGTGTGTGTGTGCGTGTGTGTGGGCACGCACTCAGTGTGTGTGTGGGGGGGGTGCGCACTCAGTTGCTAAGTCATGTCTGACCCTTTGCGACCCCATGGACCGTAGCCCACCATGCTCCTCTGTCCATGAGGTTTCGCAGGCAGGAATACTGAAATGGGTTGCCATTTCCTCCTCCAAAGGATCTTCCCGACCCAGGGATTGAATCTGAGTCTCCTGCATTGGCAGGTGGGTTCTTTACCGCCAAGTCACCTGGGAAGGCAATGGCACCCCACTCCAATACTCTTGCCTAGAAAATCCCATGGACGGAGGAGCCTGGTGGGCTTCAGTCCATGGGTTCGGGGAGAGTCCAACGCGACTTCACTTTCATTTTTCACTTTCATGCATTGGAGAAGGAAATGGCAACCCACTCCAGTGTTCTTGCCTGGAGAATCCCAGGGATGGGGGAGCCTGGTGGGCTGCCATCTATGGGGCAGCACAGAGTCGGACACGACTGAAGTGACTTAGCAGCAGCAGCAGCAGCACCTGGGAAGCCCTTATCAATTGGGAATGGTAACCATGAAGCAGTATGGCGTCTTGACTCCCATTGGGCCTTTCAGGAGGTATGAGACGTGTGTGTCTGACAATTTAGTTCACTGCACAGAGCTCTCAGTGCCACCGGGATTCATTTGTAAAAGGATCTGTATTCGGCAGGGCCAACTAATTAAATGGCTCCCGCTGGCATTGGTGAATTGTGGGTGCTGACAAAAGTTTACTGGCAGAAAGAGAACCAGCTTCTACATAAGAGATAAAAGAGTCTGGCTGTTTTCCTTTATCAGGTGACAGAGACTCCAGAAGAATCACTTTGTCAAGGCAGATCAAAAGCATCGAGCTTTCTTCCTCTCTCTCTCCTTCCATTTTTTAAAAAATATTGATTTATGTATTTATTTATTTGGCTGAACTGGGTCTTAGCTGTAGCATCCAGGATCTTTTTTTTTTTTTTTTAGTTGCTTCATGCAAACTCTTAGTTGCAGCATCAACTTCCCAGACCAGGGTTTGAACCTGGGCCCCCCAGCACTGGAAGCTCAGAGTTTTAGCCACTGGACCACGAGGGAAGGCCCTCTGTGCTTCAACCATGAATCACATTTTTAGATACAGGCAACTCCATACTCTGAGAATCTGTAGATCATAAAAGTATGTGAAGGACAGGGAAAACCAGATCGCATCTCCAAGAATCACTGTTTTCCAAGGCAAACAGTTTAAAAATGTCATTTTTACAATGAACACTTACATTATGACTGAAAGAAATGGATGTGGATTTTACTGACCCAGAGATGGGATGTCAAAGACGTTTGCTTGGGGATCTCCCACATAGTTCACTGGCTAATACTCTGAGCTCCCAATGCAGGGGGCCCAGGTTCGATCCCTGGTCACGGAGGTAGATCCCACAGGCCGCAGCTGAGAGTATGCATGCCAGAACTAAAGATTCCATGTGCTGCAACTAAGACCCTCTGCAGCCAAATAAATAAATATTGGGAAAAAAATACATCTTTGCTTCAGGAATGCAGCTTGGGGATACAGCTACTGGTTTTTCTGTCACTGTTTCCCCTAACATCTACTGTGGCCATAACTGTGACCTGCTTCTGCTTGTTCACAATTTATTGAGGCACAAATCGCACACCATGAAATGCCCAGAGATGAAACATGTGCTTTGATATTTTGCTAATCCCATGAATCAGACAAGATGGATTGTATTCTCATGGCTAGAAAAACGTCTCCCAAGCTCCTCCCAGGATTGAAGACTACTGTTTCTGTCTTGCATTACCACTGTTTGTTTTTTCTGCTTGTTGTTGAACTTCACACAATCCTAAATCCAACCTACACATATGCACTAATTTGTATCTGCTTTCTTTCAGTCAACCTAACGTGTGTGAGAGCCGTCCATACGATTCACTCGTCACTGTCTGATTTTTCTGTTTTTTCTTTCAGTGAGTGATATCCCATGGCCATCTGCAGACCTAGTTTCCCTGTGAATTTCATGCAGGTATTTCATTCAGTTCTTCTTCCCCCCACTGTCTCCTGCATCTACTCAGTTGACTATACGGTTGTCCATCTTTATGCTTATAACAGAATTACGGAGACAATCACAAATTGATCTTCCCATGTTAAACCCACCTCACGCCTCTGGACAGAAGGCCACTGTACCTTTTTTCTATACGGCTGGGTCTGATTTAACAAACAGGGCACCTGACTCAAGGGGATTCTCCCTGAGAACCTCGCTCTCCGTTTGGTTGTTTCAGGAGAAGGACACTTTTAGTTATTTCCAAGCAACAGAGTACAGGTTAAACATAATCTAAGAATGGCTTTACAGAAGGAAAGAAGTCACATATTAGGCGAGTAAAATGAGTCCAGAGGATGCAATTATGTTGTGAAACTATTCTGCTTCACTACAAGGGCTCATCCAGGGGCCCTTATCTCAAGTACCTGATTTTTTTTTGGTAAAACGTCTTACTGGCTAAGGAAGGAAACAAACAGCAGGAGCGTCATCCTGAACCTTGAACTTACTGACTGTCTACCTCTGCGCCTCTGACCCATCTTCTTGAGAAACTTTCCTTTGTTGCCACACACACCCATGTATTTTGGAGCCAATATGCCAGTTTGAATATGACTCATTTGAAAAGACCCTGATGCTGGGAAAGAGTGGAGGCGGGAGGAGAAGGGGACGACAGAGGATGAGATGGTTGGATGGCATGACTGACTCAATGGACATGAGTTTGAGTAAACTCCGGGAGTTGGCGATGGACAGGGAAGCCTGGCGTGCTGCGGTTCATGGGGTTGCAAAGAGTCGGACACGACTGAGCGACTGAAGTGAACTGATGCTAATTTGGGGTATCAACTCCCCTACGATTTATAAATATAATCTATTCTGATTTATAAGGTTATCTAGCAGTCCAAACACTGAGAGGCAAGAATATATGGTGGATACTTCACCTTTGTACTTGAAAGCTTTGTCCGAAAACAGTACAGCCCCCTAAATGTGAATGAGTTCCATTCTGAGAGCACATTCCTCATTTCAGTGTTCGTAAGTCCAACAGAGTTAGCCTACGTATCCAACTAATACAACCGGCTACACAGTACTGTACTGTCACACGTTTATAATATGTTCACACAAACACATAAAAAATAAATGTTTTTAATCTTACAGTTCAGTACTTTGAAAGGTACATTTCAGTTCAGTTGCTCAGTTGTGTCCACCTCTGCGACCCCATGGACTGCAGCACACCAGGCCTCCCTGTCCATCACCATCTCCCGGAGCTTACTGAAACTCATGTCCATCAAGTCGGTGATGCCATCCAACCATCTCATCCTCTGTCATCCTCTTCTCCTCCCACCTTCCATCTTTCCCAGCATCAGGGTCTTTTCCAATGAGTCAGTTCTTCCCATCAGGTGGCCAAAGTTTTGGGGCTTCAGCTTCAGCATCAGTCCTTCCAGTGAATATTCAGGACTGATTTCCTCCAAGATGGAGTGGTTGATACAGTAGTGCAGGACAACAGCTGGCGTACAGGGGCTGGCATCGAGGGAACAGGCAAGAAAGGCACTGACTGGAGGAGGGAGGAGGGATGGGAGATGGTAGAGCTGATGAGGGGTCAACAGCAACAGGAGGCAGAGGGCAGGCTGCAACGTCACTCATGCCTGATGTGGATGGCACCGGTTCTGCACGTCCGCGTCTTTGAAAGTCTACAACCTGAAGCTTCGTCTGTAGGGGAACTTAACATATATGTTACCCAGCTCCCTTCCATTTCAAACAAGTCCAGCCTAGCAACTACTACCTATTTTTATAACTTTTTTTTTAAGTCTCTCTGCAGCTTTGACACAGAGGCAACCCACCGCTCTACAACTAAGAGTTAAACGAATCTCGGTAGGATCTTTCAGCTCTTCTCTGTACTGTTTGCATGTACTGCCACGAATCCCTGGTGAAGAACGGTAAAGAGTCCGCCTGCAATGCAGGAGACTCAGGTTTGATCTGTGGGTGGGGAAGATCCCCTGGAGAAAAGAATTTCTTTCTCCACCCCACTCCAGTATTCTGGCCTGGAGAATCCCATGGACAGAGGAGCCTGGTGGGCTCTGGTCCGTGGTGTCGAAAAGACTCAGATACAAACCTAGAGAAACCCATGGACAGAGGAGCCTGGTGAGCAACTCAACACGCTTACATACACAAGATGTCTCTAAAGTGTCTCTAAAGATGAACACACAATGGTCAAGCTGTGTTGAACACAAAGATACACGACTTTGGCAATAAATTCAACGGACTATTAATACCGGTCTATCATCTCTCCCCACTTCCCTCTCTCTCTCTCACACCCACACACATAATCCCCAAATGGACTAAAGCTGTGAAGAAGCCCCGTGGCTCTGCTCAGCGGATCTAAAAAGACGAACTCCCGGGACCACGCAATCAAGCTCTTATCTAACTTTCATATAATGAGGATGCAGGATGGAACGAAAGTGAAGTCTCTCAGTCGTGTCCGACTCTTTGCGACCCCATGGACTGTAGCCCGCCAGGCTCCTCCGTCCATGGAATTTTCCAGGCAAGAGTCCTGGAGTGGGTTGCTATTTCCTTCTCCGGGGATTGAACCCGGGTTTCCCGCATTGCTGGCAGACACTTTATCATCTGAGCCATCTGGGAAGCCACCTGGGAAGGATGGAACAGATTTCCAAAATCACAGCAAGAGCTGGCCGCACCTATATGGGATGCACGATGCTTCCTGATCCCCTTCTTTTTACACTGCAGGCAGTGTTTCATCGTGTTGAAGTTAAATGTTCTAAAGAGGGAGGCTGGCAGACTCCGGGTAGGAGGCACTGGTTGTTTCCTGAGGGAGGCATTCAAAATAATACTGCAGTGCTGTCCGTTCTGTGGCCTTTTCTGTTACTATGACAGGTGAGTGAGAGCTGTGAAGCTCATGTCAGAACACGGGTTTAGGTGTCTCCAACTCGAACACAAACACATTTTAAATACACTTGTTCCAACGTCACAGTCACTCAACCGAATTCAAAATCTCCAAGTGTCACCAGTGCGAGCGACAGTGTTTAAAGGACTGATTCGCTGAAAACTGGCTATTTCCGGGGCGTCTCTGGTGGCGCAGGCACTAAAGAAGATTGGCTGTTTCTGACCCATCTTTCAGGACAGCCACGGTCTGCCCTCTTTTTCCTACACGTGTTTTCCCTTCCACAGAAAAATACTTTAAAGGACACAAAAAGCATTTAATTGGCTCCAAGAGAAATAGCAAACGTTAATCAAAAGGACTAAGGCACTGAAGTAAATCTTTCATTTCACATCACACAGATGAAAGTGTACTGCTTGTCACGGTTTTCACCTTTTAAGACAGATTTAAATATTCATCACAATCTGAAGTGGTAAGTCTAAAGCTAAGGAGTACACCATTCTACATAAAATAACATCAGTCAACAGGAGCAGGAAGAATGAAGGGGGAGAAAGCTCTAGTCTCATACCAGGAAAGCCAATGGGAACTCAAGTGGGTTCTGCCCGGTTTGATGTTCAGTATGACCTTTTATGGGCTTCTCAGAGAGCGCTAGTGGTGAAGAACCGGCCTGCCAACGCAGGAGACATAAGAGACGTGTGTTCAATCCCTGAGTGGGGAAGATTTCCTGGAGCAGGGCATGGCGACCCACGCCACTGTTCTTGCCTGGAGAATCCCATGGACACAGGAGCGTGGTGGGCTACAGTTCACGGGGTCGCAGAGAGTCGGACACGACTGAAGCAACTTAGCACACGCGCACAGGATCTTTTTATAATAAAGCAGAGGAGAGGCAAATTGTGTTTGCCTTCCACCGCTGGAGCAATACCCTTCAGCAGTTAAAGTTCATCTGTGTAATTAAATCAACAGTAGAAGAACCGCCTCCCTGTGGAAAGGTCACACATCACTGCAAAAGGCAGAAATATCTAGCTGTAGAAGAAACGGTGATTAATTGCCAAAACACGAGGTAGCTCTAACACTCTGCCAGCACAACTAAGAACTTAGAAAGATTCTGGGTAAGACTCAGAAGGAAATACTGACAGACCGTGAGGGAACATTATTTATCAATGACAGCCTTCCTTCTATCCCTCTTCTTGCTTTGGAATGGATAGATTTTTACAAATCTAAGGATTCTCTTATCTTACTGGTTTCTGGAAGAAAATGCTCCTCAGACGCACTAGTCTTGAAAAAGTCAGATGAAATAGGAGAATGTACTCCTAAAACTTAAAAACACAAGTAATAAGCTGGTAAATGACATTAAGTTAAGCAGTATGTAATAACTACTAAGTGAAAGCATTATAGTAAACAAAGTTTCTTGTTTACTATTGAAAGCCTATATTCTTAAAGTAACTTATGGCAATAATTTTAGTTGTCAATGCTACTTTTATTGGAAGACATCTGTTTATCTATCTTTTAACTCATCACTTAAGAAGGAGGGAAAGTAAAACATAGCTCTCATGAGAAAGTCCCAGTGCAAATTAGCCAAAATGCTACAACTGTTCACATGTTTTAAGGTCAGTTGAAGAAACAAAAGAGGTCAGCATAGGGTATTAATATAATAACATGAAATTATTTTAAAATGTGTATGTAATTGCATTTTTTTAAAAGAAAATATTTCCAAGTCAAGAATTAGGTACCTAACAATTGAATTAAAGAGAAAACTCCTACAGAGGATTTAAGACAGAACAAAACAAATCCAAAAAAAAATAAAACAAGAACAAAACAAAACCCTTCTTCCTTAGAAACATATATTCTCAGCCAAATGCTACACAAACAGAATGAAAGCAAACAACCCATTTCATATATATGTATTTGTTGCCATTTTCTTGCTAAGTCATGTCCAACTCTCTGCAACCCCATGGACCGTAGCCCATTAGGCTCTTCTGTCCATGGGATTTCTCAGGCAAGAATACTGGAGTGGGTTGCTATTTCCTCCTCCAGGGGATCTTCCAAATTCAGGGATCAAATCTGTGTCTCCTGTTTGGCAGACAGAATTTTTGTCACTGAGGCACTAGGGAAGCCCAGAAATAAAGGACTAAGTGGTTTTCCAAATTAGGTACTCAGAATGCGGATTCCAAATGCTTTACAGGAGTATTTGCCCTTACAGAAGTGATATCCAAGAAATTAAACTGCTTATATTTTTATTTTCATTCACAACCAAAGATTGACTCTTTTCTCACTACACTGTAATATCACAGTTTCGTTTTGTCACTTTTGTACTCACGATGAGGGATAATTGTCATTTAAGTGATCTTTAGGACACTAACAAAAACAATCCTCAGAGTAACATAATTTTAACTCTGCTCATCTAAATTACTGAATTAAGTGGGAGTAAAAAGTTATCTCAGCTTTAGGTGGCATATTATTCAAACAGGTGTAGCCCAGCCAAAGATTAAATTACAATGTAATACAAGTTTACTAGGAAAAGCAAAAGATTTCTGAATGGCTTCCAAGTACAACCTTAAAGTGCTTTTTCACAGAACTCAATTCTATCTTCAATCACTTTTACTTATCCACTTAAATGACTAGGATCCAACTATTAATTTCCTGGCAACACTGTGACTAAGCATTTCATTTGTCTTCATTGTCCACATCAGGCCAAGTGCTTTTCTAGACTCCTCTGGCCAACTTCCCTGCCCCTTGAGTTCTCATCAAAGGGCCAGTTTTACTGTTGGAGGCATGTATTTATTTGCCTACCAACACAGTTTTTACTCAGTTGGAAGCAATGAATCTTACAAAATTAAGGGTTTCTCCACTAGCAACAAAGATTTATATACAATGTGTCAATTTTAAAAAGAAAGCTTGTATTAATTTTTCAAAAAATATAATTTACCATCAAATATACACCTAACTCCTGGAGGAGGGCATGCCAACCCACTCCATTATTCTTGCCTGGAGAATCCCCTTGGACAGAGAAACGTGGTGGGATACAGTTCATGGGGTTGCAAAGAGTCGGACATGACTGAGGGACTAAGCACACACAGGCCTAGCTATATATGACATGTATCTGTGAATCGATACACATAACTTCACATACAACATATATATGTGAGTATACATGTAGGTGCATATGTGTATACATGAATACATAATATACACCGATGCATAAAGCAGCTAACAAATGAGATTAAACACTTTAAGGAGAGAAATAAGATATTGGACTGCACAATACCAAAACAATTAAATAGGCCAAGCAATACACAATAGGTATGTATATAAGAAGACCCTGCATCATTCATGTCTTTCTAAGTTCCACATCGGCGCAAACCAAATTCTTGACTGCTTTCCTTGTGAAGCTCAGAGAGAAACTGGTCTCAGAAAGGCAACACTGGCTCCTTTGCAGATACCGTGTGCATGTCCTAGTGTTATTAAAAATGCCCAGATCTACATGCTTCTTCTTTTACACGTTGAGGTGGATACTGACACTTCTATAGAAGAACAAGAGGCCAAGGGTGGAAAACTACCTTCTGAAGACGGACAGAAGCAGAACTCACCCTCTTGTGTGCTGGCTGTCATAAAAGGTTCTGGTAGTGAAGAATATGTACTTATATGCAGAGTACATCATGAGAAACGCTGGGCTGGAGGAAACACAAGCTGGTAGCAAGATTGACGGGAGAAGTACCAATAACCTCAGATACGCTGATGACACCACCCTTATGGCAGAAAGCGAAGAAGAAACTAAAGAGCCTCTTGATGAAAGTGAAAGAGGAGAGTGGAACAGTTGGCTTAAAGCTCAACATTCAAAAAACTAAGACCATGGCATCTGGTCCCATCACTTCATGGCAAATAGATGGGGAAACAGCAGAAACAGTGAGAGACTTTATTTGGGGGGGGGGGGCTCTAAAATCACTGCAGATGATGACTGCAGCCATGAAATTAAAAGACTCTTGCTCCTTGGAAGGAAAGTTATGACCAACCTAGACACCATATTAAAAAGCAGAGACATTATTTTGCCAATAAAGGTCCCCCTAGTCAAGGATATGGTTTTTCCAGTAGTCATGTATGGATGTGAAAGTTGGACCACAAAGAAAGCTGATCACCAAAGAATTGATGCTTTTGAAGTGTGGTGTTGGAGAAGACTCTCAAGAGTCCTTTGGACTGCAAGGAGATCCAACCAGTCCATCCTAAGGGAGATCAGTCCTGAGTGTTCACTGGAATGACTGATGCTGAAGCTGAAACTCCAATCCTTTGGCCACCTGATGCGAAGAACTGTCTCATTGGAAAAGACCCTGATGCTGGGAAAGATTGAAAGGAGAAGGGGACGACAGAGGATGAGATGGTCGGATGGCATCACCGAGTCAATGGACATGAGTGTGAGTAAGCTCTGGGAGTTGGCGATGGACAGGGAGGTCTGGCGTGCTGCAGTCCACGGGGTCACAAAGAGTCAGATACGACTGAGTGACTGAACTGAGCTGAACAGACGCTTTTAACAAATCCCAAAGTTTCCTTGTGTCCCTGTGGTTTAGTCTTTTGGTGAGAACACTCCCCATGAGATGTACCTTTGTAACAAATGTTACAGCATACGACCTCATCTTGTTTATTGGAGGTGTGCTCAGTACACAAGATCTCTAGGATGTCTTCACCCAGCATTACTGAAACTTTGTTAGGACCACTCCTCAGTCCTGCGGCCTTCAGACACAGGCCAACCCTAGCGGGCTCTCTGCTTCTGTGGGTGACCCTGCTGAGGGTCCACGTGTAAGGGAGATTGTACGGCACGTGTGTTTCTGTCATCAGTTCATTTCTCTGGGCACAATGTCCTCTGAGGGCATTCATGTTGTCAGACAGGGCAGGATTACCTTCTCTTTTTAAGGGTGGACGATATTTACAATGTGTAATCAACATGTGTGTGTGTCTGTGTGTGTTTCCTGTCACTGGCATCTGTGCTCTGAGACCCGTCCTCATCCTCAGCTTTCTCTGCCTGCAGGCGGCAGGCTCCCTTGGCAACTGGCATCTTTAATTCAACTCAGCGAGAGGAGGCCAAGGTACAACATGGGACAGGTAAAGGAGGTGAGAGCCTGGGTAACTCCTTTGCTTCTGCTCTGCAAGAAGCTCTGTCTCCACGGTCCCAATCCTGACGCTTGGGTTCAGCACCTAGACTCCCTGGGGGGTGGGAGAACTCATGCCTTGAAAGGCTCCCCCATTCCTGACGGGTCCTTCTACCTGTCTCAGTGCTTTGGCAAACAGCTTCCAATATTTAACTCTCCTCTGCAGCTAGCTGGTGTACATCCTATTTTTCTGAGTGGGTCAAGAATGACATACTCAAGAAACCAGAATTGAAAGAGACACGTGTACCCCAATGTTCATCGCAGCACTGTTTACAACAGCTAGGACATGGAAGCAACCTAGATGACCCCAGGCAGATGAGTGGATAAGAAAGCTGTGGTACATATATATGATGGAATATTACTCAGCTATTAAAGAGAATGCATTTGAATTAGTTCTAATGAAGTGGATGAAACTGGAGCCTATTAGACAGTGTGAAGTAACTCAGAAAGAAAAACACCAATACAGTATATTAATGCATATATATGGAATTTAGAAAGATGGTAACGATGACCCTATATGAGAGACAGCAAAAGAGACACAGATGCATAGAACAGACTTTTGGACTCTGTGGGAGAAGGCGAGGGTGGGATGATTTGTGAGAACAGCATTGAAACATGTATATGACCATATGTGAAACAGATCACCAGTCCAAGTTCAATGCATGAAGCAGGGTGCTCAGGGCTGGTGCACTGGGATGACCCTGAGGGATGGGATGGGGAGGGAGGTGGGAGGGGGGTTCAGGATGGGGGCCACATGTACACCCATGGCTGATTCATGTCAATGTATGGCAACAACCACTACAATACTGTAAAGTCATTAGCCTCCAATTAAAATAAATAAATTAATTTTTTTAGAAAAAGAATGACATCGTTGAGATTTCTCTGCTGGTCCAGTGGCTAAGACACTGAGCTGCAGCGCAAGGCACCCGGCTTCAATCCCTGGTAAGGGAACTAGAGGGGCTTCCCAGGTAGCACTAGAGGCAAAGAACCTGTTCTGCCAATACAGGAGACCCAGGTTCCATCCCGAAGGCGGGGAAGATCCCCTGGAGGAGGAAATGGCAACCCATTCCAGTATTCTTGCCTGGAGACATGGACAGAGGAGCCTGGGGGCCTACAGTCCATGGGGTCGCAAAGAGTCAGACATGACTGAGCACATGTGTGCGCACAAGAGAACTAGATCCCACATTTCATATCTAAAGATCCCATATGCTGCAACTAAGATGCGGAACAACCAAATAAAATTTTTTTTTAAATGACATATTCTGAAACTTGAGGTTTTAATTGATGCAGCTTTACAGAGTTGCTTGGCCACTGGCAGAACCTCCTATGTACCCTGGGATCCAGCAACAACAATGAAAAGGACCCACAGGTTTCTGAGATCCTTCGTCTCTTACCCACGATAACCACTTGTCCAGACCACTGACCTGTCAGTTTCGAGACAGTAAATACTTTTGTATAAATAACGAGCAACGTTAGTATCACAAACCTGTCACATCTATACATCTGGGGCCCCTTCTCCCTAGATTCAAGTCTCCACACAACCAAACAAAACAGTGATGGTAACTTAGAAGCGATCCACTTTCATTCAGAAAATGTGTGTTACTGGCATTTTCAGAAATACGAGTTTCATTTAACGTGAGGGCTACTGTATTGCCAGAGATTAAATAATTCTTACAAGCTTTCCAATTTTCTAGTTAATTCATCATTTGAAAGATGGATTCAACCCATATTAGGTCTTAAGAACTGAAGTTTGATGAGATGATGCAAGTCAATTTCCCAACAGATATGAGTTAATGTCCTTAAGGAATTTATTGCGATATACAAAACGGAGTAGAATTTCAGGATGCCAAGTCCGATCTACATGAACATTTCCATTTGTTTGTCAGAGTAATCACATCTTTCTCTTTAGAGCTTCATAGATATTCAAGGGATGCCCCCAACTCCCCCTTGCTTTGTTCTCTCTATAGACGTCAGCAATGCTGACTTTATGTCACCAAACTTGTCTCACTGGCTGGTACACACATCTTTTCCAATAACTCAACACGAGTAAAGTCTTATATACCTTGCCGGGGAAGTTGCGCTGTTTAGTTTTTACACATGAATTGTGTGAATTCTTCTAAAATGTGTTATTTTGAAAACACATAACTGGCCTAACTGGCAGAGAGCTCTATTTTATTTATTTTTTTGCCCACACTGTGCAGCATGTGAGATCCTAGTTCCCTGACCAGAGATTGAACCTGTGCCCGCCTGCATTGGAAACGCAGAGTCTTAATCACCGGATCACCAGGGAAGTCCCAAGAGCTCTATTTTTAAACATGTGAGTGTTGAAGAATTCATTTTGGTTCTGGGACTCCAGGGTGGCACTTAACACTGTCATAAAAAAGCAAATCACAACATAAATTTAGAGGATGCTTTTTAATTTACACGTTGTCTGTCATACACCTTAGGGTTTACACATAAACAGCACTGAAGACATTTGCAATCTTTTGTCCATGGGGTCCTCCAGGCAAGAAGAAAAGATCTTGATGCTGGCAAAGACTGAAGGCAAAAGGAAAAGGGGACAGCAGAGGATGAGATGGTTAGATAGCATCACCGACTCAACGGACATGAGTTTGAGCAAAACTCCAGGAGACAGTGGAGGACAGAGCAGCCTAGTGTGCTGCAGTCCATGGGTTCACAAAGAGTCAGACACCATCTAGCGACTGAACAACAGCAACCTGCCATGTTCGCAATATGTTTATCTTTGTTTTACATCCCTCATGAACGAGTTAAATATTTGCGAGCACATCAAAGCTTAGTCACCTTTATGGGGCAGGAAAGCTTGGCATCTAAACTTGTTCCATGCAAAGATTCAAACTGGAGCTGTTATTTACAGAGCATGCCAAGAAGAAAGAAATTGGAACATGACACATTCTGAGGGAAGAACCCAATAAGCTCGTTCATAAGAACTGAATCAGTTTGGAAAAGAGCAAATGTCACGGATGTTGGTAGGTACTGCTGAAATTGTTTCCTGAGTTCAGGCATTCCTCAAAAACGTACAGAAAAACAAAAACAAAAAACCTAAGAGTCGGGTCATGAAAATTTTGGAGTATAGATGACCTGTACAAAGCAGAAGAATCAAACACGACTTGGTGGCTAAACAAGAAAATGAGGCCGAACTCCTCTGTAGACGGTTTACAAGAACTTGACAGAGAGAGAGAGACAACTTGACAGAGAGGTCCTCAGGACTGACAGCTGCCTTGGTTCTGAGCAAAGGTCGTCTTTCAGATGATCTAATAGCCCCTAAAATATGACCATGTATTCCTGTGAGCTGAAACCCTGGCTTTTGTAAGATCACGCTATTTTGGATTTTACCTGACACTGCGAGATGATCCTTCTTGGACCCCACTGTAGTATACTCATCCTTTGCCAGATCTAAAACTTTTCATTTTCATCCTAGAACAGGTTTCTTCAAACCCACTCTCACTGGGCAGTTAGTTCAATTTGACGCTTTCAGGTATCATCTAAAAATCGACAACTTTCTTTTCTAGAAATCATACAAGATACGCACCAGACACACAACTCTCCCCTTAGATCTATTATCTGGAACATTTAATACACTTGTGTCTTGCAGACACAGCAAAGAGCTGGCCTGATAATGTCTCTCTTAGTAAGTATTTCTACTTCATGGATATTTATCTTTATAAGCGATGTCAGATTGGTTTTGCCACTTTTTTTTTTTTTTTGCTTTAAAAGGTTTGTCTTTCTGTTTTATTGAAGTTGTTTCTTCTTTTGAGTTGTGTGTGCTAACCTCTTCGTCCCCGTCTGCCCTCCTGACCTTTAGATAATTTCTATATTATATTCCTAAACGTTTTGTCTCTTTTTCTTTTCTATTGGGTTGGCCAAAAGTCTGTTCGAGTTTTTTTGTAACATCTTAAAAGTCCAAGGAACTTTTTGGCCAAATCAGTATTTTCATTTAATTTTACTTGTTTTGTTAAATTATCAGCTTGAGCCTCTTTTAAGTTCACTTAGGAGTTATTTTATAGATTCAAAATTGTACTCAATTTGTTCAAATGAAAAATAAAATAGCAACTCTTTAT
This sequence comes from Giraffa tippelskirchi, assembly GCF_054371585.1. Classification (NCBI taxonomy): domain Eukaryota; kingdom Metazoa; phylum Chordata; class Mammalia; order Artiodactyla; family Giraffidae; genus Giraffa; species Giraffa tippelskirchi. The sequence continues at coordinate 2,876,224 of NC_137290.1, forward strand.
TCTTATGAAGGATGAAGAAATTAACTTCTGTTAATTGGAAAGTCTCACTGTAAACCCTTTTCACATAATTTTGCTGATTTTTATACATTGCTTTTTTTTTTTTGGAGATAAAACAAATAAATTCCTTACTGTATAGCTATGGCCTATAATTAGTTTCAGTAAACACTTATTTTACAATTGTAACATGTACTGACTGTGATATTAGAGCATTATAAAGATGAACCAATACATATGTAGCTCAAATTATTTAGGCTTTCAGAAAACAGAAAGTGAAAACTTGTTTAAATGAGATTATGATAAGATCAAGATATGGCCAGCAACAATTTATAAAACAGAATTATTACATATACATAATTTTTATAAAAAGTATCTAGGTAAATATGTTACATGAGTTTTTACTTCTGTACTAACTCACAGTTAAGTATATTTCTTAAAAAAGAGCAAACTATTGGAGCAAAAGTTTCAGTATTTCCTTATAAACTACTAACCAAGACCATTAAGTGAACTCACGTTTGAATCATCACTCTTGGTGATGTACAGGTTCACTCAGAAAACAAAGAAAGAAAGAAATACACTACGCAAACCTACACATGCATAGTTGTTACAGAGCCAAGACACTTAAAGTGTAAGGAATAAAACATCTTTTCTAGAAATCTGAATTTGTCTTGCTTAAATATATAATAATCCCTTACTAACCTCTATAAGCCACTCAAATAGACGCTCAATTAAATCTGAATAAAACCCATACCTGAATTCATTATCTTCACAATTATTCAAAATATAGCATTCTTTTTCTCAAAAAATATTTCAAAGTAGTAAAGTGCAAAACTTTTTGTCAGCTCCAGAGAAAGTTAAGGGAACTCATTTTGATAAAACAGCAGGATATATTGGAAACAGATGCACTGGTATCTATTAGAAAGGTTAATCAATTAAAGAAAGAAAAAATTAACTCAGCAACAATAAAAGTCCCATTATGATAACTTTCTAAAGCTGTCATGTCTTTCTCTTGACCATTATAATAATGGCATTTATTTTCTTGAGTTTTTATAAAGGACTTAATTAACTAGAGATTTGGGGGATTATTAAGTATAGGCTTAATTGACTGTTAGAGCCCTATGTTTAAAAATTGTTTCTGCAGCTTCTAAAGATACGTGTTTCCCCTTTCTTTGTCCTAATTTCAAAAGTCCTGGCCTGATCCTTATTTACAATTATTTAATTGTTCAGAGTGCTCACTGTCCTTGTCAAAGGTAACTGCACTGTTGAGTATATATCCAAAGAAACGAAAAACACTAATTCAAATAGACATACACACCCTAATGTTGACACCAGCATTGTTTACAATAGCCAAGTCATTAAAACAACCCAAATGTCCATTAACAGATGAATGGATAAAGAAGATGTCGTACATATACAGCGGACCAGTACTCAGCCATAAAAAATGAAAATTTGCCATCTGCAGCAACATGGATGGACTTACAGGGTATTGTGAGTAGTGAAATAAGTCAGAGAAAGACAAATAGCGAAGCATATCACCTATATGTGAAATCTGAAATATATGCAGCAAACTTGTGAATATAACAAGAGAGAAACCCTCACTGGATACAGAAAGCACATGGTGGTTACCTGTGGCCTGGAGGGAAGTGGGGAGGGGATTAAAAGGTACAAACTATCAGGTATAAAATAAGCTACACAGAAGGACATATTGCACAATATACAGAACATTGCCAATATTTTATAATAACTATAAATGGAGTATAACCTTTAAAAACTGTGAGTCACCATATTGTACACCTGTACCTTATATAATACTTCACAGAAACTATACTTAAATTGAGATACCTGAATAAAAATTAAAATAACTCTGTGGTGTTGGACTGAAAACAAAACAACCACAAACAGATCATTCACTAAATGTTAGATTTGGTTCTCTCTCTGTTCTAAGTGCCCAGCCACAACGCATGGTAACACTTTTTTAGGGCCAGGAGTCTTCTCAATTGATTGCAAGTCAGCATCATTCCATTTTACAGACATTGATAATTATCAAGACCGTATGCAACCATGAAAACAAACAGATGAGTCGCAGGCCCCGAAGCTTTCAGGGTTACACAAACTCACACTGGTGCATGAGTGTGAAAGCACACACAAACACAAGCACTTGTGACCCTTGCGGGGTCACCAAAATATGACAGTAACACCTTATATTTCGAAACACCAGGAGATACCAGAATCCTCAAGGCAAACAAAGAAACGCAACTGCAGAAAACAAACTAGATGACTTGTTACCTCTGACCTTCAACAGTCACTTAATCCTACTGGAAAAACATGACAAACACACTTCACAATTCATCTAGGCCTGTCCCCAGTGTAGACAGAGACAAGGCCATCAGACTCACATCCTGAAATACACTTGACCAAGTATGAGAGTCACAGCTCAGAGCCAACACACGCAGTGGCTTCTCATGAAAGTGAAAGATACACCTGAAGAATGGAGCCAGGAGATTCCAGGGCCACAAATCTGCATCAGGAACAATTGGAAGGTATGACCCTGGTTGGTGGCCTTTCAAGCGGATCACCATCAACCTATACACATACTTACTTCCTCTTCACTTCTCTCTCCCCCCCGATATCATCTAGGTTAACCAATCTCCAACATCACGGTCGTCAGCCTACAACCAGGCTTTCATGGCAAAACCAATTTGGAAACCCCTGTTAGGCTCCAACTCTCCGTAAGGCTACTGCCTCATTTTAAATCCTCATGAACCAAATCACCTTGAACCAAGATACACGTGCCATCTGCATACAGTGTATATCACGGTGGCCTTTGGCCTACTTACCCCAGCTGATCTTTCAGGGCCACAAACGCTCAGATGTCACGACTCTCCCGTAGATGACTTCAGCACTGACCATGCGGCCAGAAGTTTGGGGTCAGAAGTCCACTGGCCAATTTGCTGCCTAGATGGGAAAGGAGGGAAACATATGGATTAAATAAAGCCCACACAGCCTTGGTGAAAACTCTTGCGAGTCCCTTGGACTTCAAGGAGCTCAAACCAGTCCATCCTAAAGGAAATCAGTCCTGAATATTCATTGGAAGGACTGATGCTGAAGCTGAAACTCCAATACTTTGGCCACCAGATGCAAAGAGCTGACTCATTTGAAAAGACCCTGATGCTGGGAAAGATTGACGGTAGGAGGAAAAGGGGACGACAGAGGATGAGATGGTTGGATGGCATCACTGACTTGATGGGACATGAGTTTGAGCAAGCTCCGGGAGTTGGTGATGGACAGGGAGGCCTGGCGTGCTGCAGTGCATGGCATTGCAAAGAATCAGACACAACTGAGGAACTGAACTGAACTGACACAGCCTTGTAAAAGAAAAAAATAAAAGAATGATAAAAGAGAATGAAGGTCTGGGGTTTAATCTGGGTGGGAGTTTAAGTATTTGACAGGTGGATATCAAAGATTTGGGGGCAGCGGGATGAGTAAAACAAGCACACTGCTTAAGAGTAGCTTTTCGTAACATAAGACAAAAACAAAAAAATAGAGAAATGATCCACTTTGGAACCCAATTATGTCAACTTGTACTTATCTCAAATAAAATAATCAGATTATTGGGGGGTGGGGAGGGGAGAAGTAGCTATTCATACTCCAGTAGAATGTGTGGTCATGAAATTAAAAGACACTTACTCCTTGGAAGAAAAGTTATGACCAACATAGACAGCATATTAAAATGCAGAGACATTACTTTGCCAACAAAGGTCCATCTAGTCAAGGCTATGGTTTTTCCAGTCGTCATGTATGGATGTGAGAGTTGGACCATAAAGAAAGCTGAGCACTGAAGAATTGATGCTTTTGAACTGTGGTGTTGGAGGAGACTCTTGAGAGTCCCTTGGACTGCAGGGAGATTCAATCAGTCCACCCTTAAGGAAATCAGTCCTGAATATTCATTGAAAGGACTGATGCTGAAGCTGAAACTCCAATACTTTGGCCACCTGATGGGAATAACTGACTCATCTGAAAAGACTCTGATGCTGGCAAAGACTGAGGGCAGGAGAAGGGAATGACAGAGGATGAGGTGGTTGGATGGCATCACCAACTCAATGGACATGAGTTTGAGTGAACTCCAGGAGTTGGTGATGAACAGGGAGGCCTGGTGTGCTGCAGTCCATGGGGTCGCAAAGAGTCGGACACAACTGAGTAACTGAACTGAACTGAACTGAGAATGTGGTGGTATTTGGACAAAGGCGGTAGCCATGGATGCGGTGAGAAACAGTCTGATTAGGTTCTATTTTGATGGCAGACCTATCAGAAATGGCTAAGAATTGACAGTAAAATATTTTTCCACATTTTTATTTATTTATTTTTTAATTGAAGGATAACTGCTTTATAGAATTTTCTTGTTTTCTGTCAAATATCAACATGAATCAGCCATAGATATTAAAATATCATTTAAATGTGGGCAAGCAGGGTGAATAGTTGGGCCATGTCACATAATAGAAGAATCTAGGGGAAATCAGATTGGGTTTCCATGTATGTTGCTCAATATGTTTATGGGATGGACTTCCCTGGTGGGGAACTTAACCAAGAAGTGGGTAAGACTCCATGTTGTCAATACAGAGGGCCTGGGTTCAATCCCTGGTCAGGGAAGTTCCACAGGCTGTGCAGAGTGGCCAGAAGAAAAAAAAATGTGTATTTGATATCTACTGGGAGTTGCATCCTTTAAAGTGTCATGCCTCATAAAGGACTGTTTTAAAGAAAAGGACAGGAATTAAGGGATGAAGGAAAAAGCGAATTATCGTGGAGCGAATGACTGAATTACATCTTCGATGAATACCCTTGCTTCTTCCATTCTGACTCATCTAGAATCTTCTGTCAACCAGGAAAAGGATCCTACGGTAAAGCTATTCTAAACACGTGAGCTTACTCCCTCAGTCGCTTCTGGCTGTTGCAACACTACGGCCCGCAGCCGGCAAGGCTGCTCTGTCCATGGGATTCTCCAGGCAAGAATACTGGAGTGGGTTCCCTTTTCCTCCTCCAGGGGATCTTCCCGATTCAGGGATTGAATCCACGTCTCCTGCATTGCAGGCAGATTCTTTACCATCTGAGCCACCAGGGAAGCCCAACACAGGTAGCGGTAATTTCTCAGCCTCATAGAAAATGGGAGACATGTGCTGTTCCTGGTACAGCTTTGCGAAGATATCCCCACCACCCAGCTCCATTTAACAACCCGGTCTTTCGGCTTAGGGTTCATCCCTCATTCAATTTTAGATGGAGTTTTCTTTTTCCCTCATCTTTATTATAGGTTTCAGAAAGGCCTGTCTGGTAACTGGTAACTTTGCTCCTCCATCTCTCTCTATAACTCTTAGTCTTTTAAATACATCCAAAGGGAAATTAATAGCTTTCTGGGGAATGTGTGTGATTTTTACTTCATGTTTCCTTAACTCAGGTAGATTCCTGGGAAGACCTCCTGGAAAAGGAAATGGCAACCCACTCCAATATTCTTGCCTGGAAAATTCCATGGACAGAGGAATCTGGCAGGGTACAATCAATGGGGTCTCGCAGAGAGTCGGATACAACTGAGCAATTAACACTTTACTTTTTACTAACTCAGGTAGCGAAGAATAAAGAAGCCCATTTCCAGTTAAATCCTAAGGTTCATCAGTTACTATACATAGCCACAGGAAATTAAAATGTTCCCCTCCCCTTCTCTCTGGAAACATCAAGATTTAATGAATTATCCTCTACCTCAGCATTTTTACTATCACCTTTACTACCTGTGCTGCCGGTCATCCTCGCCCAGAGCAGAAATCATGTTTCACTACTGGCCTTCCTAAGAACATTTTCCCAGAACTTGTAATATCAGTGGTTTTACTATGAAACATGGCCAAATCAAACTTTACTGCTCTGTGATGACAGTGACCTTAAAGATAATAAGAGGATAAAAGTCGCAACTCAACTCCAATGGAAGATCCACCCAAGCTTGAAGTTTCACAGCCCGCAGACTAAATCATTCTCAGGGTCTTTCTTTTGGGAACACTAAACTCCCTTTTGGGCTTCCCTGGTGGCTCAGATGGCAAAGAATCTGCCTGCAATGCAGGATACTCGGGTTCGATCCCTAGATCGGGAAGATCCCCTGGAGAAGGGAATGACAACCCACTCCGGTATTCTTGCCTGGAGAATCCCTTGGACAGAGGAGCCAGGTGGGTTACAGTCCATGGGGTCGCAACGAATCAGACATGACTGAGCGACTCAACAACAAAAATTTCCTTTCACCTCCCAAGATAAGAAAGTTTCTATGAATAACTGAAATGCCAGCATTGGGTCTTTCTCCAGGAACCCGCAGGTGATGCTCCTAAACCCATCACTCTGAGCTCCTCCCAGCATGGACCACACCCTTTGCAGAACATAACTGGCAACCCATAGACAGAGGAGCCTGGTGGGCAACAGTCCACCGGGTCACCAAGAGTCGGAGGGGATGTAGCGACTAAACAACACAAACAAACTCCCTTTCACCTCCCGGGATAAGAAAGATACCATGAATAACCGCAGTGCTAGGACTGGGGCTTTCTCCAAGAACCCTCAGGTGATGCTCACAAACGCATCACTCTGAGCTCCTCCCGGCATGGACCACACCTTCCGCAGACCAGAACTTGCACAACAACTGTCACCGGGATCAGGGCCGAGAAAAATTTACGAGGAGACCGCTGACAATTCCTGAGAACCTACGGGGCAGCAGAGACTATACAGAACATGTGAGAAATCCCACTGAGCTTTGGTGGGGAGGGGGAGAAGGGAACTACCCACAATGCTCCTGGGGAGCCCAGGTGCGCCGCCCTCCCAGAGATGAACTTCCCACACCTGGCGGGCTGCTTGGCAGGCAGGCTGCGGCCTCGAACCTCGGCTGAGGTGGAACTGGGGGGTCCTGGGGTCCCTCCCCGGAACTCCCTGCCCACCCCGCACCCCAGGCTCCTGGAAGTTCTAAGCTCGAGGCCCCGGTTTCCACAGAGCACTGACCCCTCGAGGCCTCCACACAGCCCCCCGGTCCTTACCCCAGTTTTCTGCAGCTGGCCCGGCGGACCTGGGACAGGAAGGGGGTGCAGGCATCACGAGGACGGCGGTTTGCTGCGCAGACGGAAGGAGCCCGCTGTGAGGCGCCCGTACAGAACCAGAAGCCTCCACAGCCCCGCCGCCCGGAGACGCTCCACTCTTGACATCCCGCGAGAGCCTGAAAGATCACGTGAGACCGCCGAGTACCGTCGCGAGACCAAGCGAAACCCCGCGAGATCACCTTTTTCTGGGAAGGGAAGTCACGTCTGCTGGCCTTTCGGGCCTGTTTCCGCCATTTTGGAGTCCACCTGATGCTCTGTTGTTAATTTCTGTGAAAGTTCACAAATTCAAACGCTTTCCCTGAGAAGGCAGACGCAGGGTTTTTTCCTGTCTGCCCATTCTATCCATTGCTTATGACTAAGATACCCTCTTCTGTGTTCCTACGCTGGTCCCTTTAATGCTCCACATACTGAAAAGAATTCCACGACCTGATCTCAAAGTATTATAAAATCTCCAGGTTTGCACACTTGAAGCTACAAGTAAATAAACAGCTGGTTTTAGAGAGAGAAAAAGCCTGGGAGAAGTGAATTGTTATTAATACGCTTACCATCCTGTCTGAAAGTAGCATACTCAGGATTGGTGGAGGGACTTCCCTGGCAGTCCAGTGGTTAAGATTTCAACTTCCAATGTACGGGTGTATAGGTTTGATCCCTGGTCAGGAAACTAAGATTCCACATGCTTCCAGGCCAAAAGACCAGAAGATAAAACAGAGGCAATATTGTAACAAATTCAATAAAGACTTTGAAAATGGTACACATTAAAAAAAAAATTCTAAAAAGTTATGTGGAAAATAGGATCAGATCATAGGTGCGTTCTTCAATAGTCAAGGTTGCTCAAAGACCTCTTGGAAGTTTTTTTTTTTTTAATTACTTGCAGTTTTTTGGTTTTTGGTTTTTTTTCTTCAGACAAGATAATTTTGGAGATAGTGAAAAAAGAAAACAAAGATTTTTCAAGCTTTAAGCCCTGGTAAATTTATCTAGTATATGTGCATTCATTTTGTTTCCTTTATGGAGCAAAGAAGGGAACCAGTATAAGGAGTTTTCCCTTGGAATGCCAGGAGAACACACACATACACACACAACAGCATTAAACAGCTTGTATCACCGAAGAGAGAGAGATTAAAGCTGATCTTCAGAGTAACCCCAGAGTGGAAGGATCCCTTCCAGTGAAGGTTTGGAGTTTTTTTTCTTATATTTTCAGGAAACCTTGAGGATGTGTTTGGCTGGCTTCACTTTCTGCTCTAGAGAGGTTCTTACCTTGGAGAATAAGGCTATTTAAATGTTTAAGATTCTCAACAAGTTATAACTGTTTGGACTCTGTGACTGTAAAGTTTACAAAAGAAGCAAATGTGAAAAAGGGTTTTGTTAACTTGTCTCAAGTACAACTACTTGAAAGCTGATAACTCTTGTTTTATTTCCTGAACTGAAAGTTACCGGGCAAGGTGGTGTTCTTTAGGTCAAGCATGAGAGTTGCCTTAACCTCAAATCATTCCCTCTCCTTCACTTTCTTCTCAGAGATTCAAATGTTTGGTTCTCACTCCCCTTTCACCTTCTCATGATTTATTCATTTTTCAGATATGGATCTTTTATTCTATCCACACCTCTGTCACCCAGTGTACAATTCCTTTTCAGAAATCTGTGTGGAGCCCCGACCCCCCCAAAAAAATTAAAAATAGAACTGCAAATTGACACAGCAGTTTACTTTTGAGTACTTGTCTGAAGCGAACAAAAGTATTATGTCAAAGAGATATCTGCACCCTTATGTTCATCGCATCTTTACTCACAATCACCAAGATGTGGAAACAACCCAGTTTCCATGAATGGGTGAATGAATGAAAAAAAATATTAGAATACTATTCAGCTGGTAAAAATGAGAAAATCCTGCTATTTATGACAACATAGATGGGCCCTGAGGATATATTATGCTAAAAGTTAGAGAAAGACAAATACTGTATGATCTCACTTACATATGGAATCTAAAAAAGAAGCTAACAAGCTCACGAAAAAAAGGAAATCATGTTTGTGGTTCCCAGAGGCAGGGTGTAGGTGGTGGGGGAATTTTATAAAGGTGGTCAAAAGAGATAAACTTTCAGCTACAATGTAAATAAATAATAGAAATATAACACACAACATGATGACTACAACAAAGTTGTGTAGTAATATATGAGTTGCTAAGAGAATAAATCCTAAAAGTTCTCAAGTAATTATGAGATTAAAACCACAAGGCATTATGCTGTACAACTTATACAGTATCTAAATTTACTGTATGTCAACTATATCTCAATAAATTTAGGAGAAAAAATCCTAGTCATGTCCTGTAGATTTATTATCATTATACAGGTAGCATAACTAAAAATTTCCAAGTTATCTCTTAAACTGAGGGTACAAATGATGCCTCTAATTTTTCCTTTTTGTTTTTAAATTTTCAAGTGACTGAGAAAAGTCTTATACTTGCCGGTTGAAAATAAAGATGGTGTAAGTGGAAGAAATAAGCATATGCAAGCATATATCATCTAAACTGTGCCTTCAAATCTTTACATAGCAGGAACATTCAAACATTCAACGTTTCAAGTTATAGAAACTTTATGGCATGAAACTAAAACAAACAAGGCAAAAAGTGAAGGTTGGTTCAATAGTAATAAACACAATAATTATGCACATTTTATAGTGCATAATGCCAAGCATGAAAATGCTTCTTAAATCTTTTAGAAGCTTTGAAAAAGAAAGTGAAGCAATTCCCAAAACTATTCAAATATGGAGAACACATATATATAGACTCAAGAAAAATGGTATAGATGATCTTATGTGTAAAAGAGAATGATACACAGATGTAGAGAACCTATCTATAGACACCAAGGCGGGCAGGGGGTGTAGGATGATTTAGGAGACTGTGATTGATACATATACAGTAGCACTAGTGGTAAAGAACCCGTCTGCCAATGCAGGGAATGTAAGAGACGTAGGTTCGATTCCTGGGTCAGGAGGATCCCCTGGAGGAGGGCATGGCAACCCACTCCAGCATTTCTTGCCTGGGGAATCCCAAGGACAGAGGAGCCTGGCAGGCTACATTCCATGGGGTCACAAAGAGTCAAACATGACTGAGTGACTGCACACACACACACGTGCATATGATGCAATGAGATCAAGAAAAAAAATAAACCCTCTTTGAAGGAAGACCACACTATCCCAAGGCAGATTTTGTTTCTCAAAATTATTTTAAACAATGCCAACATTAAAACAACATACCAGTGTAACAGAAACTAACAACACTGTAAAGCGACTATACACCAGTAAAAATTACAAAAACCAACATAGCAGATATACAAGGAAACACTAACAAATGGCTGAAAACCAAGATAAATGTGGAGAGACAAAAAAAAAACCCTAAACATAACAAAAAGAAAACCCCAACAACACAAAGAAACCGTAACCAATCCAGCTATTGTAGATAGCAGAATAGGAGTTTTACATGCCTGTCATTACCATCTTCACTAAGTGCCCAAGGTCAACATCACCAGTAATAAGACATCAACATGATGAATGAAATGAGAGGACATATTGAGGATCGAGTATCATTCCTACTGGATTTCTGCCCAAGAGGCACACCTGTAGCCTTGTATAATCATGAGAAAACATCAAACTTTGAGGGACATTTGACAAAATAACTGGTGAGTATTACTCAAAAGTGTTAAGATCTTAAAAAAACAAGAAAGACGGAAGACCATTATAACAGGACACTGAAAAGCAAAATTAAATGCACTGGATTGCAGCACTGTTTACAGTAGCCAAGACATGGGAACAACCTACATTTCCATCAACAGAGGAATGGATAAAGATGTGGTACATATACACAATGGAATATTACTCAGCCATGAAAAAGAATGAAATAATTCCATTTGCAGCAACACAGATGGACCTAGAGAATGTCATACTGAGTGAAATAAGTCAGACATAGAAACACATATAATATTTTATATTGCTTACACGTGGGATCTTAAGAAATGATACAAATGAACTTACTTACAAAACAGAAACAGACTCACAGATGTAGAAAACAAACTTCTGATTACCAAATGGGAAGTGGGGAGGAACAAATTATGATTTGGGGATTAGCAGAAATAAAACTACTACATTTGAAATAGATAAAACAACAAGGACCTACTGCATAGCACAGGGAACATATTCAATGCCCTGTAATAAACCATAATGGAACAGAACTTGAAAAATAAAATATATATATTATACTATAATTATATATGTGTGCTCAGTTGCTAAGTCATGTCAGACTCGGCAACCCCATGGACTGTAGCCCACCAGGCTCCTCTGATCCATGGAATTTCCCAGACAAGGAAATACTGGAGTATACTTGGAGTATTCTTGGAGGGTTGCCATTCCCTCCTCCAGGGGATCTTCCCCACCCAGGGATCAAACCCATATCTCCTGAGTTTCGTGTATTGCTGGCAGATTCTTTAGCAGCTGAGCCCTTGGGAAAACCATAACTGAATCATTTTGCTGTACACCACAAACTAACACAACACTATAAATCAAGCATTTAAATTTTCAAAAAAAAAAACAGGGAAAAAATTTTGGATTTTTACTAGACGCCATTAAATCATGAAAGTACCAGCTACTAAATAGAGATAATTGCAATAATGTCTAATATTAGATATTCCCAACAAAATGCTCATCTCTAGCACTTAAAACATTGTTTTATATAAATTATAAAAAGGACAGCCTACTTAATGAAAAAAAAAAAAATAGTTTGCTTAGTAGGATATCAAACTGCCATTCTTTAGCCATCTGTGTAATGTACATGAAGACCATACACAGACCTTGTGTCCCAGAGTAACTGAAAGTATAAAACTGATGATCTCAAGCACTGGCATTAAAGCTCTGGAGTAAATGAAATCTTTCCCGAGATGATGTTTTATACTAAAATTGGAATAGTCACTTAAGACTATTTTAGCAGCATCAGCAAAGTTGAAAATAACCATCTTATAACCCAGGCTCAGTCTCTGTGAAAATAATTGGCTTAAAACTCAACATTCAGGAAATTAAGATCATGGCATTTGGTCCCATCACTTTATGGCAAATAGATGAGGAAACAATGCAAACAGTGACAGACTTTGTTTTCTTGAGCTCCAAAATCACTGCGGATGGTGACTGCTGTCATGAAATTAAAAGACAGTTGCTCTTTGGAAGAAAAACTATGACCAACGTAGTGTATCAAAAAGCACAGACATTACTTTGCAAATAAAGGTCCATCTAATCAAAGCTATTGTTTTTTCAGTAGTCATATATGGATGTGAGAGTTGGACTATAAAGAAAGCCGAGCACTGAAGAATTGATGCTTTTGAACTCTGGTGTTGGAGAAGACTCCTGGGAGCCCCTTGGACTGCAAGGAGATCCAACTAGTCCATCCTAGAGGAAATCAGTCCCGAATATTCACTGGAAGGACAGATGCTGAAGCTGAAACTCCAATACGTTGGCCACCTATTGCTAACAACTGACTCACTAGAAAAGACCCTGATGCTGGGAAAGATTGAAGGCAGGAGGAGAAGGGGCCGATTGGAGGATAAGATGGATGGATGGGATCACCAGCTGGATGGACATGAGTTTGAGAAAGCTTCGGGAGTTGGTGTTGGACAGAGAGGCCTGGTGTGCTGCAGTCCATGGGGTCGCAAAGAGTTGGACACAACTGAGCAACTGAACTGAACTGATAACACAGGCATTGCATTCTTAAATAGATAAAACTGTAGATGTCCAGGAGTCATGTACAGATGTGAGAAAACTGGACCATAAAGAAGGCTGAGCCCTGAAGAATTGGTGCTTTCAGACTGGTGCTGGAGAAGATTCTTGGGAGTCCCCTGGACAGCAAGGAGATCAATTCAGTCAATCCTAAAGGAAATCAACCCTGAATGTTCATTGGAAGGACTGGTGCTGAAGCTGAAGCTCCAACGGTTTGGCCGCAGGATCCAAAGAGCTGACTTATTGGAAAAGATTCTAATGCTGAAAAGATTGAAGGCAAAAGGAGAAAGGGCTGGCAGAGGATGAGATGGTTAGTATCACCGACTCACTGGACATGAATTTGAGCAGACTCCAGGAGACAGTGGAGGACAGGGGAACCTGGCAGGCTGCGGCCCATGGGGTTGCAAAGTATTGGACACAACTTAGCGACTGAACAAAAATAGCATGCAGGTATCTGCAAATATTCCTGTATCTTAGAATTTTAACTTGTCTTGTTTTACATGTAAATATATAAAACACATGTGTACACACAAACTTATTGAAAAGAGTGAAATTGCACACATATTCTTCATAAAGAAACATGTCCTTCCAATAAAAATTACCTCCAGCCTATCCAATGTAGAAATAATATCTTACAGAAATACTATCTGAGTTCCCTGTCAGTTAATTAGCATGGACACAATGGTTTTCCCTGGTGGCTCAGATGGTGAATCTGCCTGCCATGCAGGAGACCTGGGTTCAATCCCTGGGTGGGGAAGAACCCCTGGAGGAGGGCATGGCAACCCACTCCAGGATTCTTGCCTGGAGAATCCCATGGACAGAGGAGCCTGGTGGGCTGCAATCCGTGGGGGTAGCAAAGAGTTGGACACAACTGAGCGACTAACACACACACAATAACACAATAATGGTGACAATTAACAAAGTCAAATACATCTTCTCCCAGAGCTTCAGTGGGAAAAAAATCAGAGTGGGAAAGACAAAATAATTATAACGCTGAATATACAGTGCACACAAATTCAGATACTGCAGCAATTAAAAGGAAAAAAATAGAAATAAATGAATAACTGCAAGTAAAGGTTAACAGTAATTTAAACAAGTGGAGATCAGCATACTCATTTCGTAAATTGCATCTTTTAATAATATCATTGTATTATAATTGCATACATGTAGCCTCAGATCCCAAAAGGATACCCACGAGGGACAGGAGATGAAAACACGACCTTTCCAAAATTATATTTTCTTTAATCATTAAAACATTAATAAAGCTACTTGAAGATGGCGCCTCTCATTTGAACTAGGCTGCATTAGACATTCATTAAACATTTGGAGGAATGTGTAAATAGATTAAGTCAAACCCACATTATAATTGCAAAGATAATAACTCTAGGGTTCTGTCAGTTCTAAAACACACTCACGGCCGTTTGCCCCTAAAAGAGATTAAATGTTCAGTTATCAAGTCGGCAATGACTGTACTCAAGGTAATAGGAAATGACTTTCTTCTATTTAGTAACATTTTGCTATTTAGTTTTAAGGGGTATTGGGTTTTCTTTATAGCGCTCACCTTAGCAAGAAGCAATTATGTAAATATCTCTGCATTATGGCTGTGGTCCTTCCATCACCCTTATTCTAAACAGAAATGACCAATTAAAAAAAGCAAGGGTTTAAAACATTTCACAGACTCCAAGATGACTATTCAGGGGCTAGTGGAGCTGAGCAGAAAAGGTGATTAAGTTAACTAACTATATACTTCGAGAAGTCAGGATAACACAAGCTTTCTCTGAAGAAATTAACATCACAGCATACATTTGTGAAAATTTGCATATTAAATCACCTGTCACCCACCCCCGTTGTTTGGGGTCATTTTTTCGTATTTCCACAAACGAAAATAAATACAAAAAAAAAAAAAAAATAGAGGGAAGCCATTATTTAAAAAATAAAGTCTAGAGTACAACCTTAATTAAGAGTTATTGAGTATTGCTATTGTTTCTACTTATACCACTTTGCTCCCATTGTCTGAAAATCATTCAAATATGCAAAATATGGGGCTTCCCAGGTGACATTAGCGATAAACAACCTGCCTCAAAGGAAGGACACACAGGAGGTCCAGGTTCGACCCCTGTGTTGGGAAGATCCCCTGGAGGAGGGAATGGCAACCCACTCCAGCATTCTTGCCTGGAGAATCCCATGGACAGAGGAGCCTGGCGGGCTACAGTCCATAGTGTTGCAAAGAGTTGGACATGCTTGAGGAACTCAGTATGCATGCATGCAAATTATGATTGTTTTCTCATACCTTCCTCAATTTTAATCTAAGGAAAAAAAAAAAGTGTTTTCTTTCACTCTCAAGTTTCCAAGACAGTAAAAAATACCAGTAAGTAAACAGCTGAAACCTGGCAACCTAATTTTAATCATGTCTTGCCTGCACAAACGTTTTCTCACCAAAGTGAACGTGAAATTAGCTCGATCGAGTCTGACTCTTTGACACCATGTCCATGGAGTTCTCCAGGCCAGAGTACTGGTGTGGGTAGCCTTTCCCTTCTCCAGGGGATCTTCCCAACCCAGGGATCAAACCCAGGTCTCCCACATTGTAGGTGGATTCTTTACCAGCTGAGCCACAAGGGAAGCCCAAGAATACTGGAGTGGGTAGCCTATCCCTTCTCCAGTGGATCTTCCCGACCCAGGAATCGAACCATGGTCTCCTGCATTGCAGGCGGATTCTGTACTAACTGAGCTATCAGGGAAACCCTTTCTTATCAAAATGCCCAACATTTCATTTCTGCTGCAATGATGTACTGAAAGACATAACATGGGAGAGATACATGTACATGAAGCACCCCCTCAACGTGTTTGCAAGTCACCTTCAGAGAATGGAAGAGGATACCATTTCTCTACAGTGATTTTTTAAATTTTATTATATTGATACTTTATTGGAGTATAATTGCTTTCCAATGTTGTGTTGGTTTCTGTTGTGCAACTTCGTGAATCAGCTGTGTGTATACACATATCCTCTACCTCTTGAGCCCCCCTCCCACCCCACGCCACCATCTACACAGTGAGTTTATTCCATCCCTTCAGTAAAGGAAGAGTGGAGCCATCTCTGATGTCTGAATTGTACAGTGACTTGATGTAATTTCACAAATGAGGTCATCTGAAGGAGAAAACTGGCTTACTTTCTTCTATCATCATTTTTTCTCTACTTGGTGTTCCTTCTGTTTCCAGGTGCCCACCTCAGAGATATTTAACCCATCCTCAGAGCGTCTACACATGTTTTCATACACATGTGCGTGCATGCTAAGTCACTTCAGTCTTGTCCGACTCTTTGGAACCCCATGGACTGTAGCCCGCCAGGCTCCTCTGTCCATGGGATTATTCAGGCAAGAATACTGGAGTGGGTTGCCATTCCCTTCTCCAGACATAGAGATCAAACCCACATCTCCTGCCTTGGCAGGTGGAAATTCTTTACCACTGAGCCACCAGGGAAGCCCATTTAGTTAAGTTACTCCCTTTCTATTCTCCACTAATTACCATTAACAGTCAATATTAACTGGAAAAATGCTGAAGAAATTTAGTACGGTGGTTCCTTATTATCCTGCTATAACTGCTACCAATCAAAGACCACTCAAACTGCACCCTCCAAGTTCAGTGTTTAAAAATTAGGAATTGCCATGCAGAAATTAAAAGTAAACTTTTGGTTATCAGGGGGAAATGAGTGAGGAATAAATTAGAAGATTGGGACTCACGTATACTTTGCTGTTATTTGTCGTTCAGTCGTTAAGTCGTGTCTGACTCTTTGCGACCCCATGGATTGCAGCACACCAGGCCTCCCTGTCCATCACCAACTCCCGGAGTTTACTCAAACTCAAGTCCATTGAGTCTGTGATGCCATCCAACCATCTCATCCTCTGTTGCCCCCTTCTCCTCCTGCCTTCAATCTTTCCCAGCATCACGGTCTTTTCCAATGAGTCAGCTCTTCACTTCGGGTGGCCAAAGTATTGGAGCTTCAGCTTCAGTATTATTTTTAGCTTCCTAAAATTATGCTTTTTTTTTGGCAAGGCTTGAGATTGATTCTTAATATGATATCAATGTTTAGACTCCTATCAGTCTTGCAGAAGCCGCTTGAGAAAAACAGCTAGATGGATGGTTTAGGAGAGTTGATGTTATTAAGAAATAGGATTAATTTCAGTAGGAAGAAAATTTCTAAACAACCAGTGCCCTAGGGAATTATCACACAGATGAGAAATCTCTCATAACAGGAAAAAGTTTATTTTTCATTCAAATTCCCAATAACACTGTATGCAAATAATTATAATTCCAAATCAAAGTCCAAATGACTAATATATTTGAAAGCCAGTTTTGGTGGACTTATTAGTTCAAATTCCAAGGAAAACTGGGATATGTATTTCAAATTTATATTTCAAAATCTGAATAACCCAGTGATCAAGCACTAATATACTTACTCTAATTCTGAATAACATCAGTGTACTTACTGCATCAAATTAAAATGCTAATTAATTATTCCCAATAATTCTAGGTGGCTCTAGTGGTAAAGAACCCAGCTGGCAATGCAGGAGATGTAAGAGACGGGGTTCAGTCCCTGGGTCAGGGAGATCCCCTGGAGAAGGGACTAGCAACCCACTCCAGTATTCTTGCCTGGAGAATCCCATGGACAGAGAAGCCTGGTGGGCTACAGTCCATAGGGTCCCAAAGAGTTGAACACAACTGAAGTGACTTAGCATGCATGCAATAATTCTAGTGTGTTTATTTCAATCTCCAATTCGAATTTCAAAATTGAAATAACACTAAGAATAAATATGGGAACAGTTATTATTTTTGATTCCAGATAGCACTAGCATATTTATTAACTTAGAATGATTCTAATTTCTATTTCTGTCTTAATTTATCCGTAACAAATACTAATGTACTTATTAGCGTAAACTGCAAATAGGATTTCGAGTCTCATTAATTCAAGTTCCAACTCAAGTTCTGAAATATAAACTGCATTGGTATCCAGCACTGCAACAACTATTAGTTCCAGTTTCAAATAATAGTGGTGTAATTATTGCTTATTTCAATTAAAATCCAGAATTTAATATCTCATAACATATACTGCGGCAATTATTAGTTCAGATTCAAAATAACACTGAAAAATGACTATGTTACATTTCATTTCTATTTTCAGCATTTCACTATCTCCTCTAACAATCACCGGTACACACATATCATTTCCGATAACAAGTAACACGGCGTTCTAGCTGTTCATTCCCAACTTCAAAGAACAGATGCTTACGTATTTAAACTCCACGCTGGGAAAGTTGATTTCTCGGACTCCCCTGGTAGGCCAGTGGTTAAGAAAGTGCCTGCTTGTGTGGGTGACACGGGTTCAATCCCCGGTCTGGGAAGATCCCAGGTGCCACAGAGCAACGGAGCTCGTGCACAACTATTGAAGCCAGCATGTTGCAGCTACTGAAGCCCACATGCCTAGAGCCCATGCTCCACAACCAGAGAAGCCACTGCGATAAGCCTGCTCACCACAATGAGAGAGTAGCCCCCACTCTCTGCAACTAGAGACAGCCCGCCCGCAGCCACAAAAACCCAGCACAGTTGAAAATAAATATTTTTTTAAAAAGTTTACTTCTATGTTCAAATTCCAAATGAGATCAATTTGCGCATAAATTCATCTCTCAGTCCCCATTCTAAAATGCAAATAAAACTGATAACAAGGTTGGATGCACTTATCACTTGACATTTCAGGTAACGCTGATGTATTTATTCCATCCCTATGCTCAAAAGCACGTAACGTCCGGGGTTCACTTTTAGCCGAAGTGCCACTTCGATTCCAAAGTGTAGATAAATCTGACCACAAGCATAGGTGCACCG
This sequence comes from Giraffa tippelskirchi, assembly GCF_054371585.1. Taxonomy (NCBI): domain Eukaryota; kingdom Metazoa; phylum Chordata; class Mammalia; order Artiodactyla; family Giraffidae; genus Giraffa; species Giraffa tippelskirchi. Next base: position 2,894,949 of record NC_137290.1, read on the forward strand.
ATAAGGTTGAAATTCCAATTAAAACTGGAGTGTGCTAATTAATTAATATGCCAATTGGTGCGCAAGTATGCTAAGCTGCTTCAGTTGGGTCTGACTATTTGCAACCCTATGGACTGTAGCCCACCAGGCAACCACCAGGTTACCATTCCCTTCTCCAGGGGATCTTCCCAACTCAGGGACTGAACCCAAATCTCCTGCATTACAGGCAGGTTCTTTACCGTGAGCCACCAGGATAGCCCATATTTTGATAAACACTTTTGAATTACTGTCATCCTGTAAAACTATTTAAACTTGCTCAACCATGTGATCACTGAAACCTCACATTATATCCTTTAGATAGCTCAGCTGGTAAAGAATCCGCCTGCAGTGCAAGAGACCCTGGTTTGATTCCTGAGTTGGGAAGATCCACTGGAGAAGGGATAGGCTACCCACTCCAGTATTCTGACCTGGAGAATCCCATGGACTGTGTAGTCCATTGGGTTACAAAGAGTCGGACACAACTTTCAAATCAAATAAAGTGTTCTAAAAACTCTGTGGGGGTACAGTAGACCTTTAGAACATAAGACATCTTTTTTAATGTTTATTTTTATTTATTTATTTGGTTGTGCCAAGTCTTAGTTATGGCAAGTGGATCTTTACTTTCAGCATGTGGGATCTAGTTCCCTGACCAGGGATCGAACCCAGGACCTCTGCATTGGGGGCTCAGTCAGCCACTGGACCACGTGGGAGTGCCTTAGACTTCATGCATAACCAAAAGCTTGTACATCCTGTACTAACATCTCTCCAACCCCTTCTTCCCCCAGTCCCTGTGAACTACTATGCTACTCTCTGCTCCTATAAGATGGAGTATTCTAGATTCCTTATACAAATGGTATCATGCAGTATGTGTCCTTCTTTTTCTGGCTTATAAGTTGCTGAGACAGTAGATCCTAATTGTTGTTATCACAAAATAACAATGATGATATAATGCTAGTAGTGGGAAGAAACTTTTGGAAGTGATGGAAATATTCATGGCATAGGTTGTGGTTTCACAGGTATATATCATACCTGTCTCCCAGCTCATCAATTTGTATATGTTGAATACACAGTTTTTTGTATGCCAATCACACGTGCATAAAATGGTTTAAAAAGATACTAAAGAAACTCCAAAGTGTTGAACAGGTACGCTTCAAGTAAACAAAAACCTCTCAACTATTTCTAATATTTCACCTTCATTGCTTAATTCTTTAAGTTTTCTTTTATGGGGCTTCCCAGATGGTGCCAGTGGTAAAAAGAACCCACCTGCTAATGCAGGAGACATAAGAGATGCAGGTTCTATCCCTCGGTCAGGAAGATCTCCTGGAGGAGGAAATGGCAACCAAAGTGTTCAACAGGTATGCTTCAGTCAAACCAAAACCTCTCAATTAGTTCTAATATTTCAACTTCATCCCTTCATCATTTGTTTTCTAATATAGACCAAAAATATATATATATTGATAAAAACATATTGGGTTGCAACTAGAGATTATCATACTAAGTGAAGTCAGAAAGACAAATATCATTTGATACCGCTTACATGTGGCATCGAAAATATGACACAGATGAACCTATCTAGGGAAGAGAAACAAAATCAGAGACACAGAGAACAGTTGTTGTCAAGGGGAAGCGTGGAGGGAAAGGGAAGGACTTAGGAGTCTGGGATTAGCAGCTGTAGACCATTGCATATAGGATGGATAAACAACAAGGTCTTGCTGTACAGCTCAGGGAACTCTTCAATATCCTGTGATAAACCATCATGGAAAAAAAAATAAGAAAGCATGTATGTATGTATAACTGAGTTACACATACTGCTTTGCTATATAGAAGTAATTAACCTAAGGCTGTAAGTCAACTATACTTTAATAAAAAATAGATTAAAAACAAAAAAGACGCTTTATATATAAAGAAAAAAACTTCACTAAAATAGGAGAAAGTAACATTTTTTCATTCTGTGCAGGTGGTCTACATGCATGCAATAATAAATACCTGCGGGCTTATTCCTACTGAGATACATTATATCAAGAAAAGGTTACTCAAATATAACTGTGAGATTGAAATATTTCTATATAGAGCCAAAAATTCAATCTAATTCAAAAGACAGGGACATTTCTTCCAGGTAAGGTGGTGAGTTAGTCTCTTGGGCAGTCTGGGGCTAAAATTTAAATTTTAAAAATTTTAAAGAATTTTAAAAATACTGAATCTATGTGTAGAACTTCTCTGGGAGACCAGAAAACTGAACAAAAAAAGTTTAAAATCATACCCATGGCTGAATCATGTCAATGTATGGCAAAAACCACTACAATATTGTAATTAGCCTCCAATTAAAATTAAAATAAATTAATTTTTAAAAAGATTAAAAAATCAAATCAAATCATTGTAAATGAAATTATGTATCATATTAGAGAAATTTTGATGTCTTATTCGAAAGTCAATCATGGGTACTTATAAAGAACAAAATAATCTAGGGGACAATTCTATTTATATGTATTTCTAATCTGTTTTCAATGTTCCCAGTTGCAGCCCTTTAATTTTCCTGTAATAATACACACTCATACTGTAGTAATTACTTTGAGTTAATTTCGTTTCGTTTATAAGCAAATGAAGCTAATTTAAAATTAAAATTCAAATGATAAGCCTTTCACTTGATTTAAATTAATAAAAATAATTGACCTGAAGGTTTATGAAATTATTCTACCTGGAGCATTTTCTACTGAGGATCCATGCAGATGTAATTTTCCTAAGGTCTAAGAGAGGAGATGCAAGCAGATTCAGTCTGATTTATATCCAGAAAAGATGTCTGTGTAGTCCATTTTTCCCCCTTTCTCCTTCTTTCAGTGAGTTGCTGGCTGGGTTATCACAGTCTAAGGGAACCTGGCAACTGAGCAATGCTTAGGAATCAGCATGCATGTTCAGTTGCTCAGTCATGTCTGACTCTTTGTGACCCCACGGACTGTAGCCCACCAGGCACCTCTGTTCATGGGATTCCCTAGGCAAGAATACTGGAGTGGGTTGCCATGCCCTCCTCCAGGGGCTCTTCCCGACCAAGGGATCGAACCCATGTCTCTTGTGTCTCCTGCATTGGCAGGTGCTTTCTTTACCAACTGCGCCACCTGGGAGTCAGTAGAATCTTTATATAGATTTTTTTTTTCTCCAATCGGTTCGTAATTTAGGTCAAAACTTGGCTATTATGTAAACCCTCTAAGGACAGAAGAGTGGTGAGAATATGGCCATGAATTATGTGCATACTGAAATGAATAACCCGAGCGGAGCTGTGATGGATGCTACCCTTGCCAATTTCTATTTCCAGTGTTCCCTTTCTTTTCTAAGAAGAAGAATAAAACATGTCACCCAACTTCACTAATTGGTATCATTGCTTCCAGCACTGTGATTCATGTCTGATGTTCAAAAGCTATGGAGTGGAGCTGGACTTGGTATTAAATTGTCAAAGAATTACCCACAGAAGCTTTCCAAACTCTTGCAGTTGTGAAGGCAGCATGCTTTATTCAACCTCCATTCAGACAAATCATTTCACGTACTGCCTATATTTTGACTCAATTTCCTTGCAACAACAAGAATAAGAAGGTAAAAATAAACACACGGTCTTTAGCATACTTGAAAAGTGTTGCCTTGCCTTGGGAAGGAGACAAAAATGATGAATTCTTCATGCTGAAAAATGTATGACACTTGGGTGAAACTTAGCAATATAGTGAATATGAGTTAGCCATTTGTTTGAGGGGATAACAGCTAGTTTATGTTCAATAGGGCTTCCCTGATAGCTCAGTTGGTAAAGAATCCACATGCAATGCAGGATACCTGGCTTCAATCCCTGGGTTGGGAAGATCCCCTGAAGAAGGGATAGGCTACCCACTCCAGTCATCTTGGACTTCCCTGGTGGCTCAGCTGGTCAAGACTTTGCCTGCAGTGTAGGAGACCTGGGTTCGATCCTTGGGTGGGAAGACCCCATGGAGAAGGGAGAGGCTACCAATTCCAGGATTCTGGCCTAGAGAATTCCATGGACTGTATAGCCCATGGGGTCACAAAGAGTCAGACACGACTGAGCGACTTTCACTTGCACTTTCCCAATACAATGGACATGAAGTTGAGCAAACTCTGGGAGACAGTGAAGGACAGAGAAGCCTGGCGTGCTGCAGTCCATGGGGTCACAATGAGCGAGACACGGATTACCAACTGAACAACAGCATACTCCAAAAGGACTGGGGTCCTTATAAGAAGAGGAGATCAGGACACAGACACACACAGAGGGATGACCACGTGAGGACAGAGGGAGCAGACGGCCGTCGACACGCCCAGGAGAGAGGCCTCAGGAGGAACCAGCCCTGCCCGCACCTGGATGTCAGAGTTCCAGCCTCCAGGACTAGAAGGGAATAAATGTTGCTTAAGGCCCCCAGTCTATGGCCCTTTGTTACATCAGCTCTAGACACTACTAACAAGGGTTATCGCCCATGGCAAACACTGGACTTCCATAAGTTTCCGCTTCTACCCACATCAAGGTGTGATGAATCTAGGATGCGGAAAAAATCAAAACAGTAACGCTCTACATTGATGCAGAGAGGCGGAAAGCTGTCAGGACGATAAAGATGTAACGTTGGCACGGCTACCACAAAGTCAACGTCTATTAGACCCTGCTGCTTATTGAGACAGAGAATGAACAAAAGGAAGAGATGAAACGGATACAGTTGCCCACACAATAGCTGTATTCTACAGGCCAGGTGTCTGTGTTTGGTTCATTTGTTTCTCGGGAGAGATAAAAGAACATGCATTTGAATGGCAGTTGCAATTGAAGTCTCCACCAGATGAATTTCCGTCTCGATCCCTGTTGCTCTGCAAAAGCACCTGGATTCTGCAGAGGACAGACATGATAACAAACAAAAAGAACCACCACCTGCGCCTGGAAACGTGGGCTGCCTCTCAAAACACCGATTATCATCTTCTTTTCGTTTCCTTTTCTGAAAGAAAGACCAGAAAGCTGTAGCTGCTACACTGTTTTCTGGACCATCTTTCATGCTACATTGTTTCCATGCAGATAGCAACTTTTTAAGTTCTTCCAAATAAATGCACTTGCCTAAGAGATAAAGCCAAAGCTGATGCAGGTGATAGGAGAGGCAGGCTGAGGCATCAATGGTACTCATACAGATGATAGCTGAAGTGGCATGATTTGAATCAAGTAATTATTTAGAAAATGATTATTTGGTTGCACCAGGTCTTAGTTGAGGCTTGTGGGAGTTAGGTGAAGAAGAACTAAAGAGCCTCTTGATGAAAGTGAAAGAGGAGAGTGAAAAAGTTGGCTTAAAGCTCAACATTCAGAAAACAAAGATCGTGGCATCTGGTCCCATCACTTCATGGCAAATTGATGGAGAAACAATGGGAACAGTGGCAGACTTTATTTTGGGGGGCTCCAAAATCACCGCAGATGGTGACTGCAGCCATGAAATAAAAAGATGCTTACCCCTTCGAAGAAAAGTTATGACCAACCTAGACAGCATATTAAAAAGCAGAGACATTACTTTGCTGAAAAATGGTCCATCTAGTCAAGGCTAAGGTTTTTCCAGTAGCCAGGTATGTATGTGACAGTTGGACTATAAAGAAAGCTGAGCACCAAAGAATTGATGCTTTTGAACTGCGGTGTTGGAGAAGACTCTTGAGAGTCCCTGGGACTGCAAGGAGATCCAACCAGTATATCCTAAAGGAAATCAGTCCTCAGTGTTCATTGGAAGGACTGATGTTGAAGCTGAAACTTCAATACTTTGGCCACCTGATGCGAAGAACTGACTCATTTGAAAAGACCCTGATGCTGGGAAAGATTGAGGGCAGGAGGAGAAGGGGACGACAGAGGATGAGATGATTAGATGGCATCACCAACTCAATGGACATGAGTATGAGTAAACTCCAGGGGTTGGTGATGGACACAGAGGCCTGGCGTGCTGCAGTCCACGGGGTTGCAAAGATTCGGACACGACCGAGCAACTGAACTAAACTGAACTGTGGGACTTAATTGCAACATGCAGGATGTTTAGTGTTGGCAGGCAAATTCTTAGTGGCAGCATGCAAACATTAATTGCAATTTGTGGGATGTAGTTCCCTGACCAAGGGACAATTCCTGCATTGCAGGGCAGGAATAGAGAGACAGACCTAGAGAACAGACTTGTAGATAGACATATATACACTGCCATGTGTAAAATAGATAGCTGGTGGGAAGCTGCTGTACAGCTCAGGGAGCTCAGCTCGGTGCTCTGTGATGACCCAGGGGGTGGGGGATGTGGTAGGGAGGCTCAAGAGGGAGGGGATATAGGGATACACACGGCTGATTCACGTTGTTGTACAGCAGAAACCAACACAACATTGCAAAGCAATTTCACTCCAATTAAACTCTAAATTAAACTGTGCTGGGTCTTTGTTGTTGCACATAGGCTGGGGGCAAGGGGGAGTTGAGGAGATGGCAGTCAAAGGGGTACCAGCTTTCAGTTATGCATGAAGTCTAAAGGACGTTCCTGGTGGTCTAGAGACTGAGACACCTCCCCATGTATGCAGGGGACCCAGGTTCAATCCCTGGTCAGGGAGCTAGATCTCACATGCCATAACTCAGAGTTGCTGCACCCAAATAAATAAAAGGTAAATATTAAAAAAGATGTCTTAAATTCTAAAGACCTATAGTACCCCCACAGAGCCTACATTTAACATGTTGTAATGTGTACTTTTTACATCATTTTCCTTCAGCTAGTGAAAAATAATCATGTGAGGTTTCAGTGACAAAATGGTCACATAAATTAAGGTAGTTTTATAGGATATTTCATTGGGTTTCAGCCAGAAAATTGAAGGTGGGTCATAGGGAAGCAAAATTTCTGCAAAAGTGATAGCAGTGCTCCAGCTTCGGTCTCGAGGAGACTCACACTGCAGAATTTTTACCAGATAAAGCGGAAAGTAAACCTAAAAATTGAAACAGTTTCCTTGCATTGCAAAGTGATCATCACACCACACAAAACACATCTTCTCACCTAAGTGGTTGAAAATGGTATCATCTGAAAATCTGCTTTTATGAATTTTTGCAATCCTGGATGCAGCCTGCAGAAGTCTAAATAGGCACTGACTTCAGTTTGAAAAGAACGGTAAGCGAGCAATCCAGGACCTAAAATTAATCAGAATGCTGCTCGCTTGGATGAAATCATGGAAAAGTGCAAAATAAAGCATATTAATTTTTCTCCTGCTTTTGTGACTATTACGATTATGAAAGTGAAATTTTCTCAGTTGTGTCCAACTCTTTGCACCCCCACGGATTGTAGCCCTCCAGGCTCCTCTGTCCATGGGATTCTCCAGGCCAGAATACTGGAGTGGGTTGCCATGCCCTCCTCCAGGGGATCTTCCCGACCCAGGGATCGAACCCTCATCTCCTGCATTGCAGGCAGATTCTTTACCATGAGTCACCAGGGAAGCCCATTATGATTATATCCAAACCTTTTTATGCCAAACAAACTCAGAATGGTATAGAGTCAATTGACATCTGATATCTTTTGCAATGGGTAGGAGGAATATTGTCTGCTTGAAACTGACTCTGTAGAAATTATTTTGCTTTAAAAACTTATATTTCCTGGACCTCCCTGGTGGTCTACAGCAGCCTGGTGGGCTACAGTCCACGGGGTAACAAAGAGTCAGACACGACTGAGGGACTAAGTATACACACATTTGACTAATATCGGTCACCTGACAAGTTCTTAATCTTGAGGACACAACTGAATCATGGTAATGGAAAACATATTGACACAGCCATCTTCCTAAATGCGTGTATGTTCCTGGTCTAGAACAATAATATCTCAGTAAACTGGATACCATTTCCAGGCAAAAGCTGGGGGAAGAAAAGACAAAAGATGACGCTGTATAATTTGAGGGTATGTAGGTATTCATGATAACATCTTCTTGTCCTTCATAGAAATTTCACAGACTGTGACTCAAAAACAGATTGGAAGGACTTTCCTGGTGGTCCAGTGGTTAAGAATCCAGCTTATGGTGGATTCAGCAAAGACCCAGTGCATTCAAATATTAATTTCCTAAAAATGTTTAAAAAATAATTTTTAAAGGAACAGATTGGAAGACTAATTTTTAACTCTGTCTTTTTTCCGCTCATCTATAACTAATATTCACAATGACACAGGCAAATAGCACCCTCAAGTAAATAGGTACTCTTTTCTCTTCCATTTTTGACACTGATATTTATCTGCATTCTCTCACTGACAAAGGGACCGATTACTGCAACATGAAAACAGGACACCATCAGATGACTTGCAGCAAGTTGGTGGAAAAATAAAATATTGCTAATTATACAGACAGCATATACTTTTAGCATGAAATGAAACCCAAAATTACTGCCTACCATCCAGTTAATGAAAATGAAAAGGGAAAAAAAAATAAAAACAGATGCTGAAAGTTATGCCTTATAGACTTCAATCATTACCCAAGTTACCCCTCATTAGAAATGGCCTTTGACCTGCGAGCAGAAAACCTTCTTTCATGAAATTTTAAATTGAGTTCTCCGGTAAAATGAATCCTGTAAGTTGCACATTGCCATCAACCTAGACCGACCTCTTTCTCGTGGTTTACATAGATCTGATTGTCACTGGGTTGCCATGGATGCTGAATTTGATATTATCGACATGTATTTCCCCAAGCAAAGTAAACTCTCATTATATGGTCACTTGTAGGTGATGTTTAATTAAAAATCCTACTTAGTTCAAATCATTTAAGATACTTAAGGCTTTAAAATTAAGATGGGGTGAAGCCTACATCAACGATTTATTACATGTTTTTAAGAAATGATTATTCTTTTACAAATAATACATGCTGGAAGGGATGTGGGAAAAGGGGAACCTTCTACACTGTTAATGAGAATGTAAATTTGAGCAGCCACTGTGGAGAACAACATGGAGGTGCCTTAAAAAACTAAAAGTAGAACTACGGTATAATCCAGCAATCCCACTCCTGGGCATATATCTAGCGAAAGTTCAGTTCAGTCACTCAGTCATGTCTGATTCTGTGACCCCATGGACTGTAGCATGTCAGGCTTCCCTGTCTATCACCAACGCCCAGAGACTGCTCAAACTCATGTCCATTGAGTTGGTGATGCCATCCAACCATCTCACCCTCTGTCATCCCCTTCTCCTCCTGCCTTCAATCTTTCCCATCATCAGGGTCTTTTCTAGCGAGTCAGTTCTTCATATCAGATGGCCAAAGAATTGGAGCTCCATCATCAGTCCTCCCAGTGAATATTCAGGACTGATCTCCTTTAGGATGGACTGGTTTGATCTCCTTGCAGTCTAAGGGACTCTCAAGAGTCTTCTCCAACACCACAGTCCAAAAGCATCAATTCTTTGGTGCTCAGCTTTCTTTATGGTCCAACTCTCACATCTATATGTGACTGCCAGAAAAACCATCGCTTTGACAAGATGGACCATTTTTTGGCAAAGTAATGTCTCTGCTTTTTAATATGCTGTGTAGGTTGGTCGTAGCTTTTCTCCCAAGGAGCAAGCATCCAGAGAAAAATATGGGCCAACAGGACACAGGCACCTCAGTGTTCACCGCAGCACTACTTACAAGAGCCAAGACACAGAAGCAACCTACATATCCATCAGCAGAGGAATGGATAAAGACGAGGTGCATGTGTACAATGGAGTATTAACCATAAAAAGGAACAAAACTGTGACACTTGTAGAGACCATGATGGACCTGGAGACAGTCATATAGAGTGAAGGAAGTCAGAAAGAAAAAGACAAGTATCATATAATTCTGTTTTTATGTGGAATTTAGATTAATTGTAGAGATGAGCTTATGTGCAAAGCAGAAACAGAGTCACAGACTTAGAGAACAAACGTATGGACACCAAAGGGCAGAAGGGAGAATGGGATAAGTTGGGACATTAGGACGGACATATCTACATGATTGATGCTATGTATAGAACAGATAACAATTGAGAATCTACTGTGTAGCACAGGGAACTCCACTTAGTGCTCTGTGGTGAGATAAATAGGAAGGAAATTCAAAAAAGAGGGGATATATATATAGGTATATATCCCTATACAGGTATATATAGGTATATCTATCTATCTATCTATCTATCTCCCTATATAGGTATATACCCCCTATATGTATAGGGAATATATGTATAGCTGATTCACTTTGCTGTACAGCATAAACTAACACAACATTGCAAAGCAACTATGCTCCAATAAAAAAAAAAAATTAAAAATATAAACCAAACCAACTTTATTATACACACAATTTTTTTTTCTAATTGACACTATATGTAAAATACATAACTAATGAGAACCTCTGTCCGTGGATTCTCCAGGCAAGGAACCACTGGAGTGGGTTGCCATTTCCCACTCCAGAGTTTAAAAAAAAAAAAATCAAACCAACTTTGAAAGTGAAAGTCGCTCAGTTCTGTCCCACTTTTTGCGACCCCATGGACTTTACAGTCCATGGGATTCTCCAGGCAAGAATACTGGAGTGGGTAGCCTTTCCCTACTCCAGAGGATCTTCCCAACGCAGAGATTGAACCCAGGTCTCCCACATTGCAGGAGGATTCTTTACCAGCTGAGCCACAAGGGAAGCCCTAAACCAATTTTATTACAAAAAAAAAAAAAAAAAGCCCTTGATAACATTTCTTCTCTTTAGTTTGAGGACTGGAGAAAGTCTGTTGGACTAGTAATGAGCATGAATACTCATACAACATCTAAGATACATCTAAAATACTCATACAACACCTCCTCTGGGCTTCCCTGGTGGCTCAGCTGGTAAAGAACCTGCCTGCAATGCAAGAGACCTAGGTTCAACCCCTGAGTCAGGAAGATCCCCTGGAGACAGGAATGGCAACCCACTTCAGTACTCTTGCCTGGAGAATCCCATGGACAGAAGAGCCTGATGGGCTACTGTCCATGGGGTCGCAAAGAGTTGGACACGACTGAGCCACTAACACTTACTGCTCCAGTAGGACCTCATCAGAGCTGATTACATCTGCAGTGACCCTATTCGCAAGTAAGAGTCATCGCACCACTTTCTTACACAATTCTATCAAGCTCGGGCTAAGAATCCATCAACTAATGTCATTACTTCATGCATTCAAAAAGGCACTGATATAAGAGTATCATTTTTCTAGGTCTATGGAGGGGAGGGGGTCAGTGATATTGTCAAATTTACATCAAATGAAAATGAGAGACCAACAGATCTTAATGAGATAGAGAAGACCCCCAAGTAGCCAATTTATAACCTTTCTATTGTTACTTATGGGGTGGCTCAGCAGTAAAGAACCCACCTGCAATGTAGGAGTCACAGAAGACTTGGGTTTGATCCCTGGATTGGAAGATCACCTAGAGGAGGGACTGGCAACCCACTCCAGTATTCTTGCCTGGAGAATCCCATGGACAGAGGAGCCTGGCGGGCTACAGTCCAGGGGGTCGCTAAGAGTCAGATACGGCTGAAGCGACAGAGCATGCATGCATTCTTACTTAATAATTTAAAAGTGATCAACTGATAAAAATCCAGTATCTTCATTCTTACTAAATTATATTTTATTCCCAGAAAAATACGTGCCTCCTAATTCTTTTTTCTCTTAACTTGTCTTGCTCTCAAAAATCCCCTGGTTATCCCAAGAAACAGAGTTATATTTCAATGTCTGACAAACCAAGGCAGAAAGAATAATTTGGTAACTACATGTAAAGTAAAAATGCAAGAGGTTTCAGTCTCCTCCCCACGGATACGAAAAGAAGATTTTGTGTTGACTGGAGAAGTCGTCATTTGTAATTGAAAATTTGTAATTTTCTCCATGAGACCTAAAGGGCAGTTAAATATACATTTGTGAGTCTTATAGTACAGGAAGGGCAGGAAGTAAATGGTACAGATGAAATATCAGATGTTGTTGTCAGATTTGGAGCAAAATAAAATACATCCACATACAACAAGGAAACTCCCACAGGACTGATGAAATTTGGAGACTGAAGGAAGAGAAATGTTTAGAGATGCACTGCTACAGGATAAATTTCAATTTGCAAATTCTTAAACTGAATTCTAGCTATGACAAACCTAGACAGTGTATTAAAAAGCACAGATATCACATTGCCGACAAGGGTCCATATAGTCAAAGCTATGGTTTTCCCACAGCTGACTCATTGGAAGCTCATAGAGCTAACTCGCTGGAAAAGATCCTGATGCTGGGAAAGATTGAAGGCAGGAGAAGGAGGGGATGACAGAAGATGAGATGGTTGGTTGGCATCACCTACTGGATGGACATGAGTTTGAGTAAGCTCCAGGAGTTGGTGATGGACAGGAAAACCTAGCGTGCTGCACTCCATGGGGTCGCAAAGGGTTGGACATGACTGAGCGACTGAACTGAAATGAACTGATGGTTTTTCCAGTAGTCATGTACAGATGTGAGACTTGGACCATAAAGAAGACTGAGCACTGAAGAATTGGTATTTTTGAACTGTGGTGCTGGAGAAGACTCTTGAGAGTTCCTTGGACTGCAAGAAGATCCAACCTGTCCATCCTAAAGGAGATCAGTCCTGAATATTCATTGGAAGGACTGATGCTAAAGCTGAAACTCCAATACCTTGGCCACCTCATGGGAAGAGTTGACTCATTGGAAAAGAGCCTGATGCTGGGAAAAATTGAGGGCAGGACAGAAGTGGGCAGCAGAGAATGAGATGGTTGGATGGCATCACCGACTCAATGGACATGAATTTGAAGACAGGGAAGCCTGGAATGCTGCAGTTCATGGGGTCACAAAGTTGGACTTAGAGACTAATTTTAAAAGTCGACTTCAAATACATAGTAATATTTAATCCCATCTCCTTTCTGAAAATTTACATCCATTTTCCTTTTAGCAGATTTCTAAAACTGGTGTTCATAGTGATAGTATTAGGGAATTTCTATCCCCCTAAATAGTAATAAGAGATGTAGGCAGAAGAACAGATTCTATATAATCGGAAGAAAAGGATACATGGTCTCCGTTTGTAAATTAAAATACATTATTTCAGAGCAGAGCAATGGGTGAAGCTTTGGTTTGTATACAATCAAAGTCCAAGAAGGGCTTAGGGGCTTCCCTGGTGGTCCAGCGGTTAAGAACCCAGCAGTCAATGCAGGGGACGGCAAGTTCCCACATGCTGTGGGGCATCTCCTGAAGCTTGTGTACCTAACACTTGTGCTCCACAACAAGAGGAGCCACTGTGATGTGGCCCACGCACCACAACTGTAGAGTACCCCTGCTCGCCAAAACTAGAGAAAGGCCATGCACAGCAGTAACGACTCAGACCAGCAAAATAAAATAAAAAAATAAAGAATAAATCAAGAAATAAATAACATTTTTTTTAATTAAAAAAAAGAAAAGGAAGGGAGGATGAAGTTAAGGCCAAGTCACTGGGATGGGTCCTCATCCCATAGGACTGGGGTCCTTATCAAAAGCGGGGATCAGGTCACAGACACACACAGAGAGATGAGCACATAAGGACACAGAGAGAGACCTCGGGAGGAACCAGCTCTGTTCACACCTGGGTCTTAGAGGAAGAGCCTCCGAGTTTATGAGACAACCTCTGATGTTCAAGCCAGCCAGCCTATGGTATTTTGTCATGGCATCCATCGCTGACTAACAAACAAAAATAAATCAAAATGAGCCAAGAAAATAAATTTTTAAAATTTATCTTCCATCACATACATTCTCTATTTATGAGAATAGTAATAAAGTATTCGGTGCACTTAATGTAACCACGATTCTAAAAAAAAAAATTGTATTTACACTGGAGGCACTAGGTATTACAGAAAAAAAATCACATACTAGAAGAAGAAGGTTATGAGCTTATTCAATATATTTTTGCCTCCTTCCAGAAGGGGAAAGACAAAGAGCATCGCGATTGTCATAAAGATGATGGAAGTGAAATCACTTTTAAGGTCCATCAAGACAGATTGATACTCTAATCTCTTAATATGGCATCATGTTTTTAAGAATAGCTGCCATCTAAAATGATACTCATTAACTGTGTACCAGATAAACCCTACCTTCTATTTCCAATTTGCTTCCACAAAGAATTATACACGCATAAAATTCTAGGCTATAGGCCATGCTTGGAAAAAAAAAAAAGATGATCTAATATACCATTTTAACATTTTAATGCTTTGGGGCTATCACCAAGCTGTTTTGTTGTTTGCAAAGATTACAATTGATGGCATATTCTTGTTTCAATAAATGGCGGAACATCTGGCATTAAAAAAAACACACACAAGAGCAAGCTATTAAATGCAATCTTATTATTAGGGAAGCCTGAGAGAAAGGGCAGGGAATTTTGGTGGTGAGTAAATTTGTGATGGTAAATTTTATGGTGCTAAACTCCCATTTTTAGGTACTTAATTATGAAATGTACTCGAACACATTCATAAGAATGTCTTTGGGTAGAGCTTACGGAATGGTACCAAAAATATGCAGAAAAGAATATTGGAGTGGGTTGCCATTCCCTTCTCCAGGGGGATCTTCCCAACCCAGGGATTGAACCCAGGTCTCCTGCATTGCAGGTGGATTTTTTGCCAGCTGAGCTAGAGGGGAAACCCACCAAAACAGCTGGTTACAGTGGAACTGTTTTTCGACTGTTTATTTGTTCTCTAAAGATATTTGTAACCCTCAAACATCATCTAGATAATAACAGTAAAGAAATGACTGTAACCTAAAGGTTGTTCAGTCACCAAGTCATGTCTGACTCTTTGAGACCCCATGAACTGCAGCATGCCAGGGTTCCCTGTCCTTCACTATCTCCTGGAGTCTGCCCAAGTTCCTGTCCATTGAATCATTGAACCTAAAGGTATCAGCTAGATAAGATGATTGACTTTATTCAATGGTGTGACTGTTTTTTTGTTTGTTTGTTTTGTTTTTTAGTGTTTATTTCTTTGGCAACATCGGGTCTTAATTGCACGTGGTATCTTTAGTTGAGGCATGTGGGATCTAGTTTCCTGACCTGGAATTTAACCAGGGTCCTCTGCATTGGGTGCAAAGAGTCTTAGCCACTGGACCACCAGGGAAGTCCCTGTTCATTCTTGAAATAATGGTTGTGCAGACTATCAAATATTGCGGCATGGGAAGCATATCCATGTTCCTTCTCCATCTGCTGGGCTTTGGAAAGAAATTTATTTTTGTTTAGTCTCTCCGTCTTGTTTGACTCTTGGCGACCCCATGGACTGCAGCCCGCCAGGCTTCCCTGTCCTTGAGTATCTCCTGTAGCTTGCTCAAACTCATGTCCACTGAGTCAGTGATGCCATCCAACCATCTCATCCTCTGAAGCAAGTTACGTCTTAACAACCTCTTTATTTCCTTATATGATGCCAACTGGATTGAAGCCACATTTCTGACACTTGGTCTAAGAGACATGTTTTTTGAAAAATTACAAAGGTCATGAGGTAAAACTCTATTCTTAAAATTGCTAGGAGAGAAACAGTGGGCCTATGTTTAATCTCTGCTTTTCCCACTGGTCACAATGGCTACCATAAAAAAAAAAATCCACAAACAACAGATGCTGGAGAGGATCCAGAGAAAAAGGAACCCTCCTGCCCTGTTGGGGGGAGTGTAAATTGGTACATCCCCTGTGCACAACAGTATGGATGTTCCCTAAAAAATAAAACTAAAAATAGAGCTATCATTTGCTGGATATCATTGCTATCTAGCAAGTCCATTCCTGGGCGCATATTCAGAGAAAACTACAATTCAAAGAGATACAAGCACCTATATATTCATACCAGCACTATTTAAATAGTCAAAACACAGAAACAACGTAACTGCCCACTGACAGATTGACAGCGATTGCAGCCACGTCAAATAAGACCTCGTGAGCCCCGAGGAAGTTCAGGAAAAAGGACACCTGCCATCTAGCCTCCATCAGGCTGCAACCGCTCCCCAAGGTGAGCCCTGAGGAAGCTGATGATGTGAATACACAGGATACTAGCCCCACATGGCTGAGGTGTGGATCAAAGGAATGACTTCTGTGAGCCCAGATTATTGCATCTTTACGTACGTAGAAAAGCACAAAATTCCTTAACTTGGGATATCTGATTTTCTTTCATTAACGATCATCTTTTGATGTTCAGACTACCTGCCCTTTGTTGCAAAACTCCTCCATAACTTCACTCCCCTACTCGCCTCCTTGGAGCAGTTCTTGCAGGGTTACTTAAGATTCTATTTCCCACACTCAGAGTCCTAAAATTTCCTATGAAATGGAACATAGCTCTCAATTTTCAGGCTGTGAATGTTTTTCAACTCGACAATCCATAGCCGCAAAGCCTAGTGAAATTTCTACATCTGCTTACAGCATAAATAACAATCATACCAGTGCAAGCGACATATATTTAACCTGATTTTTGTTCTGCATAACTGAGTCAGTATTTATACCTTTATATAAACAACTCCAATCCCACTTCATTCTAGAAGAAAAATGAAGAGAAAGGAATTCAGTGCTTTTTATCAAAGCATAAGTTTCGATGGGTTAGATTTTTAGTGTTTTATGTTTACAAAATTAAGTGGCATATTAGTTTTTTGGCATCTGCCAATAATATGGAATCTTTACAAAGAGTATAGTATGTTTCCCAAGCATTAAGACACATACCAGTATATGTTATAGTTCAGATAGCTGAAAATCTTATTGGTGGTTTAATTGCTAAGTCCTGTCCAATTCTCTGCAGGTGGTGTCCTGCAGGCAGATTCCTCACTGACTGAGCCACCAGGGAAGCCATACTCAAAATAAACAGAATGTACATTAATTTCCTTCCTTCTCAGATTTGCAAACTGAACCAAAGTGCTATTTTCACATAGGAAGCACAGTTTTATAAAAGGTTGGCAAAGCCAGTATATAACATATTACCTGATAGATGATGTTGGTCTTCTAGGTTATTATGCATATTATCAACCTTTTTACAGCAAAATAAACTTAAACTAGGCTTTCTCTTTTCAATGGAAGAACTCAGAATTCTTTTGTAATTATTTTCCATGAATACAATACACAGAAGCCAAAGGAAGTGGCTTGAAAATCAAGTTGGGTTAAACAGCTATGCTTTTCATGGTTTAAAAAAGAATGTCAGTTTACTGTGTATAATGGTGTCTAGGTCCATCCACGTCTCTACAAATGACCCAGTTTCGTTCCTTTTTATCGCTGAATAATATTTTATTGTATATATAGATCATATGTTCTTTAACCATCCATCTGTTAATGGACATTGAGGTTGCTTGCATGTCCTGTGTTAAGTCCCTCAGTCGTGTCCAATTCCTTGCGACCCCATGGACTGTAGCCCACCAGGCTCCTCTGTCCATGAGAATTCTCCAGGCAAGATTACTGGAATGTGTTGCCATTTCCTCCTCCAGGGGATCTTCCCGGCCCAGGGATCGAACTCGCATCCCTTACATCTCCTGAATTGGAAGGTGGATTCTTTACCATGAGTGCCACCTGGGAAGCCCTGCCATATCCTGGTTATTATAAATAGTGCTGCAATGAACACTGAGGTTCACCTGTCTTTTCTTGAGTTATGATTTTTCTCAGGGTATGTGGCCAGGAGTGGGACCGCTGGGTCATATTAATGCATGTGCACGGAGTCTAGAAAAATAGTACAGATGAACCTGTTTCCAGGGCAGGAACAGAGATGCAGATGTAAAGAACAGACTTGCGGACACAGGGAGGAAAGGAGATGATGAACTGAGACAGAACAGCACTGACATCTATACATTTTTGTGTGTAAAGTAGACATCCAGTGGGAAGCTGCTATATATAGCACAGGGAGCTCAGCTTGCTGCTCTGTGATGAGCTAGAGGGCTGGGATGTGGGGTGGTGGAGAAGGGGACTGCAAAGGGCAGGGATATATGTACACATGTGGTGGATCCAATCTGTTGTACAGCAGAAAATAACACAACAGTGTAAAGGCAATTATCATCCAATTGAAAATAAATACAGAACAAGAAATTTCAAAAATGTTTTGAAAAAAGAAAACAAAAGAAGAAATGGATGCTAGTGATACTCTTTAGATACTAGAGAATAAAAATAATGCACATGAAAATCAGATGAAAAACTCTGGGCTCCCCCACCTCTCTTTGCAAGATCTTTAGTTTTCCAGGACATATGACTGCCAGATAACACCGTGAATGTATTCTAATTTCAGGTAAACACAAAAGCCACGCTCTCCTGCCCATTGGTGAGAACTGCATCCAGGAGCAAATACTTTGCACTCCTGTTTAGGAAGCTTCTTTTCTTCTTTTTAGAAGACCACTGAAAACGCTCTTGCAATATGTTTTGCTTCTTTTTGGCCACCCTGAGGAAAACCTGGAAAGCTAGTTTTCTTGCTGATTTTATGAGCTTGTCATTAATTCTGGAATGTAAAGCATCTTGCCGCCACCCCACCACCATCCTTCTTTGACAACCTCTCACCAATTTTTCTCAGCCCAAGAATATATGTAAGCATGAGGAAATGACCATTGTACTTCCCTGGGGGTTGGGAGTCCGCCTGCCAATGCAGGAGACACAGGTTCGATCCCTGGGCTGGGAAGATCCCACATGCCACGGGGTACTTAACCCCATGGACCACAACTATGGAGCCTGTAGTCTAGAGTCCATGTTCCATAACAGAACCCACTGCAATGAGAAGCCTTGCGCTGCAACTAGAGAGTAACCTCCACTCATCACAACTAGAGAAAGTCCACACAGCAACAAAGACCTGTGAAATGAAAATACCTCCTCCCATTTTAATAAGCAAGAGATGTCACAGCCATCAGGGATTGCTGGCTTTTCCAGTAGTCGTGTATGGATGTGAGAGTTGGATTATAAAGAAAGGTGAGTACTGAAGTATCGATGCTTTTGAACTATGGTGTTGGAGAAGACTCTTGAGAGTCCCTTGGACAGCAAGGAGATGCAACCAGTCCATCCGAAAGGAAATCAGTCTTGAATATTCATTGGAAGGATTGATGCTGAAGATGAAACCCCAATCCTTTGGCCACCTAATGCGAAGAGCTGACTCATTTGAAAAGACCCTGATGCTGGGAAAGAGTGAGGGCAGAGGAGAAGGGGATGGCAGAGGATGAGATGGTTGTGTTAGGTAGTTAGAATAGGAAACAGGAGTCCAGAATGGCGGTGGCTAAAAGATAAGGGAGGGAAAAGCCTGCAAAAATAGAACAAAAGAAGGTCCGAGGACAGGAGTGAGGACCTCAGGTAGAACAAACAACACTCCTTGCTAGCCCAGTTTACATAGGGCAGGCCCAGGGGGAGAAAAAAAACATATAAAAAGAGGAGCTAAAGGGCTGGGGGTCTCTTTCTCTCCTGCGTGCTGGGGCGCTCTTCTCTTCGCGTCTATGGGTCGACACGCCTTGAGGATGGATTTTCCTGCTATTTTCTAAATAAAATAGAGCTATAACACGGAGCTGTAACACTGATTTATCTAAGAGCTATAACACGGTCTATTCGAGACTTGAGAGCTATAACACGGTCTGTCCAAGACCCGAGAGCTGTGACACACCCAGGGCTTTAATGTCCGTCACTCCAAATCTTTGTTGTGACGAGACAGAACCAAGAGTATACACTCACCTGTCAGTTGGATGGCATCACCCCCTTGATGGACATGAGTCTGAGTGAACTCCTGCAGTTGGTGGTGGACAGGGAGGCCTGGCGTGCTGCAGTCCGTGGGGTCGCAAAGAGTCGGACGCGACTGAGAGGACTGGACTGAGCTGAACTGAAATGTGAGTGAGGGCTCCCCAAACTGCAATAACGCCACCCCCCATGGTGACTGCTGAGGAGCTGGGGGAATGAATACAGGAAGCAACATCAACAAGAAAACAGGATTGGCCCCAGATAGCAGAGGTGCATATGAAAGGAGTGAATTCAGTGAGCCCAGGTGCTTGCATCCTCCCATTCACAGAATGCTAAATTCCTTAACTAGATACCTGATCTTTGATGTATCACTTTTTTACAACCTTTTGATGTATCCTGCCTGCTCCATTTGTTGTAAACTTGTATATCGCCTGACTTCCTCCTCCTGCCTCTCGGGAGCAGTTTTCTCAGAGCTTCTGAGATGCTGTCTCCTGGGCTCGGTGTTAGGGTCCACAAGGGGCTCATAGCGTATAGTTTAAAAATGGTCCTTTGTGGTGACCTGAGAAATGAGGGATGAAGTCACAGTGGCCACATTGCCCTGGTGGGCATTCTGTTTTTTTTCCTTAAGGTGATAGCCTGTTTTTCCATGCTGGTGACAGTTTCTCAAGACTGTGTGACCACCACACCGTGAGACCCCCTTTCGACTGTGTAATCACAAAGACCCCAGCTGCAGGCAAAAGATAAACTAAGGCCGCCCTTCCTCTGGGGCACTATTTCCCATCCATAGCGTTATAAGAAGGGCTGGCTGCAAAGAGTGAGCACTGGTTTTTCTCTAAAGCCAGTCCCTTTCTTTCTTCCTTATAATAAATCTTTCTCTGCCTGAATGCCCGTCTCCTTCTCTTTTTCTCCACGCTCACCTTACCTTCAGATTCCTAAACATTCCTACCAAATAAAATAACTCTTCACGTTCATGTTGTGACTATATTTTTTAGTTGACAGGCCCAGCACACACAAATATGAATTAATTAAAAAAAAAATCCGTAACAGACAATTAAATAATTCCCTTCCTTATACTCCCATCTCACTTAAACAGAGATCATATCCAAACTTTGAGTGTTATGGGATTACCCTTCGATTGAGATGATAAAGTGGAAAAATAAAATTGATAGAGATAGCTATCATTTCCTTTCAATGTGCCACTGGTACAGAGCTGGTGAACACTGATAATTGAAAATATTTACACTGCATAAGGGCTTTCTTGATAGCTCAGTTAGTAAAGAATCCACCTGCAATGCAGGAGACCCCAGTTCGAGTCCTGGGTCAGGAGAATCCCCTGGAGAAGGGAAAGGCTACCCACTGCAGGATTCTGGCCTGGAGAATTCCATGGACTCGCAAAGAGGTGGACATGACTGAGTGACTTTCACTTCACGTACTGCATAAAGTAGAGGAGAGGAAATAAAATTATTTTGAGCTCTGAGTTTTTTTTTCATGTGCTTTATTTCTTGGTCACACTGTCTGCTCCCTTGGGAAAAACCACAAAACCAACATTAAACAGAGAGTAGGAGCATTTACATATGCTGCTGCTGCTGCTAAGTCGCTTCAGTCGTGTCCAACTCTGTGCGACCCCATAGACGGCAGCCCACCAGGCTCCGCCGTCCCTGGGATTCTCCAGGCAAGAATACTGGAGTGGGTTGCCATTTCCTTCTCCAGTGCATGAACAGGAAAAGTGAAAGTGAAGTCGCTCAGTCATGTCTGACTCTTAGCGACCCCATGGACGGCAGCCTACCAGGCTCCGCCGTCCCTGGGATTCTCCAGGCAAGAATATTGGAGTGGGTTGCCATTTCCTTCTCCAGTGCATGAACAGGAAAAGTGAAAGTGAAGTCGCTCAGTCATGTCTGACTCTTAGCGACCCCATGGACGGCAGCCTACCAGGCTCCTCCGTCCATGGGATTTTCCAGGCAAGAGTACTGGAGTGGGGTGCCATTGCCTTCTCCGGTTTACATGAGAAGCATACAAACGCGTGATGTTGTCTCTTGAGGAAAAAGGGTATTTCCAGGGATGGCTCAGTGACTTGCCCAAGGGGAAAAGTTGGGACTTACAAGTTCCTAAAGACTACAGCATCAGCTCTGTGACGATAATTACTTCGTGAGTTAAATCTCAATCTAGTAACCCTACTTCTGAGAGGTCAAAGAACAAGAAAGGAAAGAAATTAACATATGAATTGTTTGCCAGGCGCCAGAAAACTATTATTATTGAAATTCTACTTTGGTAGAAGAATGCTACACTTTCAGTTTTCACACTAGAAGTCTGAAGGTCAACCAAGAAGCTGGAAGTTCAAGACCCAGGTGTGGACAGTGCTGGTTCCTCCTGAGACCTCTGTCTGCTGGGCGTGTCGATGGCCGTCTGCTCTCTGTCCTCACATGGTCGTCCCTACGTGTGGGTCTGGGTCCCGACCGCCTCTTCTTATGAGGACCCCAGTCCTGTGGGGTCAGGGTCCAGCCCAGGTGACCACATTTTTAGCTTCAACACCTCTTTAAAGATCCTCATCTCCGAATACAGTCTGACTGTGAGGTCCTGGGGCTTTAGGACTTCAACATACCAATGTCAGCAGAGGAGGACCAGAGTTCAGCCCAGAACTGCTGCTCTATTAATATTTTTATTTATAACGTTGTTAGCCACACGTTCCGGGAAACAAACTCACTCAGAAGGACAATGCAGAGAGTGGAGTGCAGTTGATTACACCGGCAGGCCCCAGGCAGAGTCTCCTCTTAGCCGAGGACCCCGATCAGTTTTTGTGAAAACTTTATATACCCTCAGTGTACGTGCCCAAACCCACCTCCCCAAATTCCCTGAAACTAGTCTGAGCAGAGGAAAAGAAAGGCACAAAGTTAACCCGTGATTCATATGCCTTAAGCCTAGGTAGTTAACAGTGGACAGTTATCAATAGGCCTGTGGTCATACCCCCAAAAGCATAATAGAATGTATGATTCTATTTGGTTACACAGATAATTAGGGTATTCTTTTAGGCGACGGAGAGTCTAGGTACGAGCCCTGGGGCTCTTCCATCCAGGGGCCTGGTTTTCCAGTTGGTAAGTCGTTTCCACAGATACTGGGCACAGAGCTCAAAGTCCACAGTCCGGCCCAAGAAAGCAGGAGTCCTGCTTTCAAGATGGAGCCTGTTCTGTCTGTTTCCTCCTTCAATAATATTCTTAATATTTATAATATTTTTCCCCAGGGCGTTTTCTTCATCTGATTGTTAGGTTTTCTGTAATAGGAGTTGTCTGGATTTTTGACCCTGGACATTGCTAATCCAATGTGGAAAGCACCCTGGAGACATGAGAACTATACATTTCTACTTTTGAACAACATTACATTCTTCTCAAGAGATGGCAAAATTGTGTCTCCTGGCGATCCTATATCTCGGTTACTCTCGAATAGTTCTACTCTGCTGTTATGGCCGTGTCCTACAACCTTCTCAACGTTTCCCGTGTTCAATTGCATTCATTGCTTTTAACGTTACTGTTTTAGTCATGTCCAACTCTTGTGACCCCACGGAGAGGAGCCCACCAGGCTCCTCCATCCATGGGATTCTCCAGGCAAGAATACTGGAGTGGGTTGCCATGCCTTCCTCCAGGGGACCTTCCCGACCCAGGGATTGGACCCAAGTCTCCTGCATTGGCAGGCAGGTTCTTTACCACTAGCACCACCTGGGAAGCCAACAGCTAGGTGTGTTTGCCATGAATGCCACGTGCCTATTTGTTTATTTTGTGTGGCTTTTAAGGTCTCATTCACTTTCCAAAGAGCCTGAGATTCTTCAGACTGGCTCTCTCAAGGAATTTTTGGATAAAATATATAATTTTAGGAATTTGTAATTTTCACCTGTTTGCTGATATGCACATAAATATAGACATAGCTGTCTGATATTCTTTTATAATATTAATTGTGGATAATATTTTTATATTTTCAGTCTTGTATCTGTTTATCTTGTGCTTTAAAAAAAAAAACCTTACGACTTCTATTTATTATTCTTTATGAAATTTCATCAATATTTTCCAGACTTGACAAAAAAAAATCCTTTGTTGTCATATTCTTGTTAATTCCCTAAATCACATGTTTTAATCCTACAACACCAATGTATGACTTCTTTCTTCCTTTATCATACAATTTCAGGAAATATTTAGTTCATCAATTTTAATTTTTAATACAATTATTTTAAGGTCTATTTTAAACTACTAATGTTTATTTCAGTCACTCATTTTTATATATAACTGTATCAATACACTGATATAAAAATTTTAGACTATCTTAAAGGAAAAAAATCAATGTGTAGTAAAAAATCTACAAATGCTCCACATTTTGGAATCAAACAAGGAGTCTAAAATAATTATTATCAATCATCAAAACACAATATAGGACAAACTAAATACAGTAACTGAAAAAATGGGGGAATTTTAGGAAAGATTAGAATGCTGTAAAAAGAAAATATTCTGGAACTGAAAAGAACTATTTGAAGTCCAGTCACTGAATAGAAATCACTGAGGATTGTATACAACTGAGAAATCAATGAACTTGGAAAAGTATTCATCTGGAAGCATTAAAAAATAGATATAGAATTCTATATCAAAATTACTTTCATAAATAAGGTGAAATAAAGGCAGCTTCTGAAAAATGAGGAATTTATCTGCAGGCCTGGGCAGAAGGAATGAAAATCAACAGGAATGTCGATATGCAGGTAAATGCACAGGCTATTTAAGTAAACATGGACTTCCTTTAGAACCATTACTAAACAAAATCAAATACATTGTGAGAACTATGATATTATAGAAGTATATTTCATGAGAGCACCAAGAAAGATTTGAGGAAGGTAAGTGCAATTTTACTGTTGTGGGTTTCTTAACTTGTGTGAAAAATTACATTAAAAAAAAAACAAAACATTAACTAACAGTCAATCTTAAAGGAAATCAACCCTGAATATTCACTGGAAGGACTGATGCTGAAACTCCAATACTTTGACCACCTGATGCAAACGGTGGACTCATTGAAAAAGACCCTGATGCTGGGAAAGACTGAGGCAGGAGGAGAAGGGGACGACAGAGGATGAGACGATTAGATGGCATCACTGCCTCAATGGACGTGAATTTGAGAAAACTCTGGGAGATGGTGAAGGACAGGGAGGCCTGGCGTGCTGCAGTCCATGAGACTGCAAAGAGTGGGACATGACTGAGCAACAGAGAAACGAGAACAAAAGAGTCTAACAGGGACACTGTAGTCACTGGAATAAATGCTGCAAAAAAGAGAAATATCTAGAACTCATAAACAGTTCAAGTACAAACATTTTGCTAAATGCAGAAGAATGTGGAAAAGAAATAAGAGAGAAAAAAGAACAGATGGACCAAACGGAAAATAAATGTCAAGCTGACCCACTGAAATGCATCCATGTGAAACACTGCACTGTATGAAAATAGACTAAGTGCCCCAGTTAAAAGACAGATTTTCAGGCTGATTTAAAAAAAAAAAAAAAGCAAGACATTGCTGTAGGCTGTTAGCTTTTCAATGGATAGAAATCTAAAGACACAGACTGAAAAGCATTAAGGTGAAAAGAATGATCATACTGGGTTTCCCAGGTGGCTCAGAGGGCAAATAATCCACCTGCAATGCAGGAGACAAGGGTTGGATCCCTGGGTCGGAAAGATGCCCTGGAGAAGGAAACTGCAACGCACTCCAGTATTCTTGCCTGGAGAATCCCATGGACAGAGGAGCCTGGCGGGCTGCAGTCCATGAAATGTGAAAGTTGCTCAGTTGTGTCCGACTCTTTGAGACCCCATGGACTATACAGTCCCCCCATGGACTATACAGGGAATTCTCCAGGCCAGAATACTGGAGTGGGTAGCCTTTCCCTCACTCTTCTCTGAAATGGTTTATTTATTGCCAAGCTCCAGATACCAGGGTTTTCCTGGCAGCTCAGATGGTCAAGAATTCACCTGCCAATGCAGGAAACCTGGGTTCAACCCCCGGGTTGGGAAGATCCCCTGGAGCAGGGAATGGCAAGTCACTCCAGTATTCTGAGAAATCCCATGGATGGAGGAGCGTGATGAGCTGCAGCCCATGGCGTCACAAAGTCGGATACGACTGAGCAACTAACACCATACTCCCTGTATGCAAGGCTGCAAGAACAGCAGTTACACTATCGGAACCCTCTTGGTTGAAATGAGAACTTTCTTATATGGGACCTGAGCCAACTATAAAGCAAGTGCATGTCATCGAGTTAACAGAACCTGCATATAAATGTGTGCTCAGCTGTGACTTCATTAAACATGGTAATGTGGATTAAAAATAAGTGTGTGGGATATCCCCGGTCATCCAATAGTTGAGACTTTGCCTTCCAATGCAGGGGGCGTGGGTTCAATCCCTGGTCGGGGAGCTAAGATCCGACATGACTCCCGGTCAAAAAACTGGAACAGAAACAACAGAAGTAATACTGTAACAGATTAGATAAAGAGTTTTAAAATAGTCCATATCAGGGCTTCCTTGGTGGCTCAGGGGTAAAAGAAATTGCCTGCCAATGCAAGAGACACAGGTTCCATCACTGAACCGGGAAGATCCCACATGCCGTGGACCAACTGAGCCCATGCACCCCAACTACTGAGCCCGTGCTCTAGAGCTCAGGAGCTGCAACTACTGAAGTCACAGCAACCTAAAGTCTGTTCTCTGCGACAAGAGAATCCATCGCAATGAAAAGTCTGTACTTCACAGCTACACAGTAGCCCCTGCTGGCTGCAACTAGAGAAAAAGCCGATGCAGCAACAAAGACCCAGCACCATCAAAAATCAATCAGTACACATTTTTAAAAAATTGAAAATTGTCCCAAAAAAACTCACATTAAAAAAAAAATTCTTGAAAAAAAGTATGCGGGCTGCACCTAAGATATACCGCATTACATACAATACAGTTGATTTATAAAAATGACACAGAAGTCTCAAGTAGCTGTGACCACTTCTGTCTATTGAAACCCTTTATCCATCATCTCTCCACTGATTTAGAAGGTTTCTGTGTTTAGTGTATGTGCCAAGGGATCATGAATGAACCTGACTCTTTTTTTCATCTGCCTGAAGTGAAAGTCCCTCAGTTGTGTCTGACACTTTGCGACCCCACGGACTATACAGTCCATGGAATTCTCCAGGCCAGAATACTGGAGTGGGTAGCCATTCCCTCCTCCAGGGGAATCTTCCCAACCCAGGGATCGAACCCAGGTCTCCCGCATTGCAGGCAGATTCTTTACCAGCTGAGCCACCAGGGAAGCCCAAGAATCCTGGAATGGGTAGCCTATTCCTTCTCCAGTGGATCTTCCTGACCCAGGAATTGAACGAGGATCTTCTGCATGGCAGGAAGATTCTTTACCAGCTGAGCTGTCTGGGAAGCCCATCACCTGCCTGGGAGTAATGACATTCTAGGATGGGGATATCTGGCTGCAGAGTCCTTCCACATGAACAGAGTTTAGAATCTTTCTGATGTCGTCTAATGAGATTGGGCACACAGCAATTAGTGAGCCCTCAGGCACAAGGGAATAAAGATTGGACCACTGCAGGGAGCAAGCCAGCTTCTGCTTGTTCTTGTCAGTGATGCACCTTTTTTTCTGGTAAAAGCTTAAACTTTATTATCTTCCCCTTACACAAAGGTATGATGGAGATTTCCTGTTCAGTCTCTAAGTCGTGTCCGATCTGACCCTTTGTGACCCCATGGACTGGAGCACGCCAGGCTTCCCTGTCCTTCACCAACTCCCAGAGCTTGCTCAAATTCATGTCCATTGAGTCGGTGATGCCATCCAAGCATCTCACCCTCTGCCGTCCCCTTCTCCTCCTGCCTTCAGTCTTTCCCAGCATCAGGGGCTTTTCCAATGAGTCAGCTCTTCGCATCAGGTGGCCAAAGGGTTGGAGCTTCAGCTTCAGTCCTTCCAATGAATATTCAGGGTTGATTTCCTTCAGGATTGACTGGTTTCATGTCCTTACTGAACATAGGACTCTCAAGAGTCTTCTCCAACACCACAGTTGGAAAGAATCAATTCTTCCACACTCAGTCTTCTTTATGTCCAACTCACATCTGTACAGACTACTGAAAAACCATAGCTTTGAGTATTCAGACCTTTGTAGGCAAAGTGATGTCTCTGCTTTCTAAAACACTGTCTAGGTTTTTGATATAGCTTAGGGAAGAAGGGTCTTTTAATTTTGTGGCTGAATTCACTGTCCACAGTGATTTAGGAGCCCAAGAAGAGAAAACCTGTCACTGTTTACACTTTGTCCCCATCTATTTGCCATGAGAGTAATTAAGAAGTTCTTTTTCGTTATTATTATTTTTTGCAATAATAGGCAGAGATTCTCTAATTTTATTTTTCAATAGTCCATGAGGCCTGGCCAAGTAAACCATCACACTTAATGCATTCTGGCTAAAATAAATAAATGAAGACTTAAAAGAAAAATACTTAATCAGGGACTTGCCTGGCAGTCCGGTGGTTAAGAATCCCCCTTGCAATGCGAGGGGACCTGGGTTTGATCCCTGGCCAGGGAACTAACATTCCGCACACTGAGGGGCAGCTAAGCCCATGTGCCTCAGTGGAAAATCCCGCATGACATGACCCGGACCCCCAAGTGCTTCAACTAAGACCCACTGCAGCCAAGTAAATAAATATTTTTAGAAACTATTTTGATCATGGTTGTTTCAAATTGTGCTTAGGGCTTCCCTGGTAGACCAGGGATTTTTTTTTTTTTTTAAATAAATTTATTTATTTTAGTTGGGGGCTAATTATTTTACAATATTGTAATAGTTTTTGCCATACATTGACATGAATCAGCCATGGGTTTACATGTGTTCCCCCTCCTGGACCCCCCACCCACCTCCCTCCCCATCCCATCCCTCTGGGTCATCCCATTGCCCCGGCCCTGAGCCCTTGTCTCATGCATCGAACATGGAATGGTGTTCTGTTTCACATATGATAATATACATGTTTCAATGCTATTCTCCCAGAACGTCCCACCCTCACCTTCTCCCTCAGAGTCCATAAAATTGTTCTATGCATCTGTGTCTCTTATTCTGACTCGCATATAGGGTTATCGTTACCATCTTTCAAATTCCATATATATGCATTAGTACACAGTATTGTTGTTTTTCTTTCTGGCTTACTTCACTCTGTATAATGGGCTCCAGTTTCATCCATCTCAATAGAACTGATTCAAATGTATTTTTTTTAATGGCTGAGTAATATTCCATTGTGTATATGTACCACAGCTTCCTTATCCACTCGTCTGCTGATGCACATCTTGGTTGCTTCCATGTCCTGGCTGTTGTAAACAGTGCTGCGATGAACATTGGGGTACACGTGTCTCTTTCAATTCTGGTTTCCTCGGTGTATATGCCCAGCAGTGGGATTGCTGGGTCATATGGCAGTTCTATTCCCAGTTTTTTAAGGAATCTCCACACTGTTCTCCATAGTGGCTGTACTAGTTTGCATTCCCACCAACAGTGTAAGAGGGTTCCCTTTTCTCCACACCCTCTCCAGCATTTATTGCTTGTAGACTTTTGGATAGCAGCCATTCTGACTGGTGTGAAATGATACCTCATTGTGCAGACCAGGGATTAAGAGTCCACTTGCCAATGCAGGGGACTTCAGTTGGACCCCTAGTCCAGGAAGATCCCACATGCCAAGGAGCAACTTAGCCCATGGGCCACAACGATTGAGCCTGTGCCCTAAAGCCCAGGAGCTGCAACTAAGGAGGTCACACACCCTAGAGCCCACAAGTCGCAACTACTGAAGTCCGTGCACCCTCGAGTCCCTGCGCCATAGAGAGAGGAGCCACCGCAATGAGAAACCCAAACACCACAGTCAGAGGGTAGCCCCTACTAGAGAAAGCCCGTGTGCAGCAACAAAGAACCAGAATAGGTAAAAAACAAATGCATAAATAAATAGAATTTTGCAGACCGTAAATGCTCTAAGAGTCATAATTCAGTGAAGGGCCGGTATGCCTGAAACAGATTCGTGAAATGAGAAGATCAATATCACAGTGAGATTTAAGTCATCTTTTCAACATTTCACCTTAATGCATACTGAAATAAATTACCCTATTATTATTTCAGTCTATGTTTTGAGTGAAGGTTTTAGCTTCTTGTTAATCCTGTAAATGTGATACTGTTGACAAACCGTTAAAAAATAAGATAAAATTTGAGACTTCTCTATGCATTACTTTTTCATCCCTTTCATTTCTCAAGAATTATATCCAAAACCAACATCGCTTTCAAGAGTGTACACAGCTCATTTTAATACATTCTCCTTCTTGACATAAAGACACCTATTATTTATGCCATGGTTGCTGCATACAAGCCACTTAATACTTCATTGTTGGATATATTTTCCTTCACATCTGATTGCAAACTAGAGTCTTTTAACTTCCTTTCACGATGAGAGAAATCACTTGAAGCCTACAATAGTTTTCATTTACAGTGAAATGCAAGTATCATATTCTGGTCCGTCACTGGAGACAGTTTCATGAGTCACAGAGATTAGGAAATGCTCAGTATTTTTCAGAAAAAAAAAAAAAAGAAAGAAAACTACAGTGTTGGAGTGGGTTATGATATCAAGGCCAATACTTGGAAAAGTATTGAGTTGCTTGATATTTACAGAAAGCTATTTAGACAGCAAAGACCTTGTGAAGATACAATAGAGGAAAAAAAAAAGCAGAAAAATTACAAAATCTTGCATTCTAATCGGCCTAAGAGCTGGCTAAGCCAAGGTCACAGACAGAGTTGCCAAAATGGAACAAAGCTTTGTATCAGATACTAAAGTTGGTTTTGTTTAACAATGGCAGGCTTTTATGGTAACGGTTACAAAAATGATACAAGTCACATGCAAATAAAATAATTAGGAATCAGAGGCTGAGCGGACATGGTCCAGTCTGGGAACGTGTCAATGGAGCTCTTTGGGGACAGAGTTGAGAAGAACTCACACACTAAGTGTGATCCTGGGGGGATTCATTTGCCTCCAGGTAAACATATAAAAGTCATCCTAAAGGAGATCAGTATAAAACCTATAAAAGATCATCCTAAAGGACATCAGTCCTGGGTGTTCATTGGAAGGACTGATGCTGAAGCTGAAGCTCCAATACTCTGGCTACCTTGTGCAAAGAGCTGACTCATTGGAAAAGACCCTGATGTTGGGAAAGATTGAGGGCAGGAGGAGAAGGGGACGACAGAGGATGAGATGGCTGGATGGCATCACTGACTCAATGGACAGGAGTTTGAGTAAACTCTGGGAGCTGGTCATGGACAGGGAGGCCTGGCGTGCTGCGATTCACAGAGTCACAAAGAGTCGGACACCACTGAGCGACTGAACTGAACTGAAACATATAAAAAGATGCTTGCCGTCCTGTAGTTGCGTTCCCTTCTCCTTAACAAGTTGGGTGGATAAATCATGGAATGTCAGGTCACCAGTGGGCTCTGTGTGTTATCGGCACCAGCTCTGCATGGAAGGGACTTGGCATTGGAAAAAGACGACCTCCATATTTTATAAGCATAAGCTTAAGACTGGAGGGGTTATTCAGCCTATTCAAAGATTCATCTATTCCTCTCTCTGTTACCTTGGAGGTTTAAATCTGTCCAGAAGACAAAACCACCAATGAAGCTGCGTGATATTAATGTAGAATCTCTTTACCCATGCCGTGTACTCTCAATCGGGGAAAAGACCATCAACAAGGAGACAGCAGGTGGAAGGCGTAAACACCTTACTCTTTGATGTATAAAACACAGGCATGTGTACTGTACAAATCAGACATAGGCTTTGTCTAACATCCATGGGAGCAGGGGGCAGATCTTTGGGCAAATACGTCCAAAAAGGCTCCTTCAAGGGAATGGAAACAAACAAACAAACAAACAAACAAAACAAAACAGATTGGCATTGTCAAAGGAACAAACAACCCAATAGAAAACTGGGCAGAAGATCTAAACAGACATTCATCTGAAGAAGACGTACAGGTGGCCGAGAGACTCAGGAAAAGATGCTCAACTTTGCTGGTTATTCAGTTCAGTTCAGTCGCTCAGTCATGTCCGACTCTTTGCGACCCCATGGGCTGCAGCAGGCCAGGCCTCCCTGTCCATCACCAACTCCCGGAGTTTACTCAAACTCTTGTCCTTCGAGTTGATGATGCCATCCAACCATCTCATCCTCTGTCAGGCTCATTATTAAAGGAATGCAAATCAAAACTACACTGAGGTATCACCTCACACTGGCTGGGATGGCCATCATCAAAAAACCAACAGAGAATAAATGCTGGAGAGGGTGTGGAGAAAAGGGAGCCTTGGTACACTGTTGATCGGAATGTGAACTGGTGCAGCTACTATGGAGAACAGAAGGGAGGTTCCTTAAAAAACTGAAAATAGAATTACCATGTGATTCTGCAATCCCACTCCTGGGCATCGGTTACTGCTGTTGTGTAGTCGCTAACTCATGTCTGACTCTCTTTGACCCTATAGTCTTTAGCCCACCAGGCTCCTCTGTCCATGGGATTCTCCAGGCAACAATATTGGAATGGGTTGCCATTTCCTCCTCCAGGGGATCTTCCTGACCCAGAGATTGAACCCATGTCTCCTGCATTGGCAGCTGGATTCTTTACTGCTGAGCAACCAGAGAAGCCCCCTGTACAACTTAAAAATGAGTCATATTTTTCCTGTTATTAATTGAATGTCAGTATATTTAAAAAGGATCACTCTGGTTATCAGAGTTCATTTGTATGAATGCTGCATAAAGCTACAGAAACAGCTGCCTGAGAACTGGTATAGTCTTACTGTCGGGAGTTGAAATTAGTGCATTTTGATTTGCTCAAATTGCTAATGGAGAGGGGGGAAATAGCATATAATTGCTACAAACGAACACATTTCCTGTTTCCACAGTTGCATGGAAATACGTGATTGACAGTTCTGAATTTAACTTTATGCATCTCAGCGTTTTGGAAGGGTTGAAAATACAAGTCATTTTCTACATGTTGTCCCTTATTATTATAATCAAATTACCTCAACAATTCAGATAAAATATAATTCAGGGTTTGGAGTTCTTCAAATGATCACATCAATTTCCCACATTTAGTGGATTGCAGAGACGAATCCATCTTGAGAGAAAAACAGTGATGAATTCTTGCGTGGGTTAGTTGCTCAGTTGTGTCTGACTCTGTGTGACCCCATGGACTGCAGCCCTCTAGGTTCCTCTGTCCATGGAATTTTCCAGGCAAGAATACTGGAGTGGGTTGCCATTCTCTTCTCCAGAGGAGCTTCCCAACCCAGGTCTCCTGCATTGCAGGCAGATTCTTTATCATCTGAGCCACCAGATAAACTCTCAGAAAAGTCAAATGAATGAATGGATTAGCAAACATGCTTGTATTATGGGTCGACATTAATCAATGCACCTTTCTTTCTAGCTAGACTTGTAAACATCCATGTGTGAACTCCTCAATCCATAGCACCCTGCTGGGTATGCCTGTGTGCGGATATACGTGCTCACATGTTCATGACTGTTTGTGTATAACTCTGGAAGAGAAGGAATGTTTACAAAGTTATAGATATAGAAATCATCCTCTAAATGACTTCACCTCCTCTGAACAACTAAACAAGCACCTAATTAGTCTGACTCAAAGGCTACGGTGGTTCTTTCTCATCAATATTATATGACACCACTTGGAGATAAACAGAAATCAATTTAAAGGGGAAGAATAAACAACTGTCATAAGTGAGCAAACAGCGATGAGGATTTAGCCTCAGCTCCTAGAAATGCTTTCTCACTTCTGTTGTTCACTTTTCCTGAACGTTGCGTCTCCGAGGGGAATACGATGGTCCCCGTACCGTGTCAATCAGAAAAAGGAATAGACATTATAATTCACT
The DNA here is from genome assembly GCF_054371585.1 of Giraffa tippelskirchi. Lineage (NCBI taxonomy): Eukaryota > Metazoa > Chordata > Mammalia > Artiodactyla > Giraffidae > Giraffa > Giraffa tippelskirchi. Next base: position 2,928,473 of record NC_137290.1, read on the forward strand.
TATCTTCACGATGTCTTTAAAGTTTACTTGCAGTATCCCTTTTCATCAACTTCGGTTCAATTCAGTCGTTCAGTCGTGTCTGACTCTCTGTGACCCCATGGACGGCAGCACGCCAGGCTTCCTTGTCCATCACCAACTCCCGGAGCTTGCTCAAATTTATGTCTATGGAGTCGGTGATGCCATCCAACTATCTCATCCTCTGTCGTCCCCTTCTCCTCCTGCCCTCAATCTTTCCCAGCATCAGGGTCTTTTCCAATGAGTCAGTTCTTTGCATCAGGTGGCCAAAGGATTGGAGTTTCAGCTTTAGCATCAGTCCTTCCAATGAATGTCCAGGACCCATTTCCTTTAGGATGGACTGGTTGGATCTCCTTGCAGTCCAAGGGACTCTCAAGAGTCTTCTCCAACACCACAGTTCAAAAGCATCAATTCTTCGGCGCTCAACTTTCTTTATAGTCCAGCTCTCACATCCATACATGACCACTGGAAAAACCATAGCCTTGACTAGATGGATCTTTGTTGGCAAAGTAATGTCTCTGCTTTTTAATATGCTCTCTAGGTTGGTCATAACTTTTCTTCCAAGGAGCAAGCACCCATCAACTTAAATGTACATAAAGAGCTTTGCACGCAGAATCAAACTGACAAATGTTTCTCACTTGTATATATATTTACTCACATTCCTGTGGTTGTTTTCATGATGAAATTTTGCAACAAAGGCACGCCCAACGTAGTAAGCTTGCATAGGTAGAATGAAAGGTCCCATCGTGGTCCATAGCATCTTAAGGTTATTTTTTAAAATGCCCCACTCCCTTACACAGCTCATCTAGGAAACACAGTATGTCTTCTTCAAGCGACGGTTGGCTCGTTTTACTCTTGATGTACTTGTTAGAGTGCACTGAATGTGATTTGAGACAGATATTCTTTTTTAAAAAATTTATTTATTTGGCAGCCCCAGTTCTTGGTGGCAGCCCGTAGGATCCTTGGTTACGGCATGTGGACTCTAGTTTCCCGGGCCAGGGATCGAATCCGAGCTCCCCGCCCTGGGAGTGCAGAGTCCTGGTCCTTGGACCACCAGGGAAATTCCGTGACAAATATTCTTGATTTCTTTTTCAAATTCCAGATCCTTTCACGTGGAAGTTTCTCACACACATGTAGGCAAATATCTGTGTATGCGTATTCACTCAGTCATTCGAGAGTATCCAATTCTTTGCAATCCTATGGACTGTGGCCTGCCAATGTATGCTGAGTCATTGAGCTATAGCCCGCCAGGCTCCTCCATCCATGGGATTCTCCAGGCAAGAATCCTGGAGTGTGTTGCCATTTCCTCCTCCAGGGGATCTTCCCAACCCAGGGATCGAACTTTCATCTCTTAACATCTCCTGCATAGGCAGGTGGATTCTTTACCATTGAGCCACCCTCAGAAGCCCAACATCTAGGTAAATCTTTTAATATTAGATCTCCACACAGCTATACAACACATATCTGTATATACATGCAAATATACATGGATATAAATGCATGTGGAACATATGTGGAATATTGAGTGCCATTTTGATAAATAGTATTACACCATTGGGGGTGTATATACTGAGGCTATTTCCATGTCTGAACATATGCTTATAGAAGTCATGCTCTGTTTGTATATGGTGATAAGAAATTCTATTCTCTGCAAAACTTGTTTATAGCACATGATACTTTTTATATTTTATCGCTTTTGGTATCCATCCTCTTGATGGAGGGGATTTTAAGGGAGGTGGGAGGGAGGTTGAAGAAGGAGGGGACAAATGTATGCCTACCTCTGGCTGATTCATGTTGATGCATGGCAGAAACTAATACAATATTGCAAAGTAATTAGCCTCCAATGCAAAATTAAGAAATTCATTTTTTTAAAAAAAAGAAAATAAAGTCTAGAAACTGCTGTAAGAGGGAAATTCGACCCCCTATAGATGAACAGTATAATCTGACAACTTGGACAGAAAAATGCTTTGGTATTTGGGGGTTTTCTTTTGCCAAGGGTTGGGACTGGACAGAGAACCTGGGAGGTTCTTAATGATGTCTACAGAAGACAAAAATGAAAAAGGTGAGATTAATGTCACCTTCTTCTATTTAGGTGCCAAAATCTAATGACACAAAATTAATTCAAAATACAGTAGTACAGGGCTTCAGTGGTGGCACAGAAGGTAAGAATCTGTCTGTCAATGCAGGAGACATGGGTTCGATCCCTGGTCTGGGAAGATCCCACTTGCCTTGGGGCAACTAAGCTGGTACACCACAACTGTTGAGTCTCTGCCCTATAGCCTAGGAGCCACAACTACTGAGCCCACGTGTTGCAACCACAGAAGCCCACACGCCTCAGAGCCGGCATAACACAAGTGAGGCCACTGCAAGGAGAAGCCGGAGCACTGCAACTAGGGAGACACCCACATGGCAATGAAGACTCAGCACAGCCAAAACTAAGTGAATAAGATACTTTCAAAAACTAAAATAAACTCTTAAAAAAACACAGAAGGGTGAAAATGAAGGGACTAAAAACAAACAAAAAAATCCCAAGTACAATAAATGAAGTGATTACAAATATCTTAGATATTAATCCAATTATCTCAATGAATGATAGTATTAATGGCTCAGTTGAGTCCAACTCTATTTGACCCCATGGACTGTAGCCCGCCAGGCTCCTCTGTCGATGAGATTCTCCAGGCTTGAATACTGGAGTGGCTTGCCATTCCCTTCTCCAGGGGATCTTCCCGACTCAGGGATAGAACCCAGGTCTCGTGCATTGCAAGCAGATTCTTTACCATCTGAGCCACCCAGGAAGCCCCTTGCTTTAAATGTTAGCACTTTAAATACAAGGATTAAAAGAGAAAGGCCCCCTGCTTGCCATAACTAGAGAAGGCCTGCACAGCAATGAAGATTCAGCACAGCCAAAAATAAGTAAATAATACTAAAAAAAAAAATCAACTCCACAACTGTGCATTAGACCTTGGTTGGGGCTTCCCTGGTGGCTCAGCTGGTAAAGAATCTGCCTGCAATGCAGGAGATCTGGGTTCGATCCCTGGGTTGGGAGGATCCCCTGGAGAAGGGAATGGCTACCCACTCCAGTATTCTGGCCTGGAGAATTCCATGGACTGTATAGTCCATGGAATCTCAAATGGTCAGACACGACTGAGTGCATCAGACCTTGGTTAAATGGTTTTGAAAAAAGTGTATCAAAAACACAGTACTTGATACCATTTTCTTTGGCTTTCGTTGACCAAACCACTTACTCTTCTTTCTAGACTTTCCTCCATCCTCTCGAGTCAGCTAATTCTGTCTCCACTCATTTATCTGTGTGCGTGCTAAGTCACTTCAGTTGTGTCCGTCTCTTTGCAACCCCTCGGGCTGTACCCCCCAGGCTCCTCTGTCCATGGGATTATCCAGGTAAGGATATTGGAGTGTATCGCTATGCCCTCCTCCAGGGGATCTTCCTGACCCAGGGATCAAACCTGCATCTCTTATGTCTCTTGCACTGGCAGGTGGGTTCTTTACCACCAGCACCACCGGGGAAGCACTAATGGTAAGGAACCCGCCTGTCCTTTATCTGTCTACTTATATACAAATTCATATGTACATCCATATGGGGCCAATTTGAAAACAGTGTTTTAAATTTAAAAAAAAAAAAAAAAAAGGTAGACAAGTTTTAGAGCCATGTTCTCAGAGCTACTGTTGGCCAAACACACATATACAAATTTTCACTTTTCATTATCATGTTGTAATGATTCACAGCAGATTAAAAACAAGCTGTTTCTAGTAGAAAATGGATAGTGGGAACCTTTTGTGGGAGGTGCAATTATTTTTTTCTGTCGCATATACTTAATTTTTAAATTTGAGAAAGGCGGTTATCATCAGCTACCGTTTGTTTATTTTCTTTAAATTTCCGTTACTTGTCAATCCTAAAGGAAATCAACCCTGAATATTCACTGGAAGGGCTCATGATGTTGAAGCTGAAGCTCCAATACTTTGACCACCTGACATGAAGAGCTGACTCATTTGGAAAGACCCCGATGCTGGGAAAGATTAAAGGCGGGAGGAGAGGGGGACGACAGAGGTTGAGATGGTTGGATGGCATCACTGACTCAATGGACATGAGTCTGAGCAAGCTCTGGGAGTTGGTGATGGACAGGGAGGCCTGTTGTGCTGCAGTCCGTGGGGTCGCAAATAGTCGGACATGCCTGAGTGAACAGCACAGGGTGATGGAATGAAAAAGATCTTGCTGCAATTTATGTCAGCCTGTTTTTCACATGTTTTCCTTTAAGCGTTTTATAGCATCAGGTCTCATATACAGGTTTTTAATCCATTTAGAGTTCATTTTTGTGTATGGTGTTAGGGAGTGTCCTAATTTCATTTTCCATGCACCTGTCCAGTTTACCTAGCAGCGCTTATTGAAGAGACTTGTCTCTTTTCCATTATATAGTCTTGCCTCCTAAACTCAAAATCTTTCTGCACAGCAATGGAAACCATAAACAAAATAAAAAGAAAACCCATAAAAGGGGAGAAAATACTAGCAAGCAATGTAACCAACAAGAGATCAACTTCCAAAATCTACAAACAGCTCATGCAATTCAATATTAATAATAAAAAGAGAACCACCAAAGAACCCAATCAAAAACATGGGCAGAAGACCTATAGAGACATTTCTCTAAAGAAGACATACAGACAGACAACAGGCACATGAAAAGAGCTCAACATTGCTAATTATTAGATACATGCAATCAAAACTACAGTGAAGTATCACCTCACATCTGTCAGAATGGCCATCATCAAAAAATCCACAAAACCACAGATGCTGGAGAGAGTGTGGAGAAAAGGGGAACTCCCTTACACTGTGGGTGGCAGTGTAGATTCGTACAGCCACCATGGAGAACAGTATGCAAGTTCCTCAAAAAAGCTTCAGAACCACCATATGATCCTGCAAACCCACTCCTGGGCAGATATCCAGAGAAAACCGTGGTTTGAAAGGCTGCACGCACCCCAGTGTTCATAACAGCACTATTTACAATAGCTGGGACATGGAAGCAATATAAAAGTCCATTGACCGATCCTTCATCCAGGGACCGTGCCTGCGGGATGAGGAGAGGGGGTTGGAAGATGTGGTACATATATACAATGGAATACTACTCAGCCATGAAAAAGAATGAAATAGTGCCATTTGCTGCATGATAGATGGAACTAGAAACTGTCATACTAAGTCACAGAAAGACAAATATGACACTGCTTAAATGCAGAACCTAAAAATATGATACAAATGAACTTATTTACAAAATAGAAACAGATTCACAGACTACGGGAACAAACTTGTAGTTACCAAAGAGAAAAAGTTTGAAGAAGTGGATGAATTAGTAGTTTGGGATTAACATATATGCAGTATTATATACAGAATAGATAACCAACCAGGACCTACTGTATAAAACAGGGCACTAAACTCAACATTCTGTAATAACCTGGGAAATGATTTTGAAAAAGAATAGATACATGTATAAGTATAACCTAATCACTTTGTTGCACACCTGAGACTAACAACATTGTTAATCAACTATACTGTAACATAAAATAACAATTACAAAAGCAGTTTAGCAAATAATGCTTACTACCTTAAACTCCAGAGTCCATTCTTCATGCCTAGCTATAGATTGAGATATATATATATATATATTATTTATTGCTGTAGTTCAGTTGCTAAGTCGTGTCTGACTCTTTACTGCCCCAAAGACTGCAGCACACCAGGCTTCCTTGTCTTCTACTGTCTCCTGTAGTGAGGTCAAGCTCATGTCCATCAAGTCAGTGATGCTATCCCACCATCTCATCCTCTGCCACCCTCCTCTCCTTTTGCCTTCAATCTTTCTCAGCATCAGGGAACATTATATGTACATGTATATATACATGTATATTTACACTATATGCACATGTTTAAAAAAACACCTCAAAGCACTTAGCCTATTATTTTAAATTGGTGTTACAAAAATTTCAATCATGTTTCGTTATGCCATTCATTTTTGGGGAATAGATCTTCTTCCATGTCTTCCTCTACTTGTCAAGCCGACTCACTTTGCATTACATCTGTCGTTAGCTGTTTTGGTTCTGACATCCTGAACTTTCCTTGATACTCAATTCTTGTTCCTAATCGTGCTTAATTAAGCTTTCCTGCCTGGCATTCTAATGAGACTCAACCAACTTGACAAGCCTTATCCCGACTTCAAGATTCATTACATCAACTTGTTCAGTGAAGCCCTCTCCTTCACATTTTCTCTTAAAAAGATAAATTAGAATTCATAAGAGACATCACTTTGTTGACACAGAATCCACACAGCCAAAGCTAAGGTGGTTTTTCCAGCAGTCATGTATGGTTGTGAGAGTTGGACCATAAAGACGGCTGAGCACTGAAGAACGGATGCTTTTGAACTGTGGTGTTGGAGAAGACTCTTGAGAGTCCTTTGGACTGTAAGGAGATCCAACCAGTCCATCCTAAAGGAATCAACCCTAAATATTCATTGGAGGGACTGATGCTGAAGCTCCAATACTCTGGCCAGCTCATGTGAAGAACCAACTCATTGGAAAAGACTGTGATGCTGGGCAAGGTTGAAGGCAGGAGGAGAAGGGGGTGAAAGAGATTGAGATGGTTGCATAGCATCACCAGATCAATGAACATGAACTTGCATCAACTCTGGGAGAGAGTGAAAGACAGGGAAGCCTGGAGTGCTGCAGTCCATGGAGTCGTAAAGAGTCGGACAAGACTTAGTGACTGAACAACAACAAAAGTACAAACCAGGGTCAATGTTTTGTTTTTTTTTTCTTAACCCTAAAACATTGATGCAGTATTTGTAAGCTACTCTTGTGTGTCCAGAAAGCTATGGTGGTTTTTCCGGTAGTCATGTATGGATGTGAGAATTGGACTATAAAGAAAGCTGAGCGCTGAAGAATGGATGCTTTTGAACTGCGGTGTTGGAGAAGACTCTTGAGAGTCCCTTGGACTGCAAGGAGATCCAACCAGTCCGTCCTAAAGGAGATCAGTCCTGAATATGCATTGGAAGGACTGATGTTGAAGCTGAAACTCCAATCCTTTGGCCACCTGATGCGAAGAGCTGACTCATTTGAAAAGACCCTGATGTTGGAAAAGATTGAAGGCAGAAGGAGAAGGGGACGACAGAGGATGAGATGGTTGGATGGCATCACCGACTCAATGGACATGGGTTTGTATAGACTCAGGGAGTTGGTGATGAACTGGGAGGTTCATGGGGTCGCAAAGAGTCGGACACGACTGAGCGACTGAACTGAACTGAATTGTGTTTGTGATTGTTATTTCAAAAATCTATGAGATTTAAGATGTGACTGTGACTTAACCAAGAGCAGCCGGAGTGAAAATGCAGCCCAAGGCCACCCTGTCTTTTCAGGAACAAGAAGCTAATTGCTTATGACGCCAATTAAGCAGCTTCGGGTGCTCAGTTGAGTCTTTTTTGATTGGAGAACAGACATAACAAGAACTTGTAACATTACAGCTTACACAAGTGGTGAAGATACGTTCCCATGACTTATTCACATTATAGAGCAAGAGACCCAGAGGAACTAGAAAACTTGTTCAAAATCCCTCAGCAAATAATTAATTAGCCACAAGGACATAATCAAAATTATGAATCTTGTTCTAATGCTTTTCTCCTGCCTTATGTTTCTTTTGATCCAAAGGTCAAAAGGTCTCGGTAAGATTACCTGGAATACTAACAGTAATAATAAGTCCCACTCAGCGATTGCTTACTGGGCTAAGTTCTGCCTACAGCTTAACATATGCTATTTACATTTTTTCAACAGTTTTGAGGCTGGCGTGATTATTCCCATTTGACAGAAGCAAATTGAGTTTGGATAAAGATTAAAGATTATTCCCAAAACCCAGAGGTAGGAACTTTTAGAGGATATAATAACTAAAGAAATGTTTCATTTAAAAAGTGAGTATTTTTCCTGGGGATAAATCCAGAAAAGAAGAAAACTAAAAGGTTGACACACCCCAGTGTTGATGGCAGCAATATTTACAACAGCCGGGACATGCACACAACCTACATGTCCATCAACAGATGAATAGATAAAGAAGACATGGTATGTATATACAATGGAATATTACACAGCCATAAACATAAGGAAATAATGCCATTTGCAGGTACATGGATGGACCTAGAGATGATCATACCAAGTGAAGTAAGTCAGACAAAAGACAAATATCATGTGATATTGGTTATATGTGGAATCTAAAATAGGACACAAATTAGTGTGTTAGTTGCTCAGTCCTGTCTGACTCTTTGCGACCCCATGGACTGTAGCCTGCCAGGCTCCCCTGTCCAAGGGATTCTCCAGGCAAGAATACCGGAGTGGATTGCCATTTCCTTCTCCAGGGGATCTTCCCGACCCAGGGATCAAACCGGGGTCTCTAACCTTGTAGGCAGATTCTTTACTGTGCGAGCCACCAGGGAAGCCCCACAAATTAACTTATCTATAAACAGAAATAGATCCAAAGACATAGACAAACTTGTGGTGACCAAAATGGAAAGGGAGGGGGAGAATAAATTAAGAGATTTGGGATTAACATATACACACTACTGTATGTAAAATAGATAACCAAGGACCCACCATATAGCACAGGGAACTGTACTGAATATTTCACAATAACCTTCAAAGGAAAAGAGTCTGAAAAAAGTGGATGCATATATGTATAACTGTATCACTGTGCTGTACGGCAGAAACTAACACAATAGTACAAATCAACTATCCAATTTTTTAAGTGAGTATTTCATTTTTACAAATTCTAGCGTAAAAGTCCATAAAATGTTCTGCAGATTTTCAGGAGGCAGATATTTTTTGTCACCCTTCTCTTTCATGCTAAGAGTTCCCAATTCCATCATCTTGTTGTTATTTTTACCCTGATACACATACACACAAATGTGTATTATTTTATTATGGCCTTCAATCTGTTAACTAAATCCTAGTGGAAATCTTTTTTTTTCCCCTTCTAAGCAATTTGTAAATCTTTATGTGTAAATATAAAGACTCTTGGCTATGGAATACATCATGATCTTCATGCTGGCAAATCTACCATCTCATTAAAAATTAATTTAAATATAATATGCATAAGGAACAAGGTCCTACTGTAGAGAACAGGGAAGTATAATTGATATTCTGTGATAAGCCATAATGGAAAGGAATATAAAAAAGAATGGAAAAGAATATATATAAGTGTGTGCATATATATCTATATATATACATACTTATATATACACACACACAGTTAGCTACATATTGGCACTTGCCATCCACCTCTACAAATATTAAATCAGGTGCTGCTGCAGCTGCTGACCTTCAACACCCCCTGAAAGGAGCTCAGGGTGGAAAGCAGAAACAAAGCAATCTGGGAAAAACTGGCAGGACAGGTCTTCAGATAGTTAGATATTTTCAGGAGCTGATTTTATGAACCCAGGTCTTGTGTCTCACCTCATATCTAGAAAAGCACTGAATTCCTTCATGGAGATGACTGTTTCTCGTGATTAGTGAAACCTTCTGCAAAAAATAAGTGTCTGGCTGCATGTATTCCCCTTCACCAAAATCACATATATATTGACCTTTGCCCTTGCCTCCTTGGAGCAGCCTGTCAGAGCTATCTGAGGTGCTGTCTCCTGGGGTGCACGCCTCAGTTTGCCCCAAACAAAACCTAGCTGGGAACGCTCATTTTGTGCACTTAAGTCTACAATATGTATACATAACTGAGTCATTTTCTCATGTAGAAGACATTAACACAACACTATACTTTGATAAAATTTTAAAAATATGAAAAATGCAGAAAAAATTAATTTAAAGACGCTAGTTGAGCCGCCTGACATTATTGATGGAGAACATACTCACAGGGTAACTATTATATTCCAGTCGTGGGTTTTACAGTGTAGATGGAAAGTCTGTTATGATGTCGGCTTGTGGTTGACAGTACTATGCTAGTCATAATATCCTTATTGCTTGAACCTCATGAGTATTCCTGCCTGGAGAATCCCATGGACAGAGGAGCCTGGAGGGCTATATAGTCCATGGGGTCACAAAGAGTTGGGCATGACTGAGGTGACTTAGCATACATGCATGCATGACTGAAAACATACTTTTTTTTTTTTTTCCTTAATATTTATTGTTATTTATTTGGCTGTGCTGGGTCTCTGCTGCAGCATAAGAAGAGTTAGTCGTGGGATGTGGAATCTTGTTCCCTGAGCAGGGATCAAACCGGAGCCACCTGCATTGGTAGTGCAGAGTCTTAGCCACTGGACCACGAGGGAAGTCTCAAAATAGAACCTCATTTTTAAATTTTTTTAATGTATTTTTTAATTGGAGGAAATCTGCTTTACAATGTTGTGTTGGTTTCTAGAGCTGGAGGCATCAGACTTCCTGGACATTAGACTATACTACAAAGCTACAGTCATCAATCCAATATGGTACCAGCCAAAACATAACTTTCCAATAGCACTTTCTGGCTATTTCTGCTTGCAACCTCCTCCCTAAAGCCCAGTAACATTTCTCTCTATACTTTTAGACATAACAATAAGGTCAAGTCATCTCCATAAAAAGACGACCATCCAAGCGGGCAGATTGTAAAGAAGGGCACTGCACAGAGATGAGGGCTTGGTCCACTGAGACGTGGGCTTGGCCCAGAGATGCTAACTTGGTCCACAGAGATGCAGGCTTGGTCTACAGAGATGAGGACTTGGTCCATAGAGATGAGGCCTTGGTCCACAGAGATGCAGGCTTGGTCCACTGAGATGGGGGCTTGGTCCACTGAGATGAGGACTCGGTCCACAGAGATGCTGAGTTGGTCCACAGAGATGCCAACTTGGACCACATTCCTGCACGTCGTCGGTGCATAAAAATGATTCAGTCTGTAACCCAGAAGGGTGGGATGGGGTGGGCAATAGGAGGGAGGTCCACGAGGGAAGGGACATATGTATACCTCTGGCTGATTCATGTAGATGCATGGCGGAAACCAACACAATATTGTAAAGCAGTCATCCTGCAATTAAAAATAATTTAAAAAATGACTGAGTTCGTGAAAATGATTTGAGGCTTCACCTGGTCATTTGACATCAGGGGTTCTGACTAATGTCCACCGGTGCTTGCTTGGGGCTTGATGCCCGGCGGTTCCACCGGCTGTCACTTGGTCTAACCACACAAAGCGGCTGGAACGTGCATGAAGGATTAATGCCCACTGCAAGCTGAATCCATTACAGATGCACTCACCTACAGACTTCTCTTGTGTCTACCTCCTTAGGCAATAACATTATTGGAAAATCCCGTCAGAACATAACTTCCCCCGTGTACTGAGTGTTTTGCCCTAATGTCTATTATTACGCTTGCTTATTTTAAGACAGATGCATCACTGTGAATAGTTACCTCTGCTCACCAGCCAATTCATGAATTATTACCTCAAAGTATTTTTTTGCATACAAATTTGTAAGTGAATGCCACAGAATGCATTATTTTTCTGGATATGAAAGTTTCATCTCATTGGCAAATAAAGGGTATCTAAAAGCAATCAACGTTACACACAGTTTTATACTGAGTTTATAGAAAAATCAATTAGCATTGTTGATGCCTGTGTGTTTTTTTTTTTAAATATTTGATGTAGTTACAATCACAGAGATTGAAAAGGACTTTGACAGCACATTGGAGTTGGGTTAGATGCAAAATGCAGGAGAGGAAAAATGAGAACTTTCTAAATTGAAGGAAGAGAAAAATGAATGGAATTCTGCCATTTGCAACACCGCAGATGGACCTAGAGATTATTATGCTGAGTGAAATTAAGTCCGAGGGAGAAAGACAAATACATATGATATCATTTAGGTGTTGAACCCAAGAAAATAAAACAAATGAATGTATGTGTAAAAACAGAAACAGACTCACGGATACAGAAAATAAACTGCTGGTCACCAGTCGGGAGATTGAGACCAGAGGATTATTCTGGATTAAGAAGGACCAACTACTATGTACAAAATAAATAATCATTGCATTGGGAATACACTGCATATAGCCAAAGATTTTCATTGGCAAGACGGACTTGGAGCTGTCACAAAATTCAACTTTTCTAGTGGCAGAACTTGACAGTGGTTTATGAGAAAATGCTGTCAAAAATGAGGTGGTTTTATTTGCTATCTCACTGCCACTGTTTTCCTTGAAAATTTAATAACTATAAACTGACACACGGAGTTTACAAAACTTAAAAAATTGTAAAAAGTGAAGTACATGTATACTCCCAGAGGTATCTGTAACACTGTGCTGAATCTACTTCCATTTTTTTTTCAGATGTGCAAAGCCACACACACACACACACACACACACACACACACACACACACACACACACACACACACACACACACACATTGTTGTTTGTTTAGTTGCTCAGTCGTGTCCGACTCTGCGACCCCATGGAGTGTAGCCTGTCAGGCTCCTCTTTCCATGGGATTTCCCAGGCAAGAATACTGGAGTGGGTTGCCATTTCCTCCTCCAGGGGATCTTCCCAATATACGGCTACCACTATCACCAAATCAAAGAACAGAACCCAAGCAGGACTTCACAAGCTCACCTCTTGCCATAGAGATGTCTACTTGCCATAGAGACATCTCTTCTCTTCCAAATGGCAACTCTTTCCCCCTGAGATTTAACACCAAAGAAATGCTTCCCCAAGTTTTCTTTAACTGCAGATGTCTCGGCTCATCCTTATAGTTCAGTTCAGTCCAGTTCAGTCGCTCAGTCGTGTCTGACTCTTTGCGACCCCATGAACCGCAGCACGCCAGGCCTCCCTGTCCATCACCAACTCCAGGAGTCCACCCAAACCCATGTCCATTGAGTCAGTGATGCCATCCAACCATCTCATCCTCTGCCGTCCCCTTCTTCTCCTGCCCTCAATCTTTTCCAGCATCAGGAAAGGAGATTAGGTGTGATGTAGCATGGGGTCCCAAAGAGTTGGACACGACTGAGCGACTACAAAACAGCAACAGCAAATTTATCCATTCCACTGTTAGTGGACATCTGTATTGTTTTGAGTTTTAGCAGCTACATATGTTATAAAAGACTCTTTGGCTCATATAAGTCAACAACCACAAAAAACAAACAACCCAATTAAAAAAAAAATAGAAGACGTAGACAGAACTTTCTCCCAAGAAGACATACAGATGGCCAAGAAGCACATGAAAAGATGCTCAACATCACTAATTACTGGAGAAACGCAAGTCAAACGGACAATGAGGAATCAGCTCACACTTTCATAATTCCCATTATTAAAGTGTCTACAAATGATAAATGCTAGCGAGGGTGTGGAGAAAAGGGAACCCTCTTACACCGCTGGTGGGAGTGTAAATTGGTACAGCCACGAGAGCAAACAGAATGGAGGTTCCTTAGAAAAGTAAAGATAGAATTACTATGTGATCCCAGAATCCTGGTCATCTATCCAGAGAAAACATTAACTGGAAAAGCTACACGCAGCCCAGTATTCATAGCAGCATTATTCACAATAGCCAAAGTCACGGAAACAACTTAACGGTCCATCGACAGATGAACAGATGAAGATGACGTGGTACATATACATGGTGGAATATTACTTGGCCATGAGAAAGAATGAGATAATGCTTTTTACAGCAACACTGATGCATCACAGTGAGTTAAGTAAGGCAGACAGGGAAAAAGACAAGTATCCCATGATATCACTTGTATGTGGAATCTAAAATATGACACAGATGAGTTTATCTAAGAAACAGAAACACTCACGGACCTAGAGAACAGACCTGTGGTGGGCTACAGTCCAAGAGGTTGCAAAGAGTTGGGCAAGACTGAGCACGTAAGCAAATTATTGATCATACTAGGAATAGAGCCAGTCAACACAGTTATGAAAGTACACTTCAGTCTTGCGGGTTGTCATAAAGCCAGGTAAACAATATAATAAGCTAATATGTTGTAAAAATGTACATATACTAATACTGAAACAACATTAATCAAAAAAATACTATGTGTTCCTCCCATAGTTGAGGGAGTGGGGAAGATAAATGAAGTGAAAATCGCTCAGTTGTGTCCGACTCTTTGTGAACCCCATGGACTGTAGCCCGCCAGGCTCCTCCGTCCATGGGATTCTCCAGGCAAGAACACTGGAGTGGGTTGCCATTCCCTTCCCCAGGGGATCTTCCCAAGCCAGGAATCGAACCTGGGTCTCCTGTATTGCAGGCAGATGATTTACTGACTGAGCTATGAGGGAAGCCCATAGTTCATATAGTTAATAGATATAGGTTAATAGTTAGGTTAATCGTTAATAACTGCTACCAGGTGGTGCTACTGGTAAAGACTCTGCCTGCCTAATGCAGGAGATGTAAGGGACATGGGTTCAATCCCTGGGTCAGGAAGATCCCCTCAAGGAGGGCATGGCAACCCATGCTAGTATTCTTGCCTGGAGAATCCCATGGACAAAGGAAGCTGGTGGGCTGCAGTCCATAAGGTCACAAAGAGTCAGACACGACTGATGTGACTTAGCAAGCATGAATAACTGATAATAATGTTAGTAGTTAATAATATAGGTTAATAGTTAATAAGGTTCATAGGAATTAACCAGGGTTAAACTATTTTAACAGATAGCTTACTATGTTTCTGTCATAAAAAACATGACTTTGACATTTCCCAAATATGTATCAGATACCTCAAATGCCATGACATTGCTTAGCATTTTGTTTTTCCTCTCCCCGACAAAGGAACATAGTCTGAATATTTAGCTCTTTCGCTGCAATTTTGTAAATGGGAAACCTTTACATCCCAAATAATATTGTTTTACCATATACCAGCTAATGTGTAGAAAAATACCGTGAATTCATCTAACAGATATGTGAAACACAGTACTCCTCTCTGTTTACTTGCTGGATATAATCTTGCACAATTCATTCTGAAAACAAATTTCCATAGTAACGCAATGTTTTATAAGATGCACTGACCCATGGAGTTGCAGGTTTTCAGTCATAAGCTGGCAGCTGTCCTTGAGGGAGCTAAAAATAAACCCCACATTAATGCAAAGCATCTCCATAGAAGCACATTCTGTTTTCACAAAACCTGCTTTCGAAATAGATGTTTGACTAATACTCTTCTTATTGAAACGCTTAACATTTGTCTTCCTACTTTGTGTACGGAGTAATTCTACGATATCCCAAAGTATTGAAACTTCAAAGATTTGGTGGCTCTCACTCTAATATCTGTTGTTCAGTCGCTCATTCATGTCTGACTCTTTACGACTCCATGGAGTGTAGCACGCCAGGCTTCCCTGTCCATCACCACCTCCTGGAGCTTGCTCAAACTCAAGCCCAGTGAGTGAGTGATGCCACCCAACCATCTCATCCTCTGCCATCCCCTTCTCCTCCTGCGCTCAATCTTTCCCAGCATCAGGGTCTTTTCCAAGGAGTCAGTTCGCATCAGGTGACCAAGGTACTGGAGCTTCAGCTTCAACATCAGTCCTTCCAATGAACACCCAGGACTGATTTCCTTTAGGATGGACTGGCTGGATCTCCTTGCAGTCCAAGGGACTCTCAAGAGTCTTCTCCAACACCACAGTTCAAAAGCATCAATTCTTCAGCACTCAGCTTTCTTTATAGTCCAGCTCTCACATCCATACATGACTACTGGAAAAACCATAGCCTTGACTAGACGGACCTTTGTTGACAAAGGAATGTCTCTGCTTTTTAATATGCTGTCTAGGTTGGTCATAACTTTCCTTCCAAGGAGTAAGCGTCTTTTAATTTCATGACCGCAGTCACCCCTGCTCTCTGTAGTTACTTTCAAAACAATCAGAAGAAAACAGGTCTGGTAACTAAGAAAGATGGAAACTCAAAGGTTAGAAAAGCTCTTGAGAGTATCTTTCAGATACTGGCAAACTAGAGAAAGGAAGAGACCCTGATGCTGGGAAAGACTGAAGGCAGGAGGAGAAGGGGACGACAGAGGATGAGATGCTTGGATGGGATCACCGACTTGATGGACACGAGTTTGAGCAAACTCCAGGGGATGGTGAAGGACGGGGAAGCCTGGTGTGCTGCGGTCCATGGGGTCGCAGAGAGTCGGACACGACTAAGCCACTGAACAACAAAGAGAAACCAGATAAAAATTTACAGTGAAAAAAAAAACACTAGAAAAGCTGGACAAAATAATTTTCTAAAGTGTGACTGTAGTTACTAGGTCAATTCTTAGTGCATTTTGTGGTGATTTCTCCCTAAGACTGTCTCCTAACTGTTGAAGAGGCAACTGAAATGCTGTGAAGGTGAACAAATATTTTAATAGCCTCATAAATTGTGCAGGAAAAATTTAATGCAGTGCCCACAGGCACTGATGAGATTTTCTATGTTTTGAATGGAGATCCTAAAAGTTATATCCTAGCGATAAGTGTGAGCTAGAAGAAGTCTGCCCAGCACCAGAGAGAAAACTCAATCAACCCTGGAAAATATGTCATGATTATCTAGGATTAGCAATGCCCACAGCCATCTAGTGGCAGCAAATGCAATTTTTTTTCCCCCTCTGAATGAAGAAAGTCATTCAAGACCTACAGTTATTCCTATGTTTTCATGTATAATGTCTGGTCCTCCATTTAAAATGATTAGGTACTTGAAGGCATTAAAAAAAATGACATCAGCAAAAGCCAAGAGAAATAATAATAAAACAGAGTAATGAAGAACGAGCATATTGTCGTATCTGAAAATGACAAAATACAAAATAGTTTTCAACATTTTTTTCTCCCATCCCCCATCCCCACCCCCGTGGACCATTTTTAAAGTCTTTATTGAACTTGTTACAGTATTTCTTCTGATATTTATGTTCTGGTTCTTTGACCTCAGGTATGTGGGATTCAGCTCCCCAGTCAAGGCTGAACCCACATACGCTGTGTCTGTTTCAAGAGTTCTAGCAAAAAATGTTCACTTTGGGGCTACCCCACTGGCTCAGGGGATAAAAATCCGCCTGCCAAGGCAGGAGACATGGGTTTAATCCTTGGTCCGGGAAGATTCCGCATACCATGGAGCAAATAAGCCGGTGTGCCACAAGGACTGATCCCGGGCTCTTCCAGAGCCTGGGAGCCGTAAAGACTGAGCCCACAAGCTGTGAATACTGAGCCCATGTTGTACAACCACTGAAGCCCTACTGCCCTAGAGCCCGTGTTTCACAGCCAGAAAAGTCACAGCGATGAGAAGCCCACGCATCACAACGTGAGAGTCGCCCCTGCTCCCCAAAACTAGAGGAAACCCCGCTCACAGCAACACAGCACAGCCCAAAATAAATAAAATTATTTAAAAGTGTATCTTTTTTAAAACTGGTAAAACCACGAGAATGTCTGTCTTTTCTGTAACCTTCTCAAGCTGATATCGGAGAAGGTGATGGCACCCCACTCCAGTAGTCTTGCCTGGAGAATCCCATGGACAGAGGAGCCTGGTAGGCTGTAGTCCATGGGGTCGCTAGGAGTCGGACAAGACTGAGCAACTTCCCTTTCACTTTTCTCTTTCATGCATTGAAGAAGGAAATGGCAACCCACTCCAGTGTTCTTGCCTGGAGAATCCCAGGGATGGGGGAGCCTGGTGGGCTGCGTGTCTATGGGGTCACACAGAGTCGGACACGAGTGAAGCGACTTAGCAGCAGCAGCAGCAAGCTGATATCTCAGAGGTGGAAAACCAGTCTTGTTTCAAGGAGCGTTGAATATAAACATCCAACTAAAGGTGGCGTTCTCAAAGACGAAAAACAAACTGTAAAGATTCCAATTCAAAGGACTTATTATCAGAATGTATTCATTTAGTAAAAAGATGTGCAACCCAATGTAACTATATATCATTTCACTGCAATGAATATAACAATACATTATTTCTCTGTGAACATCTGCTGTGTGACATTCCTTTTATATTAAGAGCAGATGTAAAAATTAATGGACTTCCCTGGTGACTCGGGTGGTAAAGAATCTGCCTGCAGTGCTGGAGACCTGGGATTGATCCCTGGGTCGGGAAGATCCCCTGGAGGAGGAAATGGCAACCCACTCCGTTATTCTTGCCTTCAGAATCCCATGGATGGAGGAGCCTGGTGGGCTGCAGTCCACAGGGTTGCAAAGAGTACAAAACAACCATGTTTATAACTTTAATATGTCAATTAATATTAAAGTCAATATGCCAATTAATATAGTATCTAAAAATTGCCTAGAAGTTTGCCTTTTCCCCTTCTTTATGCTCATTCAGGAAAATGTCTGCCATTTCCCAAATTCCTGCAGGTTCCTTGGGAGAAGCAACAGGTGTAGACTTGAGTTTTATCATACACCCATGAATTAATTACAGGCTCTTTGTTCAGTAATGCTCCTTCCTTAGTGAAAGAGTCCTGCATCAACAAATTGCTGTGACTCTGAACATTGGCTAAGATCTGTGATCCCCTATGATACTGATTTACGTTTTTGCCAGGAAGAGCTAGAAAATCCCCCTCTTTGTGTATCAAGTAGCACCTATTTGGTTACGACAAACCTAGACAGCATATTAAAAAGCAGATACATCACTTTGGCCACAAAGGTCCGTCTAGTCAAAGCTATGGCTTTTCTAGTAGTCATGTCTGGATGTGAGAGCTGGACCATAAAGAAGGCTGAGTGCCGAATTGATGCTCTTGACCTGTGGTGTTGGAGAAGACTCTTGAGAGTCCCTTGGACAACAAGGAGATCCAACCAGTCCATCCTAAAGGAGATCAGTCCTGAGTGTTCATTGGAAAGACTGATGTTGAAGCTGAAACTCCAATCCTTTGGCCACCTGATGTGAAGGGCTGACTCATCTGAAAAGACCCGGATGCTGGGAAAGATTGAAGGCAGGAGGAGAAGGGGACGACAGAGGATGAGATGGTTGGATGGCAGCACTGACTTGATGAACACAAATCTGAGCAGACTCTAGGAGACAGTGAAGGACATGGAAGCCTGGAGTGTTATAGTCCATGAAGTCGCAAAGAGTTGTATACAACTTAGCAAGTGAACAAGAACAATTGAGTTATTTCATCTTCTGAGGTCCCGTGATCAGTGAGTTCAAGACTCTGAAATCCAACATATGCTCTCCTGCTGTCCTCCTGTGGAGTAGTTCACGTGTCATGTAAGAAAATTAAATGTACTCTATGCTTCACCCCCTCAGGATCCCTTGACTCAAACTGAGATGAAACAGAGAGTGCAATTCTGATCTTTCCAGGAAAAAAACATCCTAAAAGCAAAATCTAGAATGATCAAACTGTTTTCAACAGTGTCTGAGAACAAACTTCAAGAATACTCACAGAAAATTTTAGCCCTGAAACAAACAAAAAATGGTCAACCTAGAAATTGATACCAAGTAAAAATACTTCTCGCTTTCAGAAAGTTAAAAATATATATATATTTTTGGACATATGAAAGTTTGAGGTAGTTTATCACAAGCGGACCTATAGTATAAGAAATTGCATGCAGAAAAGAAATTTTACCAGGTGGAAATATGGATCCAATCCTAGTAATTCAGTTCAGTTGCTCAGTTGCGTCCGACTCTTTGCGACCCCATGGACTGCAGCACGCCAGGCCTCCCAGTCCATCACCAACTCCCGGAGTTTACCGAAACTCATGTCCATCGAGTTGGTGATGCCATCCAGCCATCTCATCCTCTGTCGTCCCCTTCTCCTCCTGTAATAAAGAAGTACAATAAAAAGTACCCGAGTGTACCTTCCCTGGTTGTACAGGGGACAGGAATCCGCCTGTCAAAGCAAGGGACGTGGTTTTGATCCCTGGTCTGGGAAAGTCACATATGCTGTGAAACCTCTAAGCTCATGTGTCACTAGAAAAAGCCTGTGTACCGGTGAAGACTCAGCACAACCAAAAATAAATAAATGCATATTTTTTTTTAAAAGTACATGTGTAAGTGCATAAGGTTATTTTATTTCATCTCTTTAATGGATCATTGATATTGAAACAAAAATTAAAATGTAGCTTGTGGTTTGCAGCATATGAAAAACTAAAATGCATGAGAACATGGCACAATATTCAGAAGAGGAGAAACTGAAGTTAATCATTCCAAGAGAAGAAAAGTAAAAATTTTCCAAAGTTCTTATACCGTGGAAACAATGTAATATCACTTGAAAGTAAATTGTAGCAAGTTAAAGGCTTATCCTATAAAAAGTAAATCAACGATTACTAGAACAAGAAAAAGAATTAGAGCTAATGTTTAAAAAAAAAGAATTAGAGCTAATATGATGACAAATGAGACACAATGGGAGGATAAGAATTATTCAGGCAATCCAAAAGGATGAGGAAAATGACAGAAAAGTGAACAAACAACAGATGGACAAATAGAAAAAAAAAATAAAAGTGATCGTGCGTTTATTCCTGACTACAACAAATTTAGATGTAAAAGACTGAAGACTTCTCACTCAAAGATAGAGTCTCAGAACATATAGAAAGCAAGACCTCACTTTATTCTGTTTATAAGAAACACATGACATAGACACAAAGGTTAAGATAAAGTGATGAAAGAGAATGTAACAAGCTAACGTTAATCAAAATTGTGCTGAGAAATCTATATTAGCATGAGATAAAATAGGTTTTTAGGGCAAAAGCTATTGTCTTGGATAAGGAAGCTCATTTTATAACAATAAAGGGTTCAATTCATCAAGAGAACATGTGTGTCCAACTCTTTGCGGCCCTGTGGACTGTAGTCTGCCAGGCTCCTCTGTCCATGGGATTCTCCAGGCAAGAACACTGGAGTGGGTTGCCATTTCCTCCTCCAGGGGATCTTCCCCACCCACGGTTTGAACCTGCAATTCTTGTGTCTCCTGCATTGGCAGGTGGATTGTTTACCACTGAGCCATCTGGGAAACCCCCATACCACACTTGATCTTAGCAGGAAGGCTGACGAATGCATAAGATTCTTCAGTATTTATGCATCTGATACTGCTGCTGCTGCTGCTGCTGCTAAGTCGCTTCAGTCGTGTCCGACTCTGTGCGACCCCATAGACGGTAGCTCACCAGGCTCCCCCGTCCCTGGGATTCTCCAGGCGAGAATACTGGAGTGGGTTGCCATTTCCTTCTCCAATGCATGAAAGTGAAAAGTGAAAGTGAAGTCGCTCAGTCGTGTCCGACTCCTAGCGACCCCATGGACTGCAGCCTACCAGGCTCCTCTGTCCATGGGATTTTCCAGGCAAGAGTACTGGAGTGGGGTGCCATTGCCTTCTCCGATAAGAGAACTTCAAAATACATGAAGGAAAAACATGAAGAGAATTGCAAAGAATTAGAGATTTCAGTACCCCTCTTCAATAACTGATAGAATAGCTAAAAATTCAGTACGTAGGTAGAAGCCAATACATGGAAATTTTTCACAACGCTGTTGCATATCTTCAGTCATTTTAATGACGGAGCCCCAGTTTCTGAAACGCATTAATTAAGGTATAACCAACATGTATTAAACTGCACATATTTAAACCATATAACTTGATGTTTTGATGAATGTATATAATGGTGAACTCAAACCCCCAAATTTACATAGACTCCTTGGTAATTCCTTTTTTATGTCCTACCCAACCCTTACCAGTCAATCCTTAAGACTAAGGTCAAGAGGAGAAGGGGGCATCAGAGGATGAGATGGTTGCATAGCATCAAAGACTCAAGAGACATGAACCTGAGCACACTTCAGGATAGTGAAAGACAGGGGGGTCTGGCATTGCTGCAGTCCATGGGGTTGCAAAGAGCTGGACATGACTTAATGACTGAACAACAGCAACAACTCACCCCCTGCTAAATGACTCTGATTCCAAAAAGGCCATCAGAAGGAAAACTACGATTTGAAACCATATCATAAAATAATGAAAGCATAATATTTGTTTTGGAAGGAAACAGATGAGAATTGATTGGAAGTACACTGATATTTCTATATTCTCTTACTAGAAAATGGATAAGGAAATGGCAACCCACTCCAATATTCTTGCCTGGAGAATCCCATGGACAGAGGAGCCTGGAGGGCTACAGTCCATGGGGTCTCAAAGGGTCAGTCACGACTGAGTGACTAACTTTTACTAGAAGAAGTTTGCTGCTATCTAAGGAACTTTCCATCTTATGAAGGTAGTCAAGTAAAAATATGATGTATTAAAGAAAGGAAAGCATTAATAAAGAGGGAATTGACTATTTACTCATTGTCTACTGAGCCTTGGCAAATATGGCAAAGAAATGCCAATGTATGTGGCAAGGTGTCTGCTTATAATTACGTGGCAGAATTACCACAAAAATACAACACACACATACTAACATATTGTGATACAACTAGACTATTATTCTAAGTGACCAAAATTGACTCAAGAAAGAATGATAGTGAACCAGTTCCCCCTAAAAGACTGAGTAGATGGTATGTGTTTTGAAAGCCATCAGGGGATGGGAAAGTGAGTCAATAAAAGTTGCTAGTGGCTCAGCGGTAAAGAATCCACTTGCAATGCAGGAGACGTGGGTTCGATCTTTGGGTCGGGAAGATCCCCTGGAGGAGGAAATGACAACCCACTCCAGTATTCTTGCCTGGAGAATCCCATGGACAGAGGAGCCTGGAGGGCTACAGTCCATGGGGTCAAAAGCAGTCGGACACAACTGAGCGTACACACACACACACACACACACACACACACACACACACACGCACACAAATCAGAAATAAAGGGTCTTTGGCGAAACATGAACTCCTCAGACAGGTTATCATTACTTTCATGGTACATCAGTGGCGGACAGAAGCTGAAAACTGAGTGAAACAACACAGAAAAATATTGAAAGATGCAAGTCTACTTTCATCATGTCCAAATCAACAAACTTTAACATTTAAACATAAAACATTTAGCAAAATCCAGCAGTAGAAGGCATGCTTTACTTTTCAGATAAGTTGAAAGTTGAAAAATTGTTAAATCAGTTAAACACACACACACAGTTCAGTGCAGCTTTGGAAGCTGCTTCTTAATGGAACTGCCCATAAAATGTATGAATCCCATAAGCATGTTATCATTTCTTCCTCTTTTTTTTTTTGCAGGGGGGAAGTTGCATAGCATGTGGGATCTTAGTTTCTTGACCAGGGATCAAACCCACACCCCCTGTAGTGGAAGCGTGTCATTCTAACCACTGGACCACTGGTCCCTTACTATTTTTTAAAAAAATTTAGATTTATTCCATTTGATGCTTAAGTATTTCTTTAGATGTCCAAAGTGAAATGAAGTGAAAGTTGCTCAGTTGTGTCCAGCTCTTGGCGACCCCATGGATTATACAGTCGACGGAATTCTCCAGGCCAGAATACTGGAGTGGGTAGCCTTTCCCTTCTCCAGGGGGTCTTCCCAACCCAGGGATCGAACCCAGGTCTGCCTCATTGCAGGCGGATTCTTTACCAGCCGAGCCACCAGGGAAGCCCAAGAATACTAGAGTGGGTAGCCTTTCCCTTCTCCGGGGGATCTTCCCAAGCCAGGGATCGAACTCAGGTTTCTGGCATTACAGGCGGATTCTTTACCAGCTGAGCTACCAGGAAAGCTAGATGTCCAAGAATGTGCACAAATAATCAACACATTTCAACTCTGCCTGTCAAGTAGAATAATACCATCCCCAGTAATTGATACTGTATCGACTTTTCAATGTAACAACTGAAATAGCACTCAAGTTGGTTAATCCCACAAAAAACCGGAGACCTTAAGATGCTTTCAGGATAACCGTGGAAAATAAATGCACTTCCCGTTTGGTCTTGTTTTGCTCTCCTTCTCTCCCTAATCTCCGGGCTCTGTGCAATGCTGCTTCATCTAGTTATTCAATCTTTATCAAACTGAATTGTGCTGATAACACAGTTCTCGTGTTTCATTCGCGGTCTGGGGGCCAGCGGTAAACTGGTTGAGGATCCGTTACTGTGACAGCCTGGTGGGGGGGGTGTCCACAAATCCATTCCTGTCTGAACACATGTATTCCTAGAAAACTGTCAGCAGAAAAAGAAGACCAAGAGCATCATTTGTAACCTGTTTCTCAAGGCGTTTCTGACAACAAGCCTCATTTGAAAGGACCGTTCTCTACACAGTGTACCATCCAAAATGAACTTCCTGATCATTTTTTACATTATTAGACAGAGCTTCTATTTTCTTGGCTGTTTTCCTGCAACAGGACATCTTGGAAGCTGAGGTTTTCATGGCAATACTGACTGGTGAGAAATCATGTAAAAAGATCACTCCACATCTATTTCAAGATATATGGAATATCATATATGGAATATTATATGAAATATATACACTCCAAATAAAAGAAACACACTAAAGGATATATACTATGTCCCAAACACTACTTATTTTGACCTTTTTTATTGTAAAAGTCAGACGGCTCAGATGGTAAAGAGTCAGCCTGTAGTCTGGGAGACCTGGGTTCAATCCTTGGGTTGGGAAGATCCCTTGGAGGAGGGAATGGCTACCCACTCCGGTATTCTGGCCTGGAGAATCCCCACAGACAGAGGAACCTGATGGGCTACAGTCCATGGGGTCACAAAGAGTCGGACACGACTGAGCGACTGACACTCTCACAGGCTCAAAGGTCCATTGCAAAAGTCGTATCTAATGAGGGGAAAAAAGATATCATTAAAAATGGATAACCACATGAGACATCAAGGCATTCGATGCCTCCAAAACATTGGTCCTCCATTGCCTCATGTGTGCTCACTGGCTAAGTCGTGTCTGACTCTGAGACCCCACGGACTGTAGCCCACCAGGCTCCTCTCTCCATGGGATTCTCCAGGCAAGAATACTGGAGTGGGTTGCCATGCCCTCCTCCAGGGGACCTTCCTGACCCAGGGATCAAACATGTGTCTCCTACATTGCGGGAAGATTCTTTACCCACCGAGCCATTGGGGAAGCCCATTTCTGCCTCCTAGAAGTAAATACTTAGTAAAATGTTCTCATCTGTCCCTCCAAGAATATTTATAAATGAGCATTTCTGTGCTTGTCTTCACTAAGTGAGTTCTGCACTGCAAAATGAGATGCTAACTGATGGTCCTACTCTGACTGGGTAGGATGTTTGAGTTCTCCAGGGTTTGCTTCTGCTTGTCTCTTTCTTTCCCTGGTTCACCACCTTGGCAATGCCTGTAGCTCTCTGTTCATACCAGCCCAGTCACAGAGAGATACCAGAGAACACCCTTCCAGATTCAGGGCTGCCTGTTTGTACAGCTTCCTCATCCTGCTTGCCTGATCCCGCAGACTCCAGCCATGTGAGGTTCTAAGAAATGAGACCAGCACCTTCGCAGCTCAGAAGAGCCACTTGACTATTCTAAGCTTGCTCACCCACCGGGAATTCACACTCAGGCAAAAAGCTACGCTCACCCCATGAATTCTCTGTTTTCTCAGAAGACCATTATCCTGTCTGCCTGCTGGTCAATACCAGAAGGCAGTGGTCCCAGATGGCCAAGACACACATGAAGGAATGCTCCATACCACTAATCATTAGAGAAATTCAAACAGAAATGACAGTGAGGTACGACTTGCATCAGTCGGAATGGCCATCAAAAAAAAAATCTACAAAAATAGATGCTGGAGAGGGATGCCTCTTGCAGCATTGATAGGAATGTAAATTGATGCAGCCATTTATGGAGAACAGCACAAATGTTTCTTAAGAAACAAAAAAGAGAGTCACCGTGGGACCCACCAATCCCATTCCTGGGCATATAGCTGGGGAAAACTTTTAAATTAAGAAATTGTTGATTGCATTGGCTCTTTGCTGCTTCCTGGGCTTTTCTCTAGGTGGGTGAGGGATAATTTTCATTGTGTTGCTGGAGAAGACTCTTGAGAGTCCCTTGGACAGCAAAGAGATCCAACCAGTCCATCCTAAAGGAAACCAGTCCTGAATATTCATTGGAAGGATTGATGCTGAAGCGGAAGCTCCAGTACTTTGGCCACCTGATGCGAAGAGCTGACTCATTGGAAAAGACCCTGATGCTGGGAAAGGTTGAAGGCAGGAGGAGAAGGGGACGACGGAGGATGAGATGATTGGATGGCATCACCGACTCGATGGACATGAGTTTGAACAAACTCTGGGTCCGTGGGGTCGCAAAGGTTTGGACATGACTGAGTGACTGAACAACAATGTCATCAGTGTCAATAATGAACAGAATTACTAGCTTCAGCCTCATTTCTCCCCAGATTTAGAAATGTTCCAATCCCTATAACTTTCACTTGGGTCATATTTCCTAATTTTCTAATCTAACAGGATGTGCTTTATAACTATGGCTATTTTAATCATCTCTTTAGTAACTGTTTTCCCAAGTCTATGAGAAAAAGCTTGCCACTTTTCCTTATCTTTTCTTTCAGCAGCATCCCAAGGCTTGTGGGATCCTAGCTCCCCAGCCGGGGATATAACCTGGGCCCTTTGGCAGTGAAAGCGCAGAGTTCTAACCACTGGACCAGCAGTGAAGTCTCAAGCTGTGTCCTTTCTCTCAGACCTGTCAAAGAAAAAGAAAGAAAGTGAAGCCACTCAGTCATGTCTGACTCTTTGTGACCCCATGGACTGTAGCCCACCAGGCTCCTCCGTCCACGGAATTTTCTAGGCAAGAACACTGGAGTGGGTTGCCATTTCCTTCTCCTGACCCAGGGATCGAACCCGGGTCTCCTGAATTGTGGGCAGACACTTTACCATCTGAGCCACCAGGGAATCCCACATAGTATATAGGTCAGACCTGTCAAAAGTCTATCCTATATACTATGTGTGGGCTTCCGTAGTAGCTCAGCTGGTAAAGAATCTGCCTGAAATGCAGGAGACCCTGGTTCGATTCTTGGGTCGGAAAGATCCCCTGGAGAAGAGCATGGAAACCCACTCCAGTGTTCTTGCCTAGAGAATTCCCATGGACAGAGGAGCCTGGCAGGTTCCTCCATGGGGTTGCAAAGAGTCGGACATGACTGAGTGGCTAAGCGCACATATGCTATGTGTCATTTGTATGAACTACTTTATAAATCCTAACTGTGCTATGAGACACAGCCCTCGATCTTTCTGGTCATCAACGTGCCATTCAAGGCCAAGTTCAATTCTATCTGGGATTCTCTCACCGTGAGAGCCTCTCTCTTCTTAGCAAAAAGATCATACTTCCTTTCCCTTACTGGGGAGTTCCCGTCATACCTAAAATAATCACCTGCCAACTCTACAGTTTCCTGACTGTATAGTTCAGAGCAGAGGGGGTAATTACTTCAGCGAAATAAAAGAACACAGATTCGGGTGACTCTGAAAGCATCTAATGATTTCTTGGGTGGACAGTTGCTTGCTCATTCAAGAGCTAAATAACTCACAAGAAAAGCTCTTAGGAGAGATTTGTTTCTCCCTTGGCATGGGATGTGGGATCTGAAATTTCCTGACCAGGGATCAAACCTGTGCCCCTTGCACTGGAACTGCAGAGTCTTTACCACTGGACCACCAGGGAAGTCCCCCAGTGACAAGATCTTTAGAGAAACGTCATCCGTGTTGCTAACTAACCAGTGGTCAAAGGGTTCAACTGGGCTTCCCTGGTGGCTCAGCTGGTAAAGAACCCGCCTGCCAATGCAGGAGATGCAACAGATGTGGGTTCCATCCCTGGGTTGGGAAGATCCCCTGGAAAAGGAAATGGCAACCCACTCTGCTGTTCTTGCCTGGAGAATTCCATGGACAGAGGAGCCTGGTGGGCTACCGTCCATGGGGTTGCAAAGAGTTGGACATGACTAAGTGACTTTCATTTTTCATAGTTGTATAATATTATATAAGTATCAGGTGTTTATATCCTAACTTGAGAAGCCAAAGCAACCGCGGATAACATCCACCAGTAGACTTTGCCACGCCAAAATTAAAAATACCAAGTAATTAAGACCTCTGGGCTTCCCACGTGGCTCAGTGGTGAAGAACCTGCCTGCCGATGCAGGAGACGCGAGAGATGTGGGTTCTATCCCTGCGTCAGGAAGATCCCCTGGAGAAGGAAATGGCAACCTGCTCCGGTATTCCTGCCTGGGAAAATTCCACGGACAAGGGAGCCACGGGACATGAGCCAAGAGTTGGACATGACTGAACCGGCACGCACATGCAAAGGATTCAGCTCAAGCCACTTCAGATCATTTCTATGCCGCCTGAAGCCACGAGTTAGGTTTGAAAGTAGAGCAAGCAGGTTTATTCTTAGCACGAAGTCAGATATTTCTGTAACCCAGGAGGGCTGGAGGAGAACGCGGGTGGTGCTGTTTAGAGAGACATCAGAGAGCTGATGAAAGCGTTAAGCCCCGGAAGGTGATGGTCACAGCCTTTTACTCGCCGAGAGGGCAGGTCTCAGGGACCGCCTTTATGGCAGAAACCCTGCAGAGGGTGTCTCTGCACTTTCAGCGCTTGACAATAAATTAGGCTGGGCAGGACCCCCTCCTGGGCAAACCTCTCTTTTTATCTACCTTGCTCTGCGGTTCTTTATCACAAGCTGAAGCTCACCGCATCCTCAGAAAAACATGAGATGTCACCGCTGGAAGCACAGCTGGGGAGGTCTGCCTGCTTTCCCCAACTCCCGGTACACGCCATTCATCTTCAGTGAAACATTGCTTTCCCATCTCCTTTCATCAAATGTCAGCAAATAAAATATCACATTTAAAAGTCATTCGTGCTATGCAGGTACAAAATATTTTATTCCTGTGAACAGAAAGGGCTCTTGCTTTTTATCGGAGTGGAAAGGGCAGAAAGGTCTCTTGCTTTTTCTCGGAGTGCACAGAAGATCTTCTGAATTTTAAATCAGTTCAGAATGGCTCGAAATAGTAGCTGAACGGGCAGTCGTCACGGCGACCGGGGCTCTTGGGGGAAATAAAAGAGGCTACTCAGTCAACGAGAAAGCAGAGAGTTTATAAATTCATTGCTAAGTAAAGTCTGGCAGTTACGAAGCCGCTGATGAGTAAAGACGCTGAAGAACCTCCTAAGTGCTGTACAAAAATTTCCTCCGTGTCATCATGTACCAACAGGGCTTATAGAGTCACCATCCAGAACTAATGGAGCTGAAATGAAATTGTAAATCCGTGTGCTGTGGATTTGCTTGGCATGGAAGCTGTTAGAGATCTTGGAGGCTGAAGGTGGAAGAGATACACCGATACCATTTACAAGTGGTGAAAACAAAAACCATCAAGAAATAAAAACAAGTCAAGTTGTATGTGTATTTATAATTGTCAGTGCTTGCCCACTGAAGTAATGTGAGCAGTTTTTGTTATATTTTTTTAATTTATTTTTAATTGAAGGATAATTGCTCTATCGTATTGCATTGGTTTCTACGTGGATCATTTTCTTAGCCTTTTTGGAATTTGTCACAATATTGTTTCTGTTTCACGTTTCGTTTTTTGTTGTTGTTGTTATTGTTTTCTTTTTTTTGGCCACAAGGGATGTGGGAATCTTAACTCGCCTGAAAAGTGAAAAATGAAAGTGAAAGTTGCTCAGTTGTGTCCGACTCTTTGCAACCCATGGACTATACAGTCCATGGAATTCTCCAGGCCAGAATACTGGAGTGGGTAGCCTTGCCCTTCTCCAGGGGATCTTCCCAGCCCAGGAATCAAACCGGGGTCTCCTGCATTGCAGGTGGATTCTTCACCAGCTGAGCCACAAGAGAAGACCAAGAATACTGGAGTGGGTAGCCTATCCCTTCTCCGGCAGATCTTCCCGACCCAGGAATTGAACCGGGGTCTCCTGCATTGCAGGTGGATTCTTTACCAACTGAGCTATGAGGGAAGCCCTAGCTCCCCTACCAGGGATTGAATCTATATCCCTTTCACTGGAAGGCAAAGTCTTAACCACTGGACCACAAGCAAACCTGTTTGAAACAATATGCCTAGCCTATGTTTTGGAAGAAGAATAAACACTTTGTTTTTATCAATCACTTTGGGAGGAAATGGAGAGTATTTTATTATAACATGTGTCATATTCATTCTACCATATCTGAAATTTTCCTTATTTTGATATTTGAAGAGTTATCAGAAATATTCACAGTTTGTCACTACTTTGCTGCATAATCATGAGTATAAGTACATGAACTTGACAGAAAATTATAATGACTGTATAAAAAACTGTTGCACCTTCAGGTAGAGAAACTAAACAAGAAAACTGACTAATACAGTTAGAATGACATATAGAATCAAATTGAAAAAGTGAAAAGTGAAAGTTAGCCGCTCAGTCGCGTCTGCCTCTTTGTGACCCCATGGACTGTTGCCCGCCAGGCTCCTCTGTCCATGGGATTCTCCAGGCAAGAATACTGGAGTGAGTTGCCATTTCTTCCTCCAGGGGATCTTCCCACCCAGGGATGGAACCTGGGTCTCCTGCATTGCAGGCAGACTCTAATTAAGAGTTTGGGATTAACATATACATGCTTCTTCACATAAAATAGATAAGCAACAAGGATACACCATATAGCACAGTGAACTAAACTCAATATTCTGTAACAACCTATAAGGGAAATACATCTGAAAGAGAGCAAATATATGTATCTATTTGTATAATCGAATCACTTTGCCATAAAGCAGAAAAACTAACACAACATCGTATATCAACTATGCTGCTGCTGCTGCTAAGTCGCTTCAGTCGTGTCCTACTCTGTGCGACCCCATAGACGGCAGCCCACCAGGCTCCGCCGTCCCTGGGATTCTCCAGGCAAGAGCACTGGAGTGGGTTGCCATTTCCTTCTCCAGTGCATGAAAGTGAAAAATGAAGGTGAAGTCGCTCAGTCGTGTCCGACTCCCAGCGATACTGCAATTAAAAAAAAAAAAAAAGAATCAGGGACTTCTCTGCTGGTCCAGTGGCTAAGACTCCATGCTTCTACTGCAGGGGGTGTGGGTTTGATCCCTGGTCAGGGACTCACATCCTGCATGCTGCAACTAAGACCCAGTGGGGCCGAATTAAAAGCAAACGAATCATATTGGAAGCAAAATCAACTTGCATTTGTACCAAATACGAAAAAGGCTGACCTTCATTTCTTGAGATTAACTGAGCACCTATTAAACAGCAAAAGTCTAGGAATAAATGATAAAAAAAAAAAAAACATGCTGTATAACATAGGCACTCAACATGACTTCAACTGTATTTGGCGGTCAGAGGATGGACAACAAAGTAGCAAGATAAATAATTGAAAAAGCTCCAGCAGAATGTCCCCAAAGAAAGACAGCCTCTGTCTTCTCAGCTGCTCTCAATTCTATAAAGTCCTGGACACCATTAAGAATCTCAAGACATAGAATGACAGTCTCTCGTTTGAAGCTCTCTCATTTCATACAACATGGCGCCATGGAAAGAGAACTCTGGGTCCACTGGACAGAAGGAGATACACAA
Organism: Giraffa tippelskirchi; assembly: GCF_054371585.1. Classification (NCBI taxonomy): domain Eukaryota; kingdom Metazoa; phylum Chordata; class Mammalia; order Artiodactyla; family Giraffidae; genus Giraffa; species Giraffa tippelskirchi. Next base: position 2,959,811 of record NC_137290.1, read on the forward strand.
GGTTTGTCCTCACAAGAGGTTTCCTACTACAGGATTGTTCCATATCACGGGCAATCCTGAAATCATTTTCAAGCATATGTGTGTCCACGGGCAATGGTTCACACTGTTCCTTGACTTGGAAGAAGTGAACAGCTGCAAAAATACAGACTGTTCTTGAACAAGTTAAAACAAGTGTAGATGCATATCTGGATCTAAGTGAAGAAATGATGCATTACACCATGGTTTTGGAACACATCCATGTATTTTTTTTTTTTTTTGGTCTCACTCACACATTACAGTTCTATAATTTTCAGCAAATGATCATACTTATCATATGCTATTGATGTTGCTTAGTCACTAAGTCATATGGTTGATACTTTTGCGACCCAATGGACTGTAGTCCACCAGGTTCCTCTGTCCGTGGGATTCTCCAGGCAATAAGACTGGAGCCAGTTGCCATTTCCTTCTCCAAGGGATCTTCGCAACCCAGGGACTGAACCCACATCTCCTGCATTGGCAGGTGGATTCTTTACCACTGAGGCACCAGGGAAGCCCACTTTTCAGATCACATCACCTCAGAATGGAACATGGATGCAATGTACTTCGTTTCTGTGATCAATAATTCCTACTAGAATATCAAATCCTTTCCTGCCAAGAATTGAACTCTGCCCTCCACATCTTTGCATCTGAAAAGGAGAGTATTATAAATTGCATCTGACATGAATCTATGGGAAAGTGGATATAGTCAGTCATATTTCATCCCAACTCATTAAGGTATAGTGAAACAACTTATACTGGTGACAGGTATTTATACAAAGCGAATGAGATGGAAAAGATATATTGGGTTGGCCAAAAAGTTCATTCGAGTTTTTTTTTTTTTTGTAATATGTTACAGGAAAAACCCAAACAAACTTCTTGGCCAACCCACTGTGATACACTTTCATCATTTTTTATTAATTCCTGATGGTTGTGATCCTTTCTCCAGACTTCCATTTATTTTTAAAATTGGAGTATAGTTGTTTTTTGGGCTTCCCTCATAGCTCAGTTGGTAAAGAGTCTGCCTCCAATGCAGGAGACCTGGGTTCCATCCCCTGGAGAAGGAAATGGCAACTCACTCTAGTATTCTTGCCTGGAGAATCCCATGGACAGAGGAGCCTGGTGGGCTATAGTCCAGGGGGTCGCAAAGAGTTGGACAGGACTTAGTGACAAGACAACAACTCTATATATGTCTATGTCAATGTTTAATTCCCACGTGAATCATTTGAGCAGCTCATCTTAGTAAGAGAACCGACTTCTCTGTTATTTCCCCAAGAGCCATACTTTTTCTCAGGAAACCTATATTTCAACATACAACTCAAAGTATGAGTTGTAGCCTTCTGAGTAGGCTACTGATAATCGTACCATTCCCCCCCAACCCAAATTTATAGCAAATCTCCTCAAAAAACCCGAGTAACCAGGAGGTGTAATGAGATTCATTTAAGGAGATTGAAATGGATGGGCAGTTGTGCCTTCTGGCCAGCTGACTGATTATCAAACACTCTCAGCGCTGCCATCCACGATTCCATTCCCTCAAACCTGCCACTCCCAAACTTTCTTCTGGATTCAACATTTGATTACAGCACGTGTCAGGTTTTATATGGTGGTGAATCATTTTCAACACATCACGGATTGGGGGATTTCTACAGAAACTCTAATGCCTGTGACTGGCACTTTTTATTTATTTTGACTGGCCAACAATTAATTCTGTTATTTCACTAACACTTTGTGGGTTATTACGTTCAATAACTGGAGAGGGAAATGGCAACCCACTGCGGTACTCTTGCCTGGAAAATCCCATGAATGGAGAAGCCTGATGCAGGCTACAGTCCCATGGGGTCGCAAAGAGTCAGACACGACTGAGTGACTTCACTTTCTTTTTTTTTCTGTTCACGTCCAGGAATTACACCTGGGCTTCCCTGGTGGTTCAGTGGTGAAGGATCTGCCTGTGAATTCAGGGGACAGGGGTTCCATCCCAGATCCCGGAAGATCCCATGTGTCGCAGAGCAACTAAGCGCATGAACACGACTATTCAGCCTGTGCCCTACAATCTGTGGTTGTTGTTGTTCATGGCTCAGTCGTGTCCGACTCTTTGCGACCCTGTGGACTGCAGCATGCAGGCTTCCCTGTCCTTCACCGTCTCCTGGAGCTTGTTCAAACCACCCACCACGACTTGAGAGTAGCCCCCACCCGCCACAACTAGACAAAGCCCGGGCATAGCTTTGTGATGACCTAGCACAACCAAGAAAAAAATATATATTAAGAAAAAATAGTTACATCTCACACACCATACACATCTTCTCCAGCATGGTGAGCTTTATTTTCATCTTTCGTATCAGAATCAATCACTGTGTTTTTTTCTGTTTGTTGGTCTAATATTCACATCGTCTGAATCAGAGCTATATTCCGATGAACTCCCAACTTCTGAGACACTAGTACGCGTGTCGCTCAGTCAGAGAATGTATGTGCATAAAATTCACCGTAAAATTCTTCATCACTCAAAATTGCACTTTTGAAAAAATGTTGATGTTTTTGAAAATCTTACACTAATAAACTTGCGTTTATAGTAGAACCAGGGGGGAGACACAGACTTAACGGAGCCAGATGTGAATGGTAACAACAGTCCTAAGGACTATAATGAACCCTTGATCAATGTTAAGCTCTAACGTCTTCACATGGTGATGTTAACTAATTGCATCAGTTTCTAAAAACATATGGATAAGTCTCTGGTCAATAATGTGTTAACTATAGCAATTTTGAAAACATTCATGGGAAACACAAAGGTGTCATATCTAATCTCATTTTTGATCAAAAGATATTACAGCACATAGGTAGGTGGGCAAAGCCATTGAAAATACAAGTTTTCGTTAGCTAGCATATCAAATAATTTATTTCCATGAAGTTAAAACTTTAATAGATTCAGAATAAAGATATTTCCCCTAATATAGACTCTATGGACTATAGCCTGCCAGCCTCCTCTGTTCATGGAATTCTATAGGCAAGAATACTAGAGTGGGTTGTCATTTCCTTCTCCAGGGGATCTTCCCCACTCAGGGATCAACCTGGAGTCTCTTGCATTGCAGGAGAATTCTTACCATCTGAGCCACCAGGGAAGTCATTAGTCACCAATGAACAGGCTCAAAATGTCCAAAATACTTACTATTCTGTAAAAGAAATCATAAGATTTGCTGAAGTTTTGGTATGTTTTCTTTTTAAAAAAATTGTCAGTTGCCATAAGTTGTTTATCATTTTTCGCATAACTGCAATATTCAGTAAATGCAGAATCTGCTCTAATAATCTGTTTTTGTTTTCCATAGCTATTACGTTCTTCAGAGTAAAATGGAAAACAGCATGCAACATAGAGATAGCAATTAAATTGTGCTAATTATTAATTACTTCTAAATAACTGCAAACAATTCACTCTTGGGGGTATAAATGCATTTGCAGCCATACACAATAAATGGTCAAAATATGTTTTAAAAAAGTCAGTGAGTGAATTGTGGGTGAAATCCTCACTGTGCAATCTGGAATCAAGGGTTTTGATTTAACGCTTTCTTTACCCAGATGGAAAAGTTTGGGATTTTCGTCTTCATAAAATCCCAGTAGAGAATTCTACTAACTTTACTCCAAAATGCAAAATAGTGTTCATTTTACTAAAGGTATACATTTAACACAATTGGTAAAATGTAAATAGTATTTTTCCAAGTTAACATCTGTCTTTTTGAAATTATATTGCAAATAATGGAATTATATTTGGAATTATGTTTGCATTGTTGAAAATGGACTTCTAATAAGAATAGTTAATTATGGGTAGTGATGTGCTCAAGTCAAGTATGACCCTTTATGACCCCATGGACTACAGCCCGCCAGCCTCCTCTGTCCGTGGGATTCTCCAGGCAAGAATACTGGAGTGGGTTGCCATGCCCTCCTCCAGGAGATCTTCCCCACTCAGGGATCGAACCCAGGTCTCATGTGTTTCCTGTATTGGCAGGTGGATTACTTACACAGTGCCACCTTGGAAGCCCCAAGAATAGTTAATAGCCTTATAAATTTTGAATCTTAAATATCATCAGTCTTAGATTTAATCATCGATTTAAAAACTTTACCATTCCTCTCCTCTATGTTTTACTTAGGGAAATATAATGATTCGCCAGTTACTTTATGTTCTTTCAATTCTCTGTAAAGATTTATATGATTTTAACTTGGGATCAATTTCAAATAAGGTTAATTATTTTAATATTCCATTTGTCCATGAAAATATCAGTTCAATTCAGTGGCTCAGTCGTGTCCGATTCTTTGCGACCCCATGGACTGCAGCACACCGGGATTTCCTGTCCGTGAAAATACACTGAATAAATTGAATATGGACTATCATAATTTGGCAATGAACCAATGCATACTTGTAAAGATTTAGCTTATGAAAATACTATACATATATAAACTACATATTTATATTATTATCTTTTTTGATTAATTATTTTGACTGCATCTCACAGGACGTGGGATCTTAACTCCCAACCAACCAGGGATTGAACTCAGGCCTCCTGTATTGGAAGGCAAAGTCCTAGCCCCTGGACCACCAGGAAAGTAAGTGCTGCATATTGCCATTATTTTCATTTGCTAATCTCATGCATCCTCCTCCTATGAAAACTATATTAAAATCTATACAATTTTATGGACAAGGACATTTTTCTTATGAGAAAAAGTGAGGAAAGTATTGTATTAGTGGCTGTGTAGATAAGGAAGAAAAAACAAAAAAGAAAGCAAACTGTCAACTTCTGCTTGAAAATATCTTTTCCAAAGCAGTGGTACACATTATGTTAACGCCAAAGCCATCCTTTAAAATTGTGAGCCACAGAGAGCATCTGAACGGCTTCTCAGATAAGCAACCATCTGGAACACTAATTAAAATACGTGCATGGAAACCTGGGCTGCTGCTCTGTGCTCCTTGCAATGAGATAGTGACGGAAAGTAAACTGGTTTGATGGCGTCACCGACGCGAGGGACGTGACTGTGAGCAAGCTCTGGGACTCGGTGATGGACAGGGAGGCCTGGCGTGCTGCAGTCCATGGGGTCGCAGAGACTCGGACACAACTGAGCGACTGAACCGAACAGAACAGGGCTTCCCTGGTGGCTCAGCGGTGAAGAGTCCACCTGCCAATGAAGAGATGTGGGTTCGATCCCTGGTCCGGGAAGCTCCCACAGGCTGCTGAGCAGTGAAGCCCGGGAACCACAACTCCCGAGCCTGTGTTCTAGAACTGGGGAGCTGCAACCACAGAGGCCGTGTCTCACAATTACTGAATCCAGGGCACCCTAGAGCCCGTACTCCACCACTAGGGAAGCTACCGTCACAAGCAGTCCTCCCACCATGACTACAGAAAAGCTTCGCAGCAGTGAAGACCCAGCACAGCCCAAAACAAAGACAGTTTTCGAAAACAAACTCAGAGCAAGGTCGTGATTTTCACCGACTTGGTGCTGTGGAGGACGCCTGGCGAGCCTCTAAGTATACTTGGCTTGTGACTCTCAATGACAAGACGTGCCTGAGCTATCATTGTGTGGCGACCACAACCATCGGGGTTTTTCAATAATTTTTTGGTTAGCTTCATGATTGTAATGTTAAATTAATGTTGATACGAATGTTAAATTAATCGAATGTTAAATTCCCCATTAAATGTTATATGGGGAACACCAGAGTATTTCTCAATGAAAGGAGACAGTTAAACATCACGATCCGAGCTGTGTTGTCCTATTGCCCAGGGATTCTAGTGTTGAAAGTGAAAGTGTTAGTTGCTCAGTTGTGTCCGACTCTTTGTGACCCCATGGACTGTAGCCCACCAGGCTCCTCTGTCCATGGGCATTCTCCAGGCAAGAATGCTGGAGTGGGTTGCCATTTCCTCCTCCAGGGAATCTTTCCAACCCAGGGATCGAACCCGGGTCTCCCATATTGCAGGCAGATTCTTTACTGTCTGATTATAGGATGTGGGGGAAAAGGGTGGAAACAAAAATCAGAATTTTGTCCTACTTGACAGGCCACCATTCAGGCCTTTGCAACAGCTAAGGATGTTCTGACAGTTTTCTATGTTAAATTCTCTCCTTCCTCTGGACTTCCCAGGTGGTCCACTGGTTAAAACTTCACCTTCCAGTGCAGAGGGTAAGGGTTCAATCCCTGATGGGGGAACTAAGATCCAATATTCCTCAAGACCAAAAAACCAAAACATAAAACATAATATTTTAATAATTTCAAGAAAGATTTTTAAAAATTATGTTACTTTACTTGCATTGTTGTTTAGTCACTAAGTCATGTCTGACTCTTTGTGACCCCGTGGACTGTAGCCCACCAGGCTCCTCTGTCCATGGGATTCTCTAGGCAAGGATACTAGAGTGGGTTGCCATTTCCTCCTCCAGGGGATCTTCCCAACCCAGGGATCGAACCCATGTCTCTTACGTCTCTTGCATTGGCAGGCGTATTCTTAACCGTTAGTGCCACCTGGGAAGCCCAATATAAGGTGGTGCTTCTTTTTATGGATACTTAACAATTTTTAAAGGGTATATAAGTTACCAAATCATGAATGGCATACACATACAACTAGGATTTGGCTGTCTTGGTATGCGTAGGGGACTGCTGCATATTAGGATGAGAAAAATACATTTATTTTCAATAGTGACAAAAGGTGATTTCTTTTTTTTTTTTAAAGGTGATTTCTTTATATCCTGAATTCACAAATGTAATTATGTATTTAAAAACGTTTAAGGTCACTGGATAGTAAGTTGGAGAAGACTTGTATAAAATACATAAAGGCTTGAGCATGTTTTATTTCAGGCGGCAAATATACAGTCTATAATCATTAAATAACTTGAATTTCAATGGGCATGAATGACGTGAGTGTCTATTCTATACTCCAAACTCCATAAATTATGTAGCATATTACAAAGAGTTATTATAACAGAGTAAAGCACAAAGACTTCCCTGGTGGCTCAGCTGGTAAAGACTCTGCCCGCAGTGGGGAAGACCTGGCTTCAATCCCTGGGTCGGGAAGATCCCCTGGAGAAGGGAAAGGCTACCCACTCCAGTGTTCTGGCCTGGAGAATCCCATGGACTGTATCGTCTTTGGGGTGTCAAAGAGTGGGACACGACTGAGTGACTTTCACTTTCAATCTTTCAAAGCACTTAACAAATGTTTCTTTCTTTGGAACGTTTTTTTTTTCTAATTTACAAAAATATTCCACCCAGGGAGGGCCTGCCACGGTCTGTCATTCATAGGATGTCAAATCAATCATAGTACAAGTGGTGTGCATATGAAAGTGTTTGTAGAATCTGGTTCTATAGTAAAACTTTAGATGAAAAGTCACAGCTGGTAGAAATGCTGGCATCCTTATGAATTATAGTTATTGAATCCCACACTAATTATTATGATTAAATCCCCATAATCAGTGTTGACTGAATGTCACTGCCCATATGTTAAGTTAGTACCATTTTACTTGATTAGTGAAACCATCAGAAAAATGTGAAACTTAAAACTTCTGAAACAGAAACCTTCCTACTCCTCCTAATAGTGTGTAAACATTCATGACATGTAATTTCTTACGTTAAAACATGTCATGGTGGGATGTCCCTGGTGGTCCAGTGGTTAGGAATTCGCCTTCCAACGTAGGGTGTGTGTGTTGGATCCCTGGTCAGGCAACTAAGATACCAGGTGCCTCGTGGCCAAAAAATCAAAACATAAAACAGAAGGAATATTGTAATAAATTCAATAAAGACTTGAACATGTTTAATGGTGCACATTATCATTTTTTTTTTTTTAAAAGACATGTTGTGGTATTTTTCTGGCTCTGGGGAAAACTATGATATTGTTGGAGGCTTTCCTCCTATAAGGACATTGGTTCTGATTTTAAGTCTTATTGTTGTTCAGTCACCCAGTTGTGTCAGGACCTTGGCGACCTCATGGGGTGCAGCATGCCAGGCTTCCCTGTCCTTCACTATCTCCTGGAGTTTGCTCAAACTCATGTCCATTGCATTGGTAAGGACATCCAACCATCTCATCCTCTGTCGTCCCCTTCTTCTCCAGCCTTCAGTCATTCCCAGCAGCAGGGTCTTTTGCAATGAGATGGCTCTTTGCATCAGCGGGCCAAAGTACCGGAGCTTCAGCTTCTGCATCAGTCCTTCCAGTGAATAATCTGGGCTCATTTTCTTTAGGATAGACCAGCTTCATCTCCCTGCTGTCCAAGGGACTCTCTTCTAGACTCTCCTGCATCGCAGGCAGATTCTTTACCATCTGAGCCACAAGGACCCTTATCTCTTCTAGATGACCACAAACTTTATTGCAAAGTTCAGTTCAGTCGTTCAGTCATGTCTGACTCTTTGCGATGCAAAACCAAGTATCAAATATTAGAATTGTATATATGCTATAGTAATATAAAGGCCTTTCCAGGTAGCATAGTGGTAAAGAATCACCTTGCCAATATAGGAGAAAAAGGAGACATGGGTTCAATCTCTGAATCAGGAAGATCCCCTGGAGAAGGGAAAGGCTACCCACTCCAGTATCTTTACCTGGAGAATCCCAGGGACAGGGGAGCCTGGTGGGCTATAGTTCATGGGGTCACAAAGAGTCGGACACAACATAGTGACTGAGCACATATAGTAACATAAACATATCAAACATATATACTCTATTCACAATGCAAAACTAGTCATTAGATAACCAAAAATTATGAATTTGTTTCTGTGTTTAGATTAAATATTTAAATTTCTAATTGCAGTATAGTTGATAGACAATGTTCTGTTAGTTTCTCCTGTACAATAAAGTGAATCAGTTACACATATACATGTATCCACGATTTTTTAGATTCTTTTCTCAAATAGGTCATGACAGAGTACTGAGCAGAGTTCTCTGTTCTATACAGAAGGTTCTTGTTAGTTACCTATTTTACATATAGTATTGTGTATACGTCAGTCCCAATCTCTTAATTTATCCTTCCCTACTACGCGGGTTAGTAACTGTTTAATTTTTGGTAAAAGAAGATTCAGTTCAGTTCAGCCGCTCAGTCGTGTCTGACTCTCTGCGACCCCAGAATTGCAGCACGCCAGGCCACTCTGTCCATCACCAACTCCCGGAGTCCACCCAAACCCATGTCCATCAAGTCGGTTATGCCATCCAATATTTTAATGATATCATAACTATTGGAAAAACAGGAGTTTCATATAGAAACATCAGTTGAGTTCAGTTCAGTCCCTCAGTCGTGTCCGACTCATTGCGACCCCATGAACCGCAGCACACCAGGCCTCCATGCCCATCACCAAATGCCAGAGTCCACCCAAACCCATGTCCATTGAGTCGCTGATGCCATCCAACCATCTCATCCTCTGTCATCCCCTTCTCCTCCTGCCCTCAATCTTTCCCAACATCAGGGTCTTTTCCAATGAGTCAACTCTTCGCATGAGGTGGGCAAAGGATTGGAGTTTCAGGTTCAACATCAGTCCTTCCAATGAACACCAAGGACTGATCTCCTTTAGGATGGACTGGTTGGATCTCCTTGCAGTCCAAGGGACTCTGGAGAGTCTTCTCCAACACCACAGTTCAAAAGCATCCATGCTTCACTTCTCAGCTTTCTTTATAGTCCAACTCTCACATCCATACATGACCCCTGGAAAAACCATAGCCTTGACTAGGTGGACTTTTGTTGACAAAGTGATGTCTCTGCTTTTTAATAAGCTGTCTAGGTTGGTCATAACTTTCCTTCCAAGGAGTAAGCGTCTTTTAATTGATGGCTGCAATCACCATCTGCAGTGATTTTGGAGCCCAGAAAAATAAAGTCTGACACTGTTTCCACTGTTTCCCCATCTATTTCCCATGAAGTGATGGGACCAGATGCCACGATCTTAGTTGTCTGAACGTTGAGCTTTAAGCCAACTTTTTCACTCTCCTCTTTCACTTTCATCAAGAGGCTCTTTAGTTCTTCTTCACTTTCTGCCATAAGGGTGGTGTCATCTGCATATCTGAGGTTATTGATATTTCTCCCACCAATCTTGATTACAGCTTGCGCTTCCTCCAGCCCAGCGTTTCTCATGATGTACTCTGCATATAAGTTAAATAAGCAGGGTGACAATATACAGCCTTGACGTACTCCTTTTCCTATTTGGAACCAGTCTGTTGTTCCATGTCCAGTTCTAACTGCTGCTTCCTGACCTGCATACAGGTTTCTCAAGAGGCAGGTCAGGTGGTCTGGTATTCTTATCTCTTTTAGAAATTTCCAGTTTATTGTGATCCACACAGTCAAAGGCTTTGACATAGTCAATAAAGCAGAAATAGATGTTTCTCTGGAACTCTCTTGCTTTTTCGATGATCCAGCGGATGTTGGCAATTTGATCTCTCGTTCCTCTGCCTTTTCTAAAACCAGCTTGAACATCTGGAAGTTCATGGTTCACGTATTGCTGAAGCCTGGCTTGGAGAATTTTGAGCATTACTTTACTACCATGTGCAATGAGTGCAATTGTGTGGCAGTTTGAGCATTCTTTGGCATTGCCTTTCTTTGGGATTGGAACGAAGACTGACCTTTTCCAGTCCTGTGGCCACTGCTGAGTTTTCCAGATTTGCTGACATATTGAGCGCAGCAGTTTCACAGCATCATCTTTCAAGATTTGAAATAGCTCAAGTGGAATCCCATCACCTCCACTAGCTTTGTTCGTAGTGATGCTTCCTAAGGCCCACTTGACTTCACCTTTCAGGATGTCTGGCTCTAGGTGAGTGATCACACCATCGTGATTATCTGGGTCGTGAAGATCTTTTTTGTACAGTTCTTCTGTGTATTCTTGCCACCTCTTCTTAATATCTTCTGCTTCTGTTATGTCCATACCATTTCTGTCCTTTATTGAGCCCATCTTTGCATGAAATATTTCCTTGGTATCTCTAATTTTCTTGAAGAGATCTCTAGTCTTTCCCATTCTATTGCTTTCCCCTATTTCTTTGCATTGTTCGCTGAGGAAGTCTTTCTTTTCTCTCCTTGCTATTCTTTGGAACTCTGCATTCAGATGGGTGTATCTTTTCTTTTCTCCTTTGCTTTTCGCTTCCCTTCTTTTCACAGCAATTTGTAAGGCCTCCTCAGACAGCCATTTTGCTTTTATGCATTTCTTTTTCTTGGGGATGGTCTTGCTCCCTGTCTCCTGTACAATGTCATGAACCTCCATCCCTAGTTCATCAGGCACTCTGTCTATCAGGTCTAGTCCCTTAAATCTATTTCTCACCTCCACAGTATAGTCATAAGGGATTTGATTCAGGTCATACCTGAATGGTCTAGTGGTTTTCCCTACTTTCTTCAATTTCAGTCTGAATTTGCCAATAAGCAGTTCATGATCTGAGCCACAGTCTGCTCCCGGTCTTGTTTTTGCTGACTGTATAGAGCTTCTCCATCTTTGGCTGCAAAGAATATAATCAATCTGATTTCGGTGTTGACCATCTGGTGATGTCCAAGTGTAGAGTCTTCTCTTGTGTTGTTGGAAGAGGGTGTTTGCTATGACCAGTGTGTTCTCTTGACAGAACTCTATTCGCCTTTGCCCTGCTTCATTCTGTATGATACAGAAACATACTGCATGATGTTTAGATGATCTGATGAAAAAGACTTTTGTGGCATGAATTGCCACATTCTTGAAGTCTTTTAAGAACTTAAATGCTTAAAATCTTCCACATAGCTCTCCTGGAAAGGTTATCCTACACATTCCATTATCCTAAAAGAACTGTAAATCTTCGTTTATGTGAGTTACCTTGGGAAACAAGATATGAGGAGATTCAGAGCAATACTTATGTGCAGAGGCATATACAGACAGTGATCTGAATACTATTAGCATAAATAGCGAGGATTGTTAATATTATGGGCTTGGTGATTGGCACATATCTTTCAATAGAGAGATTTTAAGAGTCTCATGCTCTACCGACTGAGCTAGCCGGGCTTTCAATAGAGAGATTTTAAAAGCAAACTATGAATTAAAGTTCAAGTGTCACCTGGAGAAACTCTCTGTGGTAACAGAAAACCAAATGTCAAGGCACACCTAGAACAGAGAGTAAGGAAGAGAATTTCATGGGAGAGTTTTTTTCTTGTATTAATTTTTTTTTAATTGAACTGTAATGGGTTTATAATGTTGTGACAATGTCTGCTATACAGCAAAGTGACTTGGTTATACACATACAGACATTCTTTTTAAAATATTCTTTTCCATTATGGTTTATCACAGGATATTGAATACAGTTCCTTGTTTATCTATCCTACATATAACAGTTTGCATCCGCTGATCCCTCTCGGTCCGTCTTGCCCCCATTCCAATCCCCCTTGAAGGGTGCAAGTCTGTTCCCTGACTATGAGCTGGTCTCTGTTTTGTACCTTTAATCATTTGTATCAATGTTTCAGATTACATATACAAGTGACATCATATGGCATTTGTCTTTCTGTTTCTGACTTAGTTCACTCAGGACGACAATCTCTAGTTGCGTCCAATTCAGTTCAGTTCAGTCGCTCAGTCGTGTCCGCCTCTTTGTGACCCCATGGACTGCAGCATGCCAGGCCTCCCTGTCCATCACCAACTCCCAGAGTCTACTAAAACCCATGTCCATCGAGTCAATGATGCCATCCAGCCATCTCATCCTCTGTCGTCCCCTTCTCCTTCTGCCCCCAATCCTTCCCAGCGTCAGAGTCTTTTCCAGTGAGTTGCATCCATATTGCTTCAAATAGCATTTCTTCGTCCTTTTTAATGGCTGAGTAATATTCCATCATATATATGCCCCATGTCTTTTTTATCAATTCCTCTGCTACCCACTCCAGGATTCTTGGGTTTCCCTGTGGCTCAGCTGGTAAAGAATCCATCTGCAATGAGGGAGACCTGGGTTTGATCCCTGGATCGGGAAGATCCCCTGGAGAAGAGAAAGGCTACCCACTCCAGTATTCCATCCTGGAGAATCCCGTGGACTGTATAGCCCATGGGGTCGCAAACAGTCAGACACGGCTGAGTGACTTGCATTTTCACTTCACTGTTGATAGACACATTGAGATTGTTTCCATGTCTTGGCTGTTGTGAACAGGACTAATATGTAGAGGTACCTGTATCTTTTTTTTTTTTTAATTTGGCTGCGCAGGGTCTTATTTGCAGCATGTGGGATCTAGTTTCCTGACCAGGGATCAAACCTGGGACCCCTGCGTTGAGAACATTGAGTCTTAGCCACTGGACACCTGGGGATACCCCGTATCTTTTTGAATTATAGTTTTGTGATCCAAAAATCCCACTCCTGGGAATATATCCAGAGAAAACTGTAATTCATGGAATAGTTTAGGATGAGAAAGTATATCAGGTTTTGAGTAGGTTGGGAAAACAGAACCCTATCCCAGTCAACCAAAGATGAACCAAGTACTAAGATAAGTTTCTCACATGTGGAAATAACATAAATAAAGATTCATTCACCTCTCTATTCTCTCACGCATGACTTGTTCAATTAATAAATTATATTCAGCTGGATTTAATGCTCAAAAAAATAAATAAATAAATAAATAACAGACGTTAGGAGCACAAGCTCCCTGATTGAATAATGGCTCTGTCCCTTAGGAACTTTATCATTTTGGCCAAATTATAAACTTACTGTCTTTATCTTTTGTATCTGTAAGTGAGGAATCTTTAAGAAGAAGAGGGAGGCATAGGATGAGGTGGTTGGAGGGCATCACCAACTTCATGGACACGAGTTTGAGTAAAACTCTGGGAGACAGTGAAGGACGGGGAAGCCTGGAGTGCTGCAGTCCACAGGGTTTGCAAAGGCTGGGCATGACTTAGTGACTGAACAACAGCAACGGCAGATATGACTTCATGGCTAGTACGGTGGCCTAGAAGACATAATATACCTAAATTCTGGGTGAAGACACAAGTTGATAAACAAAGTATACCATATATAGCTCTCTTTGTTTCATCCCTCATCTGCACAGAATCAGAGGCTGAAGGAGTGACACAGAATTTTCATATCTACCTTGTTCTTTAACTGTATGACTTTGCGTAGTTCATTCAAGACTCATGAGCATGTAAAACATTTCACCACCCTGGCAAGCACTGGTGTGTAGAAGCACCACATCAAGGCTTTCTATGCCAAAATAAGGAAATCAATGACTGCATCTGCCTCAATAGGAAAAGTTCTCTGTGCCTGGATAAACTTTCCAGGAGATTCACCTGCAACATTCAGCCCCACAATCGTACACCATGCATGAGCCGCCATATTGGATGTTAGGAAGCAAAAGTGTATGTGGAATGACGCCCTGGTTGAAGCTGGAAATGTTTAGTCACTAAGTTGTGTCCGACTCTTTTGCAACCCCATTAACTGTAGCCAGCCAGGCTCCTCTGTCCATGGGATTTCCCAGGCAACAATACTGGAGTGGGTGGCCATGTCCTTCCCCAGGATGGGATCTTCCCAACCCACAGACTGAACCCAGATCTCTGGCACTGCAGGCAGATTCTTTCCCTTCTGAGCCACCTGGGAAGTGAGGCATCTCTTAAGTCTTTCTCTCAGGGACTTTAACTAGTGGTCCAGTGGCTAAGACTCCAAGCTCACAATACAGGAGACCTGGGTTCAATTCCTGCTTAGGGAGCTAAGATCTGACACGCCAAAAAACCAAAACATAAGACAGAAGCAACAATGTAACATATTCAATAAAGGTTTTTTTAATGGAAAAAATAAATCTTTTGCTATTTATGGATTTCCAGCTTAGTAAATGATGATCAAATTTAATTATAAGGAAGCCTACCTTGTAATGAATCCCCAGAGGAACAGGAAGAGACTAGTCAACACTCAAAGAATAAAAAAGTTCTGCTTCCACACTTGATGAACACCAAATGTCCCCTTGAGGCGAATAACCAGGAAAAGCTAACTACACTGGGAAAAATATTTTTCCTGTATCCACCAGAGAGCAGAACACAAAACTACGATGGAACACATGAACCTTTACCAATATGACAAGCCTAGACAGCAAATTTAAAAAGCAGAGGCATTACTTTGCCAACAAAGGTCCATCTAGTCAAAGTTATGGTTTTTCCAGTAGTCATGTAAGGATATGAGAGATGGACCATAAAGAAGGCTGAGCGCTGAAGAGTTGATGCTTTCAAATTGTGTGCTGTAGAAGACTCTTGAGAGTCCCTTGAACGGCAAGGAGATCAAATTAGTCAGTCCTCTAGGAAATCAACCCTGAAGATTCACTGAAAGTACTGATGGTAGCCAACTCATTGGAAAAGACTGTGATGCTGGGAAAGATTGAGGGCAGGAGGAGAAGGGGCGACAGAGGATGAGAGGGTTAGACAACATCACCAATTCAATGGGTGTGAATTTGAGCGAACTCTGGGAGACAGCAAAGAACAGGGAAGCCTGGTGTGCTGCAGTCTGCTGGGTCGCAGAGAGTCAGACTCAACTTAGTGACTGAACAACAACAGCAGGACATAAGTATTAGGTTTTTATGATACGAATCAAAGCATTATACTTGTGTCAGCTTTAAACGATTATCTTTCGATCTCTTTGGTACAGGAATCTGAGGACACCATACCTGCGTCATAAGCAAGATTGCAACCTGGGGCTGGTCATAGCTGCTTCTGTTTTGAAGCTTTTGCAGATACACTTCTGTAATACACTTGCTTAGTTTGTTGCAAGAACTGATTTTCTTACAGATGTGGAACTTGCGAACTCACAGCACCTTGATTCTTCATAGCCGGCAATGGAGAGAAAGACAAGAGTCAGAAGTTGGGTGAGAGAGGGAGAGAGTAAGGGAGAGATCAAGAATAATGAAAAATTTCATAAGCCTGGCCCTTATAATCAATAGGAGATGCAGACTGTAAAGGGACGTGACTATTTCTGAGAAGCAAGTTCCACAATTCAAATAGATTAAAAAAGATAAATTAGAATGAACAGAATGATGAATCAACTTCAAGCATTTTAATAAAACCTTGATAGAGGTAAATATCTAATTGCTCCAATTGAAAAGCAGAAATGATCAGATTGGATTAAAAATTGACATACACTGTCTACAAGGACTCTTACGTTAAATATAAAGACACATAATGTTTCATAGTTTGAAAATATTTAGTCATGCAAATGCCAAAACAAAGCTGGACTGGCTGTACAGCAAGCAGAAAACGTGTACTTCAGAGCAAGAAGTAATGCCAGGGATAAAGAAGGGTATTATGGGATGATAAAAGGATCAACTTGCCAAAAATACTAAAATCCTTACATGTTTATGCATCAAACAACTAGGCCTCCAATGCATACCACAAAATCTGACAGATTGCAAAGAAGTAAACAAATCCAAATTTATAATTGGAGTTTTTAATACTGCTCTCTTAGAACTAGTCAGGAAAAGCAGAGAAAATCTCAGTATTAATATGGCAGACCTAAATGTTGTGTACCCATGTGACATTATCAACATGCTCAGGCACAAGAGTGAACAGGAGAATATACACTGTTTTTGCACGCTTGCTCAGTTATGTCTCACTCTTTGTGACCCCATGGACTGCAGCCCGCCAGGCTCCTCTGTCCACGGGATTCTCCAGGCAAGAATACTGGAGTGGGTTGCCATTTCCTTCTCCGACACACTGTTTTGGAGTACCACTAAGAAAGATATTCAAATATAATTGATATTCTGAACCATAAGCCATCTGTAGATTTAAACAGTAGAAAATCATACAAGTATGTTTTCTGATGTAAGGAAGGGAAATTTTTTTTTGCTTTCTAGGTTTCTTGGCTAATCTAAGAATTAAATTGGCATAAGAGGGGTTAATAGGAGAAACAAATGTAATTATGTATACAATAATGCATGTTAAGTTGGTTCAGTGGTGTCCGACTCTTTGTGACCCCATGGACTGTAGCCCACCAGGCTCCTCTGTCCATGGGATTCTCCAGGCAAGAATACTGGAGTGGGTTGCCCTTCTCTCCTCCAGGGGATTTTCCCGACCCAGGGATCGAACTTGCGTCTCCTGCAAGGAGGGTGGGCTCTTAACCACTGAGCCACCTGGGAAGCCCCATGTACATCAGAGAGCTCCACAATGACATAAGACCCCCCACCCCACAAGGTAAAAGTAAGTCAGTTGAAGCAAAAACGTTCTCCTGAGTTAAGAAATGGGAAAGGGACTTGGGGTTTCAAAGTGGGCGGGTGGGGTGGGCAATAACTCACAGGATGAGAAAAACAGACGTTTGTTAAATTGTAAGTTTGACCTGCCATGGGGGTGGAACTTTCACACAAAACGCTGTCTCTAGTGTGGGACTTCCCTGGTGGTTCAGTGGTTAAGAATCTGCCTTGCAATGCAAGGGACACCGGTTGGATCCCTTGTCTGGAAAGATCCCACATGCCATGGGGCAACAGAGCCCGTGTACACAACTGCTGAAGCCCGAGTGCCCTGGAGCCCGTGAGTCACAACAAGAGATCCACTGCAATGACGACCCTGCACAATGCCACTACAGAATGGAGAAATCCCAAGTCCAGCAACAAGGACCCAGGACAGGCAAACGTAAATAAATAAAAACTAAAAATTTTAAAAACGTTCTCCCTGGTAATAACTCTTTTTTCGGGGGTGGGCTCCCTGTCTAAAATCTAAATTCTTCTAGGCAGTGAGGGCATAGAGAAAAGTTTTTCCCCTGAATCTGCCATCTCTTAATCGCCTTCAGCCCGCACGCCATAGTGGCACATTTAGAATGGCAGAGTCTGCTCCCCTTCAGTGATTACAACAGAATTTAATTAGAATAAAGCTGCAAACAAAATGCAATTACAGACTTTAAAAAAAAATATGTCTGGAAAAACTCGTAATTACTTCGACCTGAAGTAGCGCATTTCAGAGTCACCTATGAGTCAAGCATGAGCTGAGGAGGTAGTCACAGCGGAAGATAGAAGATGTTTTTAATTGAATGAGGATGGAAACAAAGTACGTAAAAGTTGGTGGGATGCATCCAAGGCAGTGCTTGCAGGGAAATTCAAAGCATTAAATGCTTACATCAGAAAACAATAAAGATTATGCACGGATAATTGAAACTTTCACCAAAACAGGCGGAAGAGAGAAATAAAAGTCAGAAGTCAATGCACTTGAAGGGGAAAATAGAAAAAAATCATCAGGCTTAAAAACTCAATATTCAGAAAAACAAAGATAATGGCACCCAGTCCCATCACTTCATGGCAAATAGATGGGGAAACAATAGAAAATTTGGGGCTCCAAAATCAATGAGGACGGTGACTGCAGACACAAAAGCCGCTTGTTCCTTGGAAGAAAAGCTATGACAAACCTGGACTGCATATTAAACAGCAGAGACATCACTTTGCTGACAAAGGTGTGCATAGTCAAAGCTATGGTTTTGCCAGTAGTCATTATGGATGTGAGAGTTGGACGGTGAAGAAAGCTGAGCGCCGAAGAATTGATGCTTTTGAACTGTGGTGTTGGAGAAGACTCTTGAGAGTCCCTTGGACTGCAAGAAGATCAACCAAGTCAATCCTAAAGGAAATCAGTCCTGAATATTCACTGGAAAGACTGATGCTGAGGCTGAAGCTCCAAACCTCTGTCCACGTGATGCAAAGAACTGACTCTTTAGAAAAGACCCTGATGCTGGGAAAGATTGAAGGCGGGAGGAGAGGGGATGACAGAGGATGAAATGGTTGGATGGCATCACCGACTCAATGGACATGAGTTTGAGCAACCTCCAGAAGGTGGTGAAGAACAAGGAAGCCTGGCATGCTGCAGTCCATGGGGTTGCAAAGAGTCAGACACGGCTTATCAACTGAAAAATAACAAGAAAGAAAAGCTGTTTTGCTGACATGAATCACTAATGTAAATCTCTTTTCAGACAAATACAGAGAGAGATACAATAGAAATTACCACTAACAAAAATTAACATCACTGAAGGTAGCCCATCATAGTTTTAAGGAATGTTATCATCAATTTTATACTAATGTATTCGAAAACTCTGATGAAACCATTCGATATATGAACTACCAATGCTTATTGAAGAAGGAAAACATAACATGAATCGGTTCAGTTCAGTTCAGTCACTCAGTCGTGCCCGACTCTTTGCGACTCTCTGCGACCCCATGGACTGCAGCACGCCAGGCCTCCCCGTCCATCACCAACTCCAAGAATTTACTCAAACTCATGTCCATTGAGTCAGTGATGCCATCCCACCATCTCATCCTCTGTCGTCCCCTTCTCCTCCTGCCTTCAATCTTTCCCAGCATCAGGGTCTTTTCAAATGAGTCAGCTCTTCGCATCAGGTGGCCAAAGTACTGGAGCTTCAGCTTCAGCATCAGTCCTTCCAATGAATATTCAGGACCCATTTCCTTTAGGATGGACTGGTTGGATCTCCTTGCAGTCCAAGGGACTCTCAAGAGTCTTCTCCAACACCACAGTTCAAAACCATCAATTCTTCTGCGCTCAGCTTTCTTTATAGTCCAACCCTCACATCCATACATGACCACTGGAAAAACCATAGCCTTGACTAGACGGACCTTTGTTGGCAAAGTAATGCCTCTGCTTTTTAATATGCTGTCTAGGTTGGTCATAACTTTTCTTCCAAGGAGTAAACATCCTATATTTACTACAGAAACTGAATCGATAGTTAAAATCAATCTAATAAAGAATAGGTTGGTCATAACTTTTCTTCCAAGGAGTAAATATCCTATATTTACTACAGAAGCTGAATCGATAGTTAAAATCAATCTAATAAAGAAAACTACAGGCTGTTTGTTTTCCTGGTTCTTTCCATCAAATATTTAACAACAAAACATTGCAATGCTACATTGACTATGAAAAGCATAGAAAAGGAGGAATGTGTTTCGGGTTCTTCTAGGAGGTCTAGACGAGCGTGGTCACAAAAGGAGACAGAGATATTCTAAGAAAAGAAATTTACACACCAATTCCTTATGTCCAAAGGTAGAAAAATTGCTAGAAAGTATTACTAAGTATAAATCCAGCCATAGATATAAATGTGAATACACTATGATTAAATGAGATTTATGTCAGGCGTGTGAGATTGGACTTCCCAAGTGGTTCAGTGGTAAAGAACCTGCCAGCCGATGAAGGAGACCTGGGTTTGATCTCTGGGTCAGGAAGATCCCCTGGAGGAAATGGCACCCTACTCCAGTAATTCTGCCTGGGGAATCCCACTGGGTCCAGTGGGCTACAGTCTGTGGGTTCGCAAGCAGTTGGAAAGGACTTAGTGGCTAAAAACAACAGTTGAGTTCAGTTGCTCAGTCGTGTCCGACTCTTTGTGACTCCATGGACTGCAGCACGCCAGACTTCCCTCTCCTTCATCACTTTCCAGAGCTGGCTCAAACTCAAGTCCATTGAGTTGGTGATGCCGTTCACCATCTCATCCTCTGTTGTCCCCTTTTCCTCCTGCCTTCAGTCTTTCCCAGCATCAGGGTCTTTTCAACTGAGTCAGTTCTTCGAATACTTTTTGGCCAAAATATTCGAGTTTCAGCTTCAGCATCAGTCCTTCCAATGAATATTCAGGACTGATTTTCATTAGGACGGACTGGTTGGATCTCCTTGCAGTTCAAGGGACTCTCAAGAGTCTTCTCCAACACCACAGTTCAAGAGCATCAATTCTTTGGCGCTCAGCTTTCTTTATGGTCCAAGTCCCTCATCCATACATGACTACTGGAAAAACCATAGCTCTGACTAGACAGACCTTTGTTGGCAAACTAATGCCTCTGTTTTTTAATATGCTGTCTAGGTTGGTCATAACTTTTCTTTCAAGGAGCAAGGATCTTTTAATTTCATGGCTGCAGTCACCATCTGCAGTAATTTCGGAGCCCAAGAAAATAAAGTCTGTCACTGTTTCCACTGTTTCCCCATCTATTTGCCATGACGTGATGGGACTGGATGGCACGATCTTAGTTTTCTGAATGTTAAGCTTTAAGCCAACTTTTTCACTCTCCTCTTTCACTTTCATCAAGAGCCTCTTTAGTTCTTCTTTGCTTTCTGCGCTAAGGGTGGTGTCATCTGCATATCGGAGGTTATTGATATTTCTCCTGGCAATCCTAAAGCACAAGCTGGAATCAAGATTGCTGGGAGTTCAACTGTGAAAACAGTAATTAAAAAAAAAAAAAAAAAAACACCTATTTGACATCAACAAATACTATTACATACAAATAGATGAACAACCAGGACCTACTGTAAAGCACAGGCAGCTATATTCAATATCTTTTAATAACTTATAATGGAAGCAAATTAGAAAAAGAATACATAAAACTGAACCACTCTGCTGTGTACCCGAAACATTGCAAATAAACTGTACATCAATTTGAAACAGTTTACCTTAGTAGCAAAGAGGAGGGGAAAAAAGCTAAAAATTATGATCATTTATAGAGAATCAGAGAAGGCATTTCAAAAAATACAACATGCAATACTGATAAAAATTATCCAATGGGAATACAAGAAGCCTTTATTCAACCAAGAGAGAGTAGCTAAGAAAACCACAGATATATGTACATATATTATAATATGTATATAATCTGTAGATATCCATATATCTCTATGCCTATCTATCTGTGTATTATCTTATCAGAGATATTAGAAATTTGGTTCCAGACCACTGCAATAAACTGAATACTGTAGTAAGGTGAGTCACGTGAAACATTTGTTTTAAAGTGAATGTAAAAGTAATGTTTACAATATACTTCAGCCTATCAAGTAATGCTGGGAAAGACTGAAGGCAAAAGGAGAAGGGGGCTACAGAGGATGAGATGGTTGGACGGCATCACCAACTCAGTGGACATGAGTTTGAGCAAGATTCAGGAGATGGTGAAGGATAGGGAAGCCTAGCGTGGTGCAGTCCATGGGTTCACAAAGAGTTGGACACAATTTAGCGATTAAACAATAACAAAATGTTAAAAAAAAAAAACCTTAAATACCTTCATTAAAAAATACTTTATTGCTAGCAAATGTTAACCATCATCTGATGAGGCAGGGTTGCCACAAGTCTTCATCTTACACAAAGAAAAAAAAAAATACAGTATGTGCAAAGGATGATAAAGTAAGACATAATACAAGGAGGTATGTCTATACTGCAAGTTCTATTCAGTGCAATGATCAAGAAAAAAATCTGAATACAAGGTTGACAGACTGAAAAGGAAGAATCTTAAATGCCTTGCTCTGCATATGACATTATGCTGTCCTGTGCTTAGTCACTCAGTCTCTGCGACCCCCTGGACTGTAGCCCACCAGGCTCCTCTGTCCATGGGATTCTCCAGGCAAGAACACTGGAGAGGGTTGCCATGCCCTCCTCCAGGGGATCTTCCTGACCCAGGGATCGAACCCACGACTCTTGCACTGCAGGTGGATTGTTTACTGTCTGAGCCGCCAGGGAAGCCCATAGATAATGCCAACTGACCTCAAACAAAATCTTCTAAAACTAATGAGTTTATCAATTACACTGGCTAAAAGCTTAATACATTAAAAACCCAGCTGCCTTTGCAAAGGGGGAAGACTTCTTTTTCCTTCCAGGCTTTTTGGCTGCCCTAATTATTCTGACATAAGACAGATTAACAGGAGAAAAGCAAATTTGATTTTGTACATCCAGGAGCTCATAAAAATATAAGACTTAAGTAACCAGCCCAAGCAGCAGCTCCTCTATCGTGTGGACAAAGAAACAATAAATCTGTAAGGAACCGATAAGAGAAAGAAAACTGGGCATGGGGTAATAAATTCGTAAAGAAGTAACATGGTTTGTTTATATAGCCTGCATGGCCATGAATTCCCTGGTGATAACAACATCTCTTTGTCCTGGCGCAAGGCAGACACCTTTCACGGGGGAGATTTATTTCCTGCTTTCAGGGAGACAACGAGGGTCAGTGTACCCTTCTTGCATCAGCCGTTTCTTAAGTCACTTTAATTGAAAATAATCAGGACGTTAGGGGAAACACTGATGGAAACCCTCAGGCCTGGCCAGGCACCATAGCAACCAGTTGCACGAGCTATCTGATAACAGGAGGTCCTGGCAAGGAACGCTGAACAAGCCACCACCGGCTAGAAGAATTTGGGAAAGGCCGCAAGGAGAGAGGAGACGCCAGTCTTTTGAGCTGTGGTGCTGGAGAAGACTCTTGAGAGTCCCTTGGACTGCAAGGAGATCCAACCAGTCCATCCCAAAGGAGATCAGTCCTGGGTGTTCACTGGAAGGACTGATGCTGAAGCTGAAACTCCAATCCTTTGGCCGCCTGATGCAGAGTCAACTCACTGGAAAAGACCCTGATGCTGGGAAAGATTGAAGGCAGGAGGAGAAGGTGATGACAGAGGATGAGATGCTTGGGTGGCATCACCGACTTGATGGACGTGAGTTTGGGTAAACTCCGGGAGTTGGTGATGGACAGGGAGGCCTGGCGTGCTGCAGTACATAGGGTCCAGAAGAGTTGGACATGACTGAGCGACTGAACTGAACTGAAGTCATACCTACGTCTCAGAATCCTCCTTGCTAGAATCCATCTTGCCTGAATGATGCATGGGCCACCAGGAAGGTCCCTGAGTCAGAGTGATTGGCCAAAGACAACCCAGAAACTAATCCCATCACCATAACCCACAAGACCGTGAGCCACAAAGGCAGAGCCTTTTTCCTGGGTTCCCTCACCCTCCTGCTCTCCACCTGGGTGCCCCCTTCCCAATAACATCTCTTGCTTTGTCGGCTCAAGTGTCTCCTTGGACAAGTCATCTCCGAGTGTCAGACAAGAGCCCGCTCTCAGGCCCTGGAGGGAGTCCCCCTTCCTGTAACATTTGCAGTAACACTGATGGACCTGGAGACGACCGTACTAAGTGAAGTAAGTCAGACAAAGACAAATATCAGTGTATTGCTTATATGTGGAACCTCAAAAATAATGCAAATGAATTTACAAAGCAGTCAAGACATGGAAACGACCTAAGTGTCCATCGACAGATAAATGGATAAAGAAGATGTGGTAATACATGTACAATGGAACGCTACACACACAAGCATAAAAAAGACTGAAATAATGCCATTTGCAACCACACGGATGGACCTTCACACTGAGTAAGTCAGACAGAGAAAGACGAACATCATAGGATATCACTTATGACACCACCTACATGGCAGATTTGGGGAGAAGCCTGCCCCAAACCCCAGTACATTTAAATATATTCACAACGAATGATTGGAAATTAAAATTTAAAGGGAAGCATTCACAATAGCACAGAGCCATAAATGATTCAGGCATAGAGCTGACAAAATACGCGCAAGGTGTTTAGGCCGAAGACAAAATACTGATGAGAGAAATCAGAGAGGAATATTGGCCAGAGGTTAGTTCTCAAATTGATCTCTGGATTTAACATAATCCCCGACAATTCACAGCAAAAGATTTAGAGAGACTGACAGCTGCTCCTAAAATTTCCATGTGGAAGGAATGAACCCAGATAAATCAAAACAATGTAGAGAAACTCGAACACAGAAGCTGGAAAACTCCTATAACTTAATTCCACGATTTACTTTAAAAACTTGGTATTCAAGGGAGTCGAATTTTGGCAAAAGCACAGGCACAGGTTTTCGAAACAGATTTGATCATTAGGAGATGGGTTCACATAGATAAATTATTTTTGATACAAGCGTCAAGGTAATAAATTATTTTTGATACAAGCATCAAGGCTAATTCAATAGAGATGACAGTTTTTCAACAATTAGAACTGGAATAATTGTACATCCAGACGCAAAAAAAAAAAAAAAAAATACCTCTCTAAACTTAATGGGTTTCTCAGACTGTACTAAACATTAAGTTGATATGTATCAGATTAAAATGGAAACCTTAAAAGAAAACTTCTCGGAAAAAAATTCAGGAGAAAATTGCTAAGACTTGTGCTAAGCAAGGGGCTTCCCTGGTGGCTCAGAAAGTAAAGAATCCACCTGCAACGCAGGAGACCGGGTTCGATCCCTGGGTTGAGAAGGTCCTCTGAAGAAGGGAAAGGCTACCCACTCTAGGCTTCTTGCCTGGAGAATTCCATGGACAGAGGACCCTACCAGGTCATGGGGTCACAAAGAGTTGGACTCAACTGAGTGACTAAGCACGAGCTAAGCAAATAATTTTTTTTAGAACACACACAAAATGATGAATCGTAAAAGAAAAAAAAATGGAAATGTATCAAAAAAGAGCAACTTTTTAAAAGAAACTAAATAGAAAGGCAAAGAAAAGTCAAGGGCCTGGAGTAACTATTAATATTTGAAAACATGTAGTCAATGAAGGACTCATCCACAGAATGTAGAAACAACTCTCACGATACAATAATAAGGGAACATAAACTGAAAGTCACTCCATTCTGTGCGATTCTTTGTGATCTCATGGTCTATACAGTCCATGCAATTCTCCAGGAAAGAGTACTAGAGTGGGCAGCCTTTCCCTTCTCCAGGGGATCTTCCCAACCCAGGGATCCAACCCAGGTCTCCCCCACTGCAGGCAGATTCTTTACCGGCTGAGCTACCAGGGAAGCCCAAGGAAGCAAAACTCCAAGTCAAACAACCCATCTGAACATACACTCCGCCAGGAAGATATACACAAGGCAAATAATCAAAAGAAACTCAACAGTGGAGATTTAGAAGTTAACACCCCATTAGCTTAAAATGCACATCTATTAGCATAGAACAGGAAGAGAAAAATATGCTGACAATGTCAAGTGTTGGTGAGGACAGGGACCCTCTGGAATTATCTCCCAAGGCTGGTAGGGCTGCAAACTGTCACAGCTACTTTGCAAAGCAATTTGGCCATTTCTTCCACCATTTAACATAACACTCACCATCGAGCCAGCCATCCCATTTCAGAAATTCAACCAAGAGAAAAGAAGACATCTGTACACAGAGACCCGATTTCCATCGAGTCTACTTATCATCAGAAAAAGCTGGAGACCACCCATAAGTTCATCAGTGCGCAAACAGATAATCAAATTGTGGTGAGGGGGAACAGAACATGCCACCCCAAAATATGTCTTGTTGGCATAAGGACTGTCTTTAGCTGGTTACTTTTAGAAAACTGCAGGGGAACTTCCCTGGTAGTCCAGTGGCTAAGATTTCAAGCTCCCAAGGCAGGGGGCCCAGGTCACATCCTTGGTCAGAGAATAAATCCTATCAGAGTAACAGTGAAACTTGCTCAGTCATGTTCAACTCTTTTGTGACCCCATAGACTAGCCCACCAGGCTCCTCTGTCCATGGGATTCTCCAGGCAAGAATACTGGAGTGGGTTGCCATTTCCTCCTCCAGGGAATCTTCCTGACCCAAGGACTGAACCCAGGTCTCCCACATTGCAGGCAGATTCTTTACCATCTGAGCCACCAGGGAAGCCCAGATCCTATGTGCGTCAACTAAAGAGTCTGCATGCTGCAAAAAAAAAAAAAAACAAAAAAACCACATGCCACATGAAGATTGAAGACCCCAGGTGTTGCAATTAAGACCTTGAGCAGCCAGATTAAAAAAAAAAATTAGGAAAAAATCAGCAGACACAGGAGGAGCTTTGAAAACTGAATATAAGTTGTTTAGTCACTTGGTCGTGTCGGACTCTTTGCAACCGCGTGGACTGCAGCACGCCAGGCTTCCCTGTCCATCACCAACTCCCACAGCTTACTCACACTCATGTCCATGGAGTTGGTGATGCCATCCAACCATCTCATCCTCTGTCGCCCCTTCTCCTCCTGCCCTCAGTCTTTCCCAGCACCAGAGTAGAAGTTGCTCTGTTGTAAAAACATTGCAAATGGAAACCTCCATTTGTAAGAGTGTTTCCTTCTCTATACCAAGAAGAGAACAATGACTCCAAACCTCTAGAAATTCTTATTAATAGAGAAGGCAGAATTGAAATCTGCATAAAAACCATACCCTGCTTTTCCTGGTAAATTTCCTGAACTGACACCCCTTCCCCCAAACACTATCTTTAAGCTAAAGATAGTGTTGAAGGTGATGCCTTGGACAGTTTTGGAGACTTTCAGTGAGTTTGTTCGGGTATCTCCTATGTATACAGGAGATATACATGTTACTAAGCCTCTGTTTTCAGGCCGCTTTCTGTTATATTTCTGAAAATTAAGTCAAGCAATTTCTTTTAAACTGATTAAATCAACTTTGTGTACAAATTAATTTTGATAATACCAGCCAGAGGTAAAGACATATCCATAATGAACATATCCACCCATCCATCCATCAGTCCATCTATCCATCCATCCACACAGACATCTCATAGTTTTCCTGTTCAAGTTTAAAAAAGGCCTCTTTTCTTCAGTCTCAGAAATCACAGAGGATTTGATAAAAGTCCCTGAGAACCCTGAGAGATAATTTACATCTCAAAAGAACAGGAAGAGAATTGCAAGCTCCTTCTAGAAAACCATCTTCCTTTAACCACACATGCGAAAATCAGTTATAAAACCTCCGAGCAGTTTCATCGAGGCTATTTTCAGGGGAAGACTTGCTTCAGTTCAGTTATAATTGATAGCAGTAATAGACAATAATACATATGATTCATGTCCACATGCCTCACTTCTGGAGCAAAGCAAATAAGTGTTCAGGTTACCAAGACCCCTAAGGAGAGTCAAAACCAGGAGGAGAGAATAGGATTTAGACTCATGTACCAGGTTGGAAAGGTCCCCTGGAGGAGGGCAAGTCAACTCACTCCAGTATTCTTGCCTGGAGAATCCCATGAACAGAGGAGTCTGGTGGGCTACAGTCCACAGAGTCAGAGTCGGATGCAACTGAGCAACAAACACTTTCACTTTTCACTTCAGCAGGACACTCACACCTGCTCCTGAGATAAATACCACTCCAATTACAAAAGATTCACTTTGCTACAATACCATCAGAGCCTATACATAAGCAAGTCCTTCCCATCCCCCTTTCCTTTTAGAAAACAGTGGTAGTTGAAAGAGGGTGTTGTAATTCAGAACCCTTAGAGTCCATTGTTCTCCAGATCCCAAGAAACCTAAGGCTCAGCAGTGTGATAACAAAGTATCATTTTATGTCATTCATGAAAGCCTAGCTGAAGATCACCCTGTTTTGCAATAGTCACCCTGGGGGGACTACAAGATGGAACAGAGCTCTGAATGCCCACTGCTGATTATTTATACCACCTGTTGCCATGTATCAGGTAAAAAGCAAAACAATGCAAAGCAAAATGATCCCTTGGGGTCACAGTTCCTTAGCCCCAGAAAAGGAGGTTCTCAGCCAATATCCTATCAGAAATAGAGCCAAGTGACCAAACTTGGGTCTAAGGGACAGAATCCAACCAGTGACCCATCAGAGATGAAGCCAAACGGCCAAACCTTAGTCCAAAAGGGAAAAGCCCAATGAAAGCTCTGCCATATGCAAGACCAACCCAATAGGGAAGGTTACCCAGGTATCATCATTATCTTCATTATGTACCAAAGGTGTTTCAGCCAGCTAGTACCAATACACAGGCAAACATAGACAAGATAAACACGATCCCACGAACAACCGATCAGATGAAGTGTAGTCCCAAAATTTCCCACCACTCTGCCCCTTTCCCAGATGGAGGCTTCCAAACAGATTGGCCTAGCTCTGTAAAAAACATTGAGCCCAGATTGACTCACTCCCCAAAGAGAAAGAATCAAAAGAGTAGAAGTGTTGTCAGCTTGCCCTCCCTGGAATTACTCACCCCAGAACAAAACCGAAGGTGGACCATGATTCACTGTCTTCAGTCCTCATGTGGAGCGTGGCCAGCACCATCAGGGAGAGCCCCTCCAATTTCCTGGGAGCAAAATGAGCTCCAGTAGCTGCTGGAAATCCAGGATGGGGGTCAACCTGCCACGGGCACGGACTGCTGGCTGCCTCGCCAAAACGGTTGTTGAATCCAAGTGTGTGTGCCAGACGCACACCCTGAGGCCAAACAGCCTGAAATGTCAGAGTAATGGAGTAACATTCATTACAGAGGCTGAGCAAAGAGAACAGGGAGCTTGTACTCAAATAAGCCTGAACTCCCTGATGGTTTTCAGGGAAGGGGTTTTATAGGCAACTTTCGAAGGAAGGCTGAAGGGTACGTGACCTTTCACTGATTGCTTGATAGTGAGGTTATGGGAGGCCTTCCCAGGTGGTGCTAGTGGTAAAGAACCCGCCTGCCAATGCAGGAGACGTAGGAGATGCAGGTTCGATTCCTGGGTGAGGAAGATCCCCTGGAGGAGGAGGGCATGGCAACCCACTCCGGTTTTCTTGCCTGGGAAATCCCACAGACAAAGGCGTATGGCACGTTATAGTCCATGGGGTCGCTAAGAGTTGGACATGACTGAAGCATCTTAGGCGCACATAGGAGGTAATGGGGTAGTGTTCCATGAAATCTCAATCGTCAGTCTTTTGCTTCCAACCCGTCTGGGGTCCCCGTGCTTGTGCTCAGCCTGAAGTTACCAGCCTCCACCCTGGGGGGAGGGAAGTGCCAAGTTCCTGCAGACATGCTCAGGGATGTAGTTTTGTGTCTAATCCCTGAGCAGGAACCCGGACCCTGCCCCAAGGCTACACTACTGTTTCCCTGCAGCTCCTCCCTGCTTTCTGCATCAGCTCCCTTCTCTGATGAGCACCGGTTTGAACCTGCCTTTTGGAACACAATTCTCTGGCGCTCAGCCTTCTTTATGGTCCAACTCCCACAACCGTTGGGCTTCCCTGATAGCTCAGTTGGTAAGGAATCTGCCTGCAATGCAGGAGGCCCAGGTTCGATTCCCTGAGAAGGGAGAGGCTACCCACTCCAGTCTTCTTGGGCTTCCCTCGTGGCTCAGTTGGTAAAGAATCCTCCTGCAATGAGGGACACCTGGGTTTGATCCCTGGGTGGGGAAGATCCCCTGGAGAAGGGAAAGGCTACCCACTCCAGTATTCTGGCCTGGAGGATGCCACAAACTGTATAGTCCATGAGGTCACAAAGAGTCGGACACGACTGAGAGACTTTCACTGCCACAATCATATATGACACAATGCAGGGCACACGGGTTCAATCACTGGTCCAGGAAGATGTGGAATCTTCCATGGAGCAACCAAGCATGAGTGCCATAAGCACTGAGCCCACGCAGCAAAACCGGAGAGTAACTCCGGCTCATCACAACTAGAGAACGCCCGTGCACAGCACTGAAGACCCAGCACAGTCAAACATAAATAAAATAAAAAAGTTTTAAATACTTCCCAGAAATGGCAGACATGAAATGTGCCTTTATCTCTGTTCCCTGCCTATGTTGGCACAGCTCTGATGTATTTACACAACTCATTACCCTGAATGCACGGAATAGCAATGATTTACACATGAAAGTGGCAGAGGCTGTATCGGGCACGAACGATTTGCTGTTTTCATATAAAAAGGTGAGCAGCAGGCTCTGTTTATTCAATTCAATGTATTTCACCTGAAGAAATATGGAAGCAAACAGCCTACGGTGAGGAGAATGAGCAGAGATGCATACCTGCGGCGAATATTAAGAATGCGCTGTTGAAATCGGTGATGAGGCAGGACAAAAGTCATAACATGTGGGATGCTGCAGATGTCAGAATAGAGCGGAAAACTACTGACTATTACATACTGTGATTATCTCTGAAACTTTCTGCATCGTGGGTAGATTCCTTGAGGCAAGGTCTTGAGTTTTCCAATCCCCGTGCTGATGCATAGTCGATGTTTCATGAAATCTGGTAAGAAATCAAGAATGAATGAAGAATGATAAGGAGAGAGGGAGGAAGAAATAAAAGGAAGAAAGGAAGTTTAGAAGGACATGCCTGCTGAGTTGCTTCAGTCGGGTCTGACTCACTGCGACCCCATGGACTAGAGCCCGCCAGGCTCCTCTGTCCATGGGATTCTCCAGGCAAGAATACTGGAGTAGGATTCCAACCCAGGGATTGAACCCGGTCTCCTGCATTGCAGGCAGATTCTTTACCACCTGAACCAACACAGAAGCCCCATAGCCTAAGTCACTCAGCCACCAGGGGACTGGATTTTAATTTACATCATCAGATGAGTCAACACAGAGGCAAGTTGGTGATGGACGCTATTCCGTGGGCTGCAATCAACAATCCTGAGGCACTCCCACTGTGTTCGCTGCAGATCCATGGCATCTTTGTAGGTCTGCTATGTCAGGACAGGCCTATGGGGGACTTTGTGGGTTGAGCTAAATATGCTCTCTCTTTTTTAAACTTCCTATTTTATACTGGAGTGTAGTTGATTAACAACGCTGTATTAGTTTCAGGGGTACAGCACTGTATAGTTACACATAGACATGTATCTCTTCTTTGTCAAATTCTTTCCCCGTTTAAATCATTGCATCATACTGAGCAGAGTTGTCTCTGCAACACAGAAGGTCCCTATTGGTTCTCTATTTAAAAAAAAAAAAAAATTATTTTTGGTTGTGCTAGGCTTTCGTTGTTGCACGGGCTTTCTCTAGTTGCGGTGAGTGGGGGCTATTCTCTAGACGTGGTGTGTGGGCTTCCCACTGGGGGTGGCTTCTCTTTTTGAAGAACATGGACTCTAGGCACACGCACTTCAGTAGTTGTTCAAGGGGGCTCAGTAGCTGTGGCACATGGGCTTCATTGCCCCACAGCACATGGAATCTTCCCAGACCAGGGATCAAACCCATGTCCCCTGCATTGGCAGGTGGATTTTACCCAGTGGACCACCAGGGAAGTCCCACTCTGAACTGTTGACAATGATGGCTGTGATATCTCAAGGCTACCCTTGTTTATCTGAGAATGCATCTCTGGAAAATCAGTATCAGTGCGGAAAGTATGATATAAGTTACTGCATCTTTTCAGGATGGTTTGCACACTCATTGTCATTGTAGAGCATGGACCCCTTGACTCACGCTTGCTCGCTATAACACCCATGGTGGCTGAATTGCTTAAGAACTCTGTATATCAGGATTCAGGTACTTCCAGGGTGTAGGTGTGCTCTTTCGTAAGATGTGTTGATAGAGACACAAGGTAACACTGGGTTAATACCCACGTTTGACAAGTTTTCACGTGTACAACTTTTCAACAGACGCTGCTATTACCCACTTAGCAGGAAACACTCCTGATCACAATTAGTCGGGACAAAACCGGAGCCCACGGCTCAACTGAACAGAAAACTATTCTACCCACACTTTGAAATATCGCTTTACCTGAAGGTCGGCATTATCCTTCCATGAGCACAGGCTGCCCGTCCCTCTGGATTAAATGGGAGAGAAGACATCTGCATAATGAAAGAAAACATACAACAAAAATATAAAAGTAGGAAATACAGATGCTAATCCTACTGCAGTTTATGTGTATGGTTATGAACGAGATGTGCTTCCCAGCTGGTTCAGTGGCAAAGAAAATGCCTGCCAATGCAGGAGATGCAGGTTCGACCCCTGGGTCGGGAAGATCCCCTGGAGAGGAAATAGTAACCCACTCCAGTATTCTTGCCTGGGAAATCCCATGGACAGAGGAGCCTGGCAGGCTACAGTCCACGGTATTGCAAAGACTCAGACACGACTTAGCAACTAAACAACAACAACAGTGGATGAGTTTTTGAACTTCTCTTTAGCATTGATGTCCTGGAAAAGTAACAGGGAAATTATTGGGCTGGAAGTGCGTTTTGAAAAATTTTACTTTCGGTGTGGACCATTTTTTAGCAAGTCTTTATTCAGTTTGTTACAATACTGCTTCTGCTGTTATATATTCTGGGTTTTCGGGCCCGAGGCATGTGACATCTTAGCTCGCAAAAAATAGATCGAACCCATACGCCTTTCATTGGAAGGCGAAGTCTTAACTGCTGGACTGCCAGGGAAGTCCCAGGAAATGTACATCTTAAGGAAAGTGCTGCATGACAGTTCTTTACATCCAACTTGAGAGTCTGACTCAGCAAATATGAGAGGGGACCACTACGCAGGGTATGCCTCAAATAGGGTTCTGTTTTCTCCAGAAAACCTGAATTTCACAATTTTCTGTCCTAACACTACCCCATGTATGTCCTGCTTTGGGCTACTGCTGTTTTCCATAAGAAGCTGGAATTTAGACAACTTTTCATATCTTGAGATAGGAATCTAGGTCCTTTTCCTTATCACTCCGAGGAATCTAATGATATGGATGTGGCATGACCAGTTTAACAATTTTCACAGTGATGGACACTTTGCTGGCTTCACATTTTTAGCTGTAACAAGTAATAAAGGTAAAATCTGAATTTAATGGAATAAAAGCTTTTGCAATAAAATCTGAGTGTCTATCCTATATCTCAGGTCAGAATGCGAGCCAGATACACATAGGGTCAGATTATCAAGTAATCACAAGAAAAAAAAAAAGAAAGGAAAGAAATGAATTTTTTAAACTATATTTGAATGAACCCAATATCCTGATGTGAAGAGCCAACTCACTGGAAAAAGACCCTGATGCTGGGAAAGGTTGAAGGCAGGAGGAGAAGGGGACGACAGAGGATGAGACGGTTGGATGGCATCACCGACTCCATGGACGTGACTTTGAGCAAGCTCTGGGAGTTGGTGATGGACAGGGGGGCCTGGTGTGCTGCAGTCCATGGGGTCACAGAAATGGACACGACTGAGTGACTGAACAACAAGAATGTGTAATGTGATGGTTTGATACCCATGTATATATTGTGGAATTTTTACCAAGATCAAGATAATGAACATATCCATCACCTAACTTTATATATATATATATACATATATATATGTATATATATATATGTATTTTTACATATATTTTACACCTAACTATATATATATATTTTATATGTACATATATTTTACATGTATATATATGTACATATATTTTTTACATGTATTTTACACCTAACTATATATATATATATTTTATATGTACACATATTTTACATGTATATATCTATGTTTATTTATATTTACTTGTATATATATGTGTATATATATATTTTACATGTATTTTACACCTAACTATATATATATGTGTGTGTGTGTGTGTGTGTGTGTGTGTGTGTGTATTTTTTTTTTTTTTTTTGGTGCTGTTAACAGGTAAGATCTACTCTCAGCCACTTTCAAGAATAACTTCTGAGCACTGAATGCTCAGCATGGTGTCTATAGTTAATAGTAAGGGATTATATATGCAACCATTTCATTTTGTAAGTAAAAAGTAGTATTTCACAAAATACTTACAAATGCATTCTTAGTATGAAAATATTACTGGGTTAACCAAAGAGGTCATTCAGATATTTCCATAAGATGTTACAGAAAAACCCAAACGAACTTTTTGATCAACCCAATACTTTTATACCAGAAAAAAAAGCCTCTCAAAGACAAGGATGCTAATGTCCATCAATTAAAAAAATACATATTTTAACCTATTTGCAAAGCAGAGATAGAGACACAGACAGAGAGAACAAACACACGGACCCCAAGAGGGGAAAGAAAGGAGGGGTGGGATGGACTGGGAGGCAGGGATGGACATATATACACAATTGATACTACATATAAAATAGGTAACGAACGAGAATCTACCGCAGAGCACGGGGAATGCTGCTCAGAGCTCTGTGGTGACTGAAGGGGAAAGAAATCCAAAAGAGAGGGGATGTATGTGTAAGGCATAGCTGATTCACTTTGCTGTACAGCACCAACTAACACAACACTGAAAAGCAGCTACACTTCAATTAGAAAAAAAAAAATGTTTTTAGTAAAGCAACTGAAAACTGTAAATGCATATGCTTCAAGCATCATAAAAGCATTACATATGTTCACACATCAGTGTTGCAAATCTGAGGAGCTTTTTAAGAGAAATCAAGAGAAAATAAACTCTTTTGCTTAGATAGCTCTAGCAGATGCCTGAGATTTAAAAAAAAAAAAAAATTAAAAGATGGATTGCTACTTTGAAAAAAAATCAAAGATGGAAAGTCACATCCTAGCTCAATTAAATAAGCCCTGAGTAACCTAAAAAAAGGAGACAGGCAAATAAATCATTCATTCAGTTCAGTTCAGTCACTCAGTCATGTCCAACTCTTTGCGACCCCATGAACTGCAGCAAGCCAGGCCTCCCTGTCTATCACCAACTCCCAGAGTTTACCCAAACCCATGTGCATTGAGTCGGTGATGCCATCCAACCACCTCATCCTCTGTCGACCCCTTCTCCTCCTGCCCTCAATCTTTCCCAGCATGAGGGTCTTTTCAAATGAGTCAACTCTTCACATCAGGTGGCCAAAGGATTGGAGTTTTAGCTTCACCATCAGTCCTTCCAATGAGCACTCAGGACTGATCTCCTTTAAGATGGACTGGTTGGATCTCCTTGCAGTCCAAGGGACTCTGGAGAGTCTTCTCCAACACCACAGTGCAAAAGCATCAATTCTTCAGTGCTCAGCTTTCTTCACCGTCCAACTCTCACACCCATACATGACCACTGGAAAAACCATAGCCTTGACTGGACAGACCTTTGTTGGCAAAGTAATGTCTCTGCTTTTTAATATGCTGTCTAGGTTGGTCATAACTTTCCTTCCAAGGAGCAAGCATCTTTTAATTTCATGGCTTCAATCACCAACTGCAGTGATTTTGGAGCCCAGAAAAATAAAGTCTGACACTGTTTCCACTGTTTCCCCATCTATTTCCCATGAAGTGATGGGACCAGATGCCATGATCTTAGTTTTCTGAATGTTGAGCTTTAAGCCAACTTTTTCACTCTCCTCTTTCACTTTCATCAAGAGGCTCTTTAGCTCTTCTTCACTTTCTGCCATAAGGGTGGTACCATCTGCATATCTGAGGTTATAGATATTTCTCCAGCAATCTTGATTCCAGCTTGTGCTTCCTCCAGCCCAGCGTTTCTCATGATGCACTCTGCATATAAGTTAAATAAGCAGGGTGACAATAGACAGCCTTGACATACTCCTTTTCCTATTTGGAACCAGTCTGTTGTTCCATGTCCAGTTCTAACTGTTGCTTCCTGACCTGCATACAGGTTTCTCAAGAGGCAGGTCAGATGGTCTGGTATTTCCATCTCTTTCAGAATTTTCCACAGTTTCTTGTGATCCACACAGTCAAAGGCTTTGGCATAGTCAATAAACAGAAATAAATGTTTTTCTGGAACTCTCTTGCTTTTTCGATGATCCAGCAGATGGTGGCAATTTGGTCTCTGGTTCCTCTACCTTTTCTAAATTTGTAATACCTAAATCAGACAACTAGTTAACTTAGATTTCATCAGTGACACATCTGGAAAAAATTAAAGAGCATTTGGGCTGATGTTTATACAGATTTTTTTTACAAAAATAAATTGCCAAAAAATTTATAGAGTCAGACACGACCAAGTGACTAAGCGCCTTAAGAAGAATGAAGTGAAAGTGAAGGTCGCTCAGTTGTGCCCAATTCCCTTCTCCAGGGGATCTTCCCAATCCAGGGATCGAACCCAGGTCTTCCACATGGCAAGCGGATTCTTTACCAGCTGAGCCACCAGGGAAGCCCAACGAGAATAGTTACACTCTATGAAGAACAAAAACAACAAAAGAAACGTCAACTCTGTCTCCAGGGGTGACGGATTTGCTAATATTTAATCGTCTTTTACTTTCATTAACTGCCTTGTAAGTGAACCGACTAAGCGATCTTTTACTCATTTATCCCTGCTTACCGTCTGCTCCTGAAAGTAACTCGGTAACAAGGAAATTTTTGATGTATCAGGGATCTTGATAATTTGTCATGTTCTCTCTTCCATAGTGTCCAGATGACATAAAATTTACTATTTTAAGTATCAACATTCATGTTTTTTTAAATTTTTATAGAGCATAATTCCTGTATTAGTAGATGACTTATGAAGATTTCAAGCACAGTTGCCTTTTTCAAGATGTTGGAAAAAGGATAAAGTCACGTTTGAACTTCAGGAAAAGCACTCAAGATTTTTCCCTCCGTTTTACACCTTTAGATTACAGGCTGGTGTTTTGTTTTGTTTTTTAATTACCTTTATAAGTGTGAATGATGTATTTTTAATTTGCATGGGAGGTTTTAGCAAAAGGAATGATTGAAGCTAGATCATGGCCCCAGTTTTGCATTTTCAGAGGTACAGCGTCTTGTTTTCTCCTTTACAAAGGGTGCTGTTTCAGATGCTTCCAGCTGAGCTTTGCCAGCTTGTGTTCTGTGATGAATCCTGCCTGCATTCCAGTCCTGCTGCTGCTGCTGCTGCTGCTAAGTCGCTTCAGTTGTGTCCGACCCTTAGCGACCCCATGGACTGCAACCCACCAGGCTCTTCCGTCCATGGGATTTCCCAGGCAAGAGTACTGGAGCGGGGTGCCATTGCCTTCTCTGGCATTCCAATCATAGGAGGGTGTCAACTGATGAGGAGGAAAAAAAACATTGCACAATCTCAGCTAGCTTTGTGTCCTACACACAACAGAGAGAGAACAGAAAGGCAAGTCGGTTTTTATAAATAAGACACGACTTTTCTTTGCCTGTGTTGCTCAGTCACTCAGTTGTGTCCAACTCTGTGCTGTTTTAACACGCACAGCACCAACATAAGTTAGGTTGTTGTTGTTTAGTTGGTAAGTCGTGTCCGACTCTTTGTGACCCCATGGACTGTAGCCCACCAGGCTCCTCTGTCCATGGAATTCTCCAGGCAAGAATCCTGGAGTGGGTTGCCACCTCCTCCTCCAGGGGATCTTCCTCACCCAGGGATCGAATCCTGAATATTTGGCATGTAATATATTTTATGCTTATCATCTCCATATACTCAAGCTTATGGATATATTTATTTTCATCATATTATTCTTTGTCTGATTTTCACTATCTTTGTGAGCAAGAGAGTAAATGCCCCAACTTAACAGTCAAATGACTTAAAAATTTCTAATTTATCAAAAGATGTTTTTTTACTGTACTGATTTTTCAATGGTACTCAGAATATCTGAGTTCCCTTGTTTAAGTACTTGGATGTGGACCATTTTTAAAGTGTTTTATTGAATCTGTTACCATATCGCTTCTGTTTCATGTTTTGGGGTTTTTTTGCCCCTGAAGCATGTGGGATCTTAACTTCCTAATCAGGGATTGAAGCTGCACAGCCTGCATTGGGAGGCAAAGTCTCAACCACTGGATGGTCCACGAGGGAAGTCCCGAGTTCTCTTGAAAAAGTATATCCATGAGCACAGAAAGGAATTAACACGGAACATAAAAGGTAAAAGAGGGTGTAAAGGTATCTTATTTGCAGGATAAAGCAATCCATTCATAGTTGAGCAGTACCTGACAAAAGTCAGAGTTACTCTTCAAAAACAGGACTGAAAACTTGCCTGTTGCATCTATATAGCTTAGGTATAATACCATTATCCATGAAAATGATTTTCTTTACAAGTGATTTTAGAAGCTTCACACTTTTTAGATGGTTTTGCTAGAACTAAGAGATTCTGAATTTATAGTAGCTTTCAACTGCAATATTTAAATGAGTTCCACTGGGAAATTTTCATTATACTTTTTTTTTTGCCTTGCTTATACATGACTGGATTTCCCTGGTGGCTCAGTGGTAAAGAATTTGCCTGCAATGCAAGAGACGTGGGTTTGATCCCTGGATCAGGAAGATCCTCTGGAGGAGGGCATGGCAACCCGCTCCAGTACTCTTGCCTGGAGAAACCCATGGACAGAGGAGCCTGGTGGGCTGCAGTCCATGGGGTCGCAAAGAGTCGGACATGACTGAAGTGAGTTAGCGTGCACATACACGACTTTTTCTGTATGTTGTCACCAATAACTAATTTCTATTAACTTTAACAAAAAGGTTATCGAGTGCCTGAGAGTACTATTAAAATTGTCCTTATATGTAGTCAACCATTATAGATTTAATCTGTACGTTCTGAATGCATCACTTTTTTGCCCTTCATACAGATAAATTTTAGTACATTTTAATTCAAGTAATATGAAGAAAACTAATAGCACGGTGACCCATATTTCTGGCATGATATGAGATGTTCAAACTCTCTTACTTAGTTGACTGATTTTTTTTTTTTTTTTTTTTAATGCAGACAGTAGTTTCAGGAGCAGAAGCACAGTTTCTCCCAAGCTGTCAATGTGCCTGTATTCCCGGGAGACGTACGCATTGCTTATATCTATGAATATTAATTACCATCTGACAGTATATCACAAATTTATTTTTTACTATGTGTTTTTTATTAACTTTTATTGGAGTATAGTTGCTTTACAAGGTTGTATTAGTTTCTACTGTACAGCAAAGTGAATCAGCTATATGCATACATATATTCCCCTCTTTTGTGGATTTCCTTCCATTTAGGTTATCACAGGGCACTGGGTAGAGTCCCCTGAGCTACACAGTAGGTTTTCATTGGTTATCTGTTTTATACATAGTATTAAACTAGTGTGTATGGGTTCATTGCAATCTCCCAATTCCTTCCACCCCACCCTTTTGCCCTTGGTATCCATTTGTAGAGACATGTATGGACCTAGAGGGTGGGACACAGAGCCAAGTTAGAAAGAAAAACAAGTTTCACATATTAACATACATATATGGAATCTAGAAAAAATGGTACAGGCAATCTTATTTGCAAAGCACAAATAGGGACACAGGCTTAGATGCTATAAATTAAGAAACATGCTCCCGTTACATGTCTAATATACAGTTTGATACATGTGTAGTACATTCTAAATGTGTCTTCCAGTTCCTACATGACCCTGCATATTCAGGGGAACCTTGACTTTGATATTAAAAAGAGATCTTTATTTCTGTCTTTGACCTACTGCTATGAATCCATGATCATTTGTTCTATAAACACTTTCCAGGACCGATGACCACGTATTGAAGCCTCCTTCATATAGAAAAACGGATGGAGAGTCAATAGAATTTTCAGGGTTTTATTTATTTATTTGTTTTTTGCTTGCATTGTCCGCATGAATTGTTTTCCTTTTGCTCTTAGTGATTTGTTGTTGGTTAAGATAAATTTTCTTTCAAAGGTATCAGGGAGCAACTTTTTTTTAATAAAAATATTCATTCCAGGGGCTTCCTGGTGGCTCAGTGGTGAAGAATCTGCCTGCAAACGCAAGAGATCGGGGTTCAGTCCGTGATCCGGCAAGACCCCACATGCCTTGGAATAGCTAAGCTCGTGCACTATTGGTCCTGTGTTCCAGAGTCCACGCTCCACAGCAAGAGCAGCCGCTCTAAGCAGAAGCCCACGCACCGCACCTAAAGAAAAGTCTGTGCAGCCACGGGAGACCCAGTGCGGCCTCGGATAAATACAATTTAGAACAATCCATTCCCTCTACGAGATTGTTTCTTTCAACTAGTGCTTTTTAACCTAATTTTTGTGCTGCTGCTGCTGCTGGGTTTGGCTGGCCCATCTCTCCCCAGTAGTTTTGCAATATTTGTGTTTACCTTTTTCCTTACAAAAGTTCTTTCATCAGTAACACTGAAAGAATTAAACATTATGCGATGTTAGAAATGTTCTTGATATCCTCTCCCCCCACCCCACACTGGTAAATTCTATTTTGTTAAAAAAAATTGGAGTATAATTGCTTTACACTGTTGTGTTGATTCAGATATACAACAAGGTGGATCAGCCATAAGCATACGTATATCTCCTCCCTCTTGAGCCTCCCTGCCACCCCCTTGACATAATTTTAAATAGAAACTGTAGTTTTAAAAACAGGAAACCAGCACAGAAATAATACTAACAAACATTTTTTCTCAGAGCCATGCATCTGCATACTTTCGAGTATTAGTAAAAAGCCCATTTGCCTCTCAGATACCACGAATACACATTTAAATTTCCCTGGAGAACCTCTCACTATTTTTGTTTCCGTTTAATTAGATAGCAAGACAGCACTGATTTCATGAATATCAAAGCTCGCTACAGTACACTTGGAAGACACTTTTTAAAGTGAGGCTAACCCAGAAATGCAGAGTGGGATAAGTCATGATGCTTTAAAGTGAAATACATTTAAAAAAAAACAAACAAAAACTGAATAACAAAAATTTCAATGACACCTGTGATTCAACTGCTGATATTTAACAAATCTCTTGCTATTTCAAAACGATGGATTCAAACAGATCCCCATTCAGAGGATTTATGGAAGTGTGGGCTTTGAATTTAGCTGTTTGCTCTCGAAGCTGAGCCGTTCACAGTTTTCTCAAACTGTGGACATCCTTGTGTCTACTCTTCCATGTTCGACATCTCTCTAGTCGGTTAGATGGATCCTTTTGGCCAAACCTTTGACATATACCGAGAATCGAGTACCGGTTCTGACCAAACTCAACAGCATCGCCATGAAGCCTGTGTCTATTTTCCTCCCAGGAATCCAGAGCATCACCCTGAAAGCTCTGCTCATTTTCCCCCCATGAATTTCTGCATCCCTGGTCTCCACCACATGGGCACATCTCCGAGATGTTTCTAAACACACATAAGATGATAACAGCCTTGCCCAATGCTTTGCAGTAGAAACCCAAGCTACTCAGCGTAACAGACGTTAACACTAGGTAGCCTGTCACACGAGGAATTGTCATACAAGTCTTTACCTTGTATTTCTCCTACATTCTCTTTCTGCCGGCCAGAGGGGTCACTCCTGCCATGGGGTCTCTGCCCTGGTTGAACCCCAAGTCTGTATAAGCTTCCTCACTTACTCCTCTCAAATCTTCCTCCAAGAAATCTCTCACGCCTGTCATGTTTTCCCTTTCTGTCTTTGAGAGCATCAGTCGCTCATTCCTGTCTGACTCTCTGCGACCCCACGGACTGCAGCCCGCCAGGCTCCTCTGTCCGTGGGATTCTCCAGGCAAGAATCCTGGAGTGGGCTGCCATTTCCTTCTCCAGCGTCCCGACCCAGAGATCGAACCCGGGTCTCCCGCACTGTAGGCGAATTCTTTACCAGCTGAGCCACAAGGGAAGTCTCTTCTGTCTTTAGACCTTAATGAAAATTGCAGCCCACAGTCTCACACTTCTACCTCGAGCCTGTCTGCTCTACATCAGCTGTTTCAATAGTACTTGCTATTCTATTCTTCTAAACTAAAATGCTTTTTAGTTTATTTATTATATTCTTCATTGACTCTTTTACTAAGTATAAGACCCCCAAGGGTGAGGACTTATTTTTTGTTTTGTTCATCACCAAAGTATACTCAGCATCCTAGCTGGGACATTTCTGTATCAGAAAATAGGTACCGACCATAGGATATCATAGGTGGTGTTGAAGAAGTGACTCTTGAGAGTCCCTTGGACTGCAAGGAGATCCAACCAGTTCATCCTAAAGGAAATCAGTCCTGAATATTCACTGGAAGGACTGATGCTGAAGCTGAAGCTCCAGTACTTTGTCCACCTGATGCGAAGAACTGACTCTTTAGAAAAGACCCTGATGCTGGGAAAGATTGAAGGCAGGAGGAGAAGGGGACGACAGAGGATGAGATGGTTGGATGGCATCACTGACTTGATGGACATGAGTTTGAGTAAACTCCGGGAGATGGTGATGGACAGGGAGGCCTCGCGTGCTGCAGTCCTTGGGGTTGCAAAGAGTTGGACACGACTGAGCGACTATCACTTTCAAGTGATAATGGTGGGGGAAAAGAACAGCTTCATGCATTAGGAAAGATGCAATAGAAACCATCAGCCTTACTCCTATCTTGAATGTTTATTAAGCACCTACTGCATATGCAGTAGCCTAGGTGTAGTGAATACAACAGGCATGCAGCGTGCTTTGTCGTCTTAAACATCTCTGACAGTGAACAACTGTACGCCAGGAGCTCGGAAACACGTCTAACTCCTTCCGCAAGTATGCACATCCTTCCGTGTGATACATGTCTCTTATTTGCAGAGCACTGGAGGCAGCCAGAGAGGTAGAAGGATGAAGGAGACACGCTTTAGCCCGTTTTTACTAAAAGAGCTCATTGCAATAAAAGCACGACATGCGTAGTGAGGTGGGGACTTCTTTGCAGTAGTTTCTTGATAATTATTGTTTGTTTCTCTATCATCCTTGAGACAGTTTTATATTTCAGAGTTGGCCGATAAGGAAAAATCTGTGGGCTTCTTTTATAATTTTTATAACTTAAAAAAAAATTAATTTGTTATTGACTTTAGATGAAGGCTCAGATCATTAACTCTCTAGCAATACACTTGTAGACAATATTATTTGCCAAGGAATTCACAGGGCAAACTCCTCTTATTACAGATTTGTGTATCCCCTTTATGTTATGACCCTAGGATGCTGACTCTCATTTGTGCCACTAAATTAAAACAGTTATTGTGATGACAAAGAAAGGTCAGTGCTCACAGGCTGGGTGGATGAGTGTTAAATCAGTTTTGTGTGTGTGTGTTAGTCTCTGAGTCATGTCTGACTCTGTGCGACCCCATGGACTGCAGCCTGCCAGTCTCCTCTGTTCACGG
The DNA here is from genome assembly GCF_054371585.1 of Giraffa tippelskirchi. Taxonomy (NCBI): domain Eukaryota; kingdom Metazoa; phylum Chordata; class Mammalia; order Artiodactyla; family Giraffidae; genus Giraffa; species Giraffa tippelskirchi. The sequence continues at coordinate 3,003,077 of NC_137290.1, forward strand.
GATTCTCCAGGCAAGATTTTTGGAGTGGGTTGCCATTTCCTTCTCCAGGGTATCTTCCTGACCCAGGGATCGAACCTGGGTCTCTCGCATTGGAGGCAGATTCTTTACTGTCTAAGCCACCAGGGAAGCCCTTAAATCGATTGCTGAAAACTCTAAATGTTACAGAAAATGAATAACTAATGTATAAGAGCTGCATAAAGGTACTCACAGAAATGAGTAAGAAGGCAGAAAAGAAAATGGAGACTACTTAAAGAAAAAAACTATTACTAAGGTGGAACAAAATTACACTCTATAAAGGTGATATTTGAAACTTAAAATGTTGCCATTTCAGGTGGCACCCCACTCCAGTACTCTTGCCTGGAAAATCCCATGGACAAAGGAGCCTGGTGGGCTACGGTCCATGGGGTCACAAAGAGTCAGACTCGACTAAGCAACTTTACTTTTTCTCTTCTTTCTTTAGGTGATTCTGGAGATTTAGTATTATTAGAGTAATGACTAGATAATTTAGTGATTATCATCTACTTTGTGCTCTAACATGTCTTCATCTTATTATTTATTTATAACTGTCCTGGAATAAAAAATCCTATACGATGTTATAGGAAATGTGTTACAATAAAAGGCATTCAACTCTGTCCTTCATTTCCTTAAAAAGAATGCAGATTTACAATCAGTCCCTGATTTGATTCTGGGCTGAATCAACAAAGATTAAAACGTGTTTCAGAGGGGACTTCCCTGGTGGTCCAGCGGTTGAAAGCTTACCTTCCAATGCAGAGCATTGTGGCTTTGATCCCTGGTCTGGGAGCTATGATCCCACTTGCCTGGAGGCCAAAAAACTGAAACATAAAACAAAAGCAGTCCAGTCACAAATTCAATCAAGACTTTAAAGATGGTCCACATAAAAAATATATTTTGGAGCTAATAAAAGAAATTCAATTGGGTATAAATATTATGGAGCTGCTCATAGTTATAGATTTTCATAAATAAAACTAGAGTTTTATGTTGTTTTGAAAGGATATTGAAATATCTACCTATTAAAAAACCATGTCCTCTTTGACATCCTTTACCAAACAAATATAAGCGAAGCAAACATAACAGATACGATACATTGTTAAATATAGAGAAAGAATATTTAGTGTTCATAATACATTATGCTCTACATTTCTGCATATTTGAGTGCTTTGAAAATTTTTTAAAATTCAAGAAATATTTCAAGTAAAAATATTCATCGCTGCATATGCATTTAATGAAATACAAAGCCACTTATTTATTCACATTTTATGTCTCTAAAACGTATCTTGTCTAAAATGTGGAGTAATGGTTGAAGACCCTTTACCAAATCAAGAGAGTTGATTGTCCTCCTAAAATACATTTTTATGCATCTTCATGGGAGACAAAATAATGGGACCAGTGCATTCACGTTTGCCCAGTCACATCTAAGCCTTTGATGTGAATGCTTTCATTTGCATTTTTGAGAAGTTGGTGCGGACGGACAAATGAAGATATCTGCTAACACAATATCAATTCTTGTAAGGAAATAAGTGAAGTCCATGGACTGCAGCCCAGAAGGCTTCTCTGTCCATGAGATTGCCCTGGCAAGAATACTGGAGTGGGTTGCCATTTCCTTCTCCAGTGGATCTTCCCCACCCAGGGATCAAACCGGGGTCTCCCGCATTGCAGGCAGATGCTTTAACCTCTGAGCCACCAGGGAAGCCATCCACATCGATTCTTGTAAATGTGTCCTTTTACTCCCAAATGAGCCCGTTAGGGGTGACAAGGTGAAAGCCTTCAGGCGCTGAGACAAGTGTTAGTCACTGAGTTGTGTCCGAGTCTTTGTGACCCCATGGACTATAGCCCGCCAGGCTCCTCTGTCCATGGGATTCTCCAGGCAAGAATTCTGGAGTGGGTTTTCATTTCCTTCTCCAGGGGATCTTCCTGAGCCAGGGATTGAACCTGCATCTCCTGTGTTGGCAGGCAGATTCTTTACAGTCTGAGCCAACAGGGAAGCCCCCCAAACCATAAATCCATTCCAGAGGGAAGCCTATTTGTTCAATAGAAATTCATTACTATGTCCAGATGGTTGCACCTTCCAGAAACATAAGTTGGCTCAAAATATGCTTATGTTTAAAGAATATGCTATTCAGGGACTTCACTTGTAGTTCAGGGGTTAAGAAGTTCAGTTGCTCAGTCGTGTCCACCTCTTTGCAACCCCATGGAATGCAACACACCAGGCTTCCCTGTCCTTCACTATCTCCTGGAGCTTGCTCAAACTCATGTCCATCAAGTCAGTGGTGCCATCCAACCATCTCATCCCCTGTCATCCCCTTTTCCTCCTGACTTCAATCTTTCCCAGCATCAGGGTCTTTTCCAAGGAGTCAGCTCTTTCCATCAGGTGGCCAAAGTATTGGAGTTTCAGCTTCAACATCAACCCTTCCAATGAATATTCAGGACTGATTTCTTTTAGGATGGACTGGTTGTATCCCCTTGCCTTCCAAGAGACTCTCAAGAGTCTTCTCCAACACCACAATTCAAAAACATCAATTCTTAGGTGCTCAGCCTTCTTTATGGCCCAACTCTCACATCCATACATGACCACTGGGAAAACCATAGTTTTGACTAGACGGACATTTGTTGGTAAAGTAATGTCTCTGGTTTTTAATATGCTATCTAGGTTGGTCATGACTTTTCTTCCAAGGAGCAAACATCTTTTAATTTCATGGTTTTAATATGCTATCTAGGTTGGTCATGACTTTTCTTCCAAGGAGCAAACATCTTTTAATTTCATGGCTGCAGTAACCATCTGCAGTGATTTTGGAGCCAAAGAAAATAAAGTCTATCAGTGTTTCCATTGTTTCCCCATCTATTTGCCATGATGGGTTAAGACTCCACTTGCCAATTCAGGGTTTGATCTCCGGTCCGGGAAGATCCCATATGTCTGGGGCAAGTAAGCCCGTACGTCACAACTACTGAGCCTGTGGGCTCCAACTTCCGCAGCTCACTTGTCTGGAGCTCCACCGCATGAGAAATCCATGCATTGCAACTAGAGAATCACCCTTGCTCTCCACAACTAGAGAAAGGCCATGTGCAACAACAAAGACCCAGTGCCATCAAAAATAATTAATTAAAATAAAATTAAAAAAAAATTAAAACACATGATGTGGATTGCACACACTCCTGAATTTCTAGTACAATAAACTGTTGATTTCCTGGTGGCCGGATGGTAAAGAATCTGCCTGCAATGCAAAAGAGGCTGGTTTGATTCCTGGGTCGGGGAGGATCCCCTGGAGAAGAGAATGGCAACCCACTTCAGTGTTCTTGCCTGGAGAATCCCATAGATGGAGGGGTCTGGTGGGCTACAGTCCATGGGGTCGCAAAGAGTCAGACAGTACTGAGCGACTAACACCTTTACTTCACTTCAACAGATCCATATCCTGGCTTAGTAGGTAGAGAAGGAAACATATTTTCTATCTACTTTGCATCACATAGACTCTAAATGTGGATGAAATTCAGCAAAACATAAGATTCCAAAGCATCCTCTAGTTTTTGATTATGCCACAGACTACATTGACCCTTGTGATCAATGTTTTTATGGGAAAAAATCTGAAGGGTTCATAGCATATAGTCATAAACATAATAAAAGGGATAACTATGACATATATAACTGCACATTGTAGATGCTCAAAGACGATAAAATAAACTTACTCTATTTACTCAAAGAGAAAAAGTGAAAGTGAAAGTCACTCAGTCGTGTCCGACTCTTTTCGACCCCTTGGACTATGCAGTCCATGGAATTCTCCAGGCCAGAATACTGGAGTGGGTAGCCTTTCCCTTCTCCAGGAGATCTTCCCAACCCAGGGATCAAACCCAGGTCTCCTGCATTGCAGGCGGATTCTTTACCAGCTGAGCCACAAGAGGAGCCATTTATTCAAAGTATAAAATAAATTTACAGGACTCTGAGTTGCATTGTGATATGGAAGTGCTGACTATAAATAATGAAAGAAAATAATGTCCTTAGTTTTGAGGGACTTTGATCCCACTATAAATTTTTTTTCAGCAAAGTTTTTGCAAAGAATTCTCTTAGGTGAAGTGCTGTTTTTAGTGTGGAGAAACCACAGGTGTCTGACATAAAACAGGTATGATTTTGACAAGCCCAGTTCATTTTAAAACACTTTCAGGTAGTACTACTTTTGGAAATGTTAAAAAAAAAAACGCAGAATTACTTTTATGTTTTTTTTTCTTTCTTTTAATTTATTTATTTTAATTGGAGGCTAATTACTTTACAATATTGTGGTGGTTTTGCCATAGTTTGACATGAATCTGCCATGGGTGTACATGTGTTCCCCATCCTGAACCCCCCTCCCACCCTCCTCCCCATCCCATCCCTCAGAATTACTGTTAAAGTAGATACAGAACATATATGGGACTTTCCACGTGGCTCAGCAGTATTCTGTCAATGCAGCCAATGTAGGAGACCAGGGCAGGAGACTGGGGTTCAATCCTTGGGTCAAGAAGATCCCCTGGAGGAGGAAATGACGACCCACTCCAGTGTTCTTGCCTGGAGAATCCCATGGACAGAGGAGCCTGGCGGGCTACAGTCCACGGACTCTCAAGGGTCAGACACGACTTAGCAGGAAAACCATCACCACCACCAGCTTCTTTCTATCCAGTCCATCACACTAATAAAATAATCTCTCTTTCTAATAAAACAATCTCTCTTTCTATAACGTCTCCACCAGACAGAGACCTCCATAAATGCGGTCTCAACATTTGAAATTCATCTTTATACTCTCAAAACATTCCATATTCCCTGTCCCACCGAGGGCATCACTGAGTCCCCTCCATCCTGAATTAATCATCCTGTTTAATCTTTCTAATGAGAGAGGTTTAAAAATAAATGTATGTCATTTGAATATATAAATATTTAGAGAATTAGATGAAATGATCAAATCCCTAATGAAGTTGCATGCATTTTAATTTAATAGGAAATAATACCTTAATTTAGAAACACGACTTGATCTCCTTCTCACTTTGTGATATAGTTTTAGGCACCTTCCCATACACTTTTGGAACTGTCTGCTTCAAAGCAACCACGACCAAATGCAACTGTTCATAAACATCAAATTCATCTCCAACTAATGAATACTTGAAGTCAATCAGGTTTTGCACGCCGCACTGCTGACACTGGAAATTTTCTCGTAAGGCAAGAGTGCTGATTTTTATGCTGTCGTGAGTTTATTTTTCCATTCTGTTTTCATCTGCAGAATTCTTCATTCTACAAACAGAGCTTTTACTCTATGGCTTTTTAAATGGGTTTAACATATTTAAAAGTCTCTTCGATGTTTCCATGTTTTCAGCAAAAAAAAAAAATTAATGTTAAAGTAGTTATTAACATGCAACATACATGTATATTAGTATATTCCTATATACTGTATAGTGTTTATATACATGTATATTTTATTATATATTAGTAGTAGGTACATATTAATTATTAGTAATGACATATGTTCTTGCTGTTTAGTTGTTCAATCTTGTCTGACTCTTGCGACCCCATGGACTGTAGCCCGCCAGGCTCCTCTGTCCCTGGGATTCTCCAGGCAAGAATACTGGAGTGGGTGGCCATTCCCTTCTCCAGGGGAATCTTCCCGACCCAGGGATCGAAGCCAGGTCTCCCGCATTGCAGGCGGATTCTTGACCAGCTGAGCCACCAGGGAAGCCCAAGAATACTGGAGTGGGTAGCCTGTCTCTTCTCCAGCAGATCTTCCCGACCTAGGAATCGAACCGGGGTCTCCGGCATTGCAGGTGGATTCTTCACCAACTGAGCCATCAGGGAAGCCATTTGCTCTGTTGTAAATATGTACATAGCATTTAAACCTCTGGATTGACCATCTCGCAGGACAATTAATTATTCCTGGTGCCCGAGAGTGGTTAAACAGCAGTGTCTCTCTCTCTCTCTTTTGAAGAAGCCACTAAAATGTAGGAAAAGGGAGATATTATCAGATCTTCAGCTTCATGGCGGGGAGGATTCAGTGCCCTGGATACGAGGCTTACTCCTGTGGAGTTTGCTGCGTCTAGACAACTGGAGATTGTCTCCTGGGGGGCTTGCTGCTCTTCATCTGGAAAAAAACTGGGTCAGTAATGCTGGGTTTTCTCTTCTCAAGGCCTCTGTAAGATCTAATCCTTTTTTATGTATGTCATCACATAATCTCTTGGTGGATTTAAGAGGAAGAAGATGTGAACACTGTGTATGTTGATATTAACACACAGTTTACCCATTTGGAAGATGCCAGAAATGCATTTTGATGGATGAAAGCAGAATGTGATCCAGTGTGGACTATTCTGATTATCTACCCTCCTCATGGCACACCGAGCTGGTTTCAGACACATTTTTATAAACTGTGCCTTGCGTTTCTGTTCAAGCCATCTGCCGGCACTAGTAATAAAATTAGGAAAGGTCTCCCGTGTATCCTGGTTCGGTTAATCAACTTTTATGATTGGATGGCTTGCTGATGATAAAGGTTACATCATTCGTGTCTAAAGGATTATTCACCATATATATATTTGTCTGTTGTTGTTCAGTTGCTCGGTCATTTCCAACTCTTTGTGACCCCACGGACGGCAGCACGCCAGGCTTCCCTGTCCTTCACCATCTCCTGGAGTTTGCTCAAACTCATGTCCAGGGAGTCGGTGATGTTATCCAACCATCTCATTCTCTGTCGCCCCCTTCTCCTTTTGCCCTCAATCTTTCCCAACATCACAGGCTTTACCATATATACATATTTTTTGTTCTTTAGTAGATGGCTACATGCTATCAGCTCCCTGGATTAATCACCTATTCAGGCAACTTACTTTTCTCTGTGGCTGGAGTACTGCCTTTCATTCTTTCCAACTTTTTTTGTTTTTTAATATTTATTTACGTGGCTGAGCCAGGTCTTAGCCGTCACACATGGGATCTTAGTTCCCTAACCAGGGATCATACCCAGGCCCCTTTCATTGGGAGCATGGAGTCTTAGCCACTGGACTTCCCAGTTCTTTTCTTTTTAACTTTTTAACGTTGTTTGAAACTTTTAATTTGCAAACGTTTAAAACGCATAAGGTCATGTGTCCCAAACAAGCTTTAGTGAGGAAAAGATCCAGGATTTCCTGTGGACTAGAGTCAGGATTTTGTGTAGATAAGAGGAAGGCTTCCCTGGTGGCTCAGATGGTTAAAAAACAAAAAACCACAATGTATGCCGACGCAGGAGATCTGGGTTCAGTCTCTGCGTCGAGAAGATCCCCTGGAGGAGGAAATGGCAACCCACTCCAGTGTTCTTGCCTGGAGAGTTCCCAAGGACAGAAGAGCTTGGCGGGCTACGGTCCATGGGGTCACAAAGAGTCAGACATGACTGAGTGACTAAACAGCAACAACAATAATTAGATTAGCAAATCCAATTAAGTAGCTCCTATCAGAACTGCCAGCCTGGAAGAAAATTTGTAACTCAGCGGTCCAGGTTCTTATTTGCCTGCATTGGGTTGGATATAACTTCAAACCCCGTATCTGACATCACATTAGTTGTCCATATACACTGGTCCCAAATAATGCTTGTTAATTAAGAAGGAAATGTATAAATTTGAAGTTACTGGAAAAGACCCTGATGCTGGGAAAGACTGAGGGCAGGAGAAGAAGGGGATGACAGAGGATGAGATAGATGGTTGGATGGTATCACCGACTCAATAGACATGAGTTTGAACAAACTCCGGGAGATGGTGAAGGACAGGGAAGCCTGGCGTGCTGCAGTCCATGGGGTTGCAAAAAGTCAGACACGACTGAGTGATTAAACAACAGAAGCACACTAATAACCTGTTTTAAATAATTTTCAATAGGACGCAGCAAAAGCTTATTCCCAGGTAAATTCTATGCCTAGTCAGTGTCAAAAGTATTTTCATTGCAAAGGCTTTCCCCTCCTTTGCATGACACATAAAAACCCATCGGTGATGAAAAGAAATGACAAATTGCCCAAAAAGAGCAATGTTTTGCCAAAGATACAATATCCGTTTTAGGACAGATGTGTGGACGCCTTATGTAACGTGATCACAGTTGCTCCTCTTTGTCCTAAATCTGCAACATTCTAAAAATACATGACAAAGTAGGCTGTCCTGTTGAGCCCAGATTCTTTGTTTCCTTTTAGACTGAATATTCTCCTGGGCTAACTGCCACCCAGGAAAAGAGCCTGTGCTCACAGAGCAGAGGAGGATTCAACACAACTGTGACAAAAGTGCATTTCAATAAATTATTTCTTTATTTGCCCCTTAAAATTTATGTGTAAGTAGCAAAATTAATCACAGTACTTATACAAGGGCTTCCCCTCTGGCTCAGCAGTATAGAACCCGCCCGCCCATGCAGGAGATGCAAGGACGCAGGTTTAATCCCCGGGTCAGGAAGATCCCTTGGAGGAGGAAATGGCAACCCACTCCAGGATTCCTGCCTCGAGAATCCCATGGACAGAGGAGCCTGGTGGGCTACAGCCCATGGGGTCACAAAGAGTCAGACATGACTGAGTATGCGTACAATATATAAATATGTAATGATTTAGACCTGAATGACCCATTACACAAGCGAGTTCTCATCTTCATGATGCCAGCGTAGATGTAAACACTGCAGAGGACTGGAAGCTAAACTGATCATTAGGAATTTTTTTCTCCAGGTCTTAGTGCAATCGAAGTGCCCGTTTGTAGCTCAGGGACGTCTACTCAGGGCTCTGTGATGACCTAAATGGGAAGGAAGTCGAAAAAAGAGGGGATATATGTATGCATACAGATGATTTCTACAGGCAGGAGGAGGAGGTGACAGAGGGTGAGATGGTTGGATGGCATCACCGACTCAATGGACATGAGTTTGAGCAAGCTCCGGGAGTTGGTGACGGACAGGGAGGCCCGGTGTTTCGCATTCCGTGGGGTCACAAAGAGTCGGACGTGAGTTAGCAGCTAAACAATAGCCACATGGCTGATTCACTCTGCTATACAGCAGACATTAACACAACACTGTGAAGTGGTGTTAGAACCATAAAAATAAATATTAATTTAAATCAATTTAAACATTAAAAATAAAATATTCCAATAAAAATTAATTTTTTAAAAAAGAGGGTGGGATGAATTGAGATAGTAGTGCTGACACATATACACGACCGTGTGTAAAATAGCCAGCTAGTGGGAAGCTGCTGTGTAACACAGGGGGCTCAGCTCCGGGCTCTGTGATGACCTAGAGGGCTGGATGGGGGTGGGAGGGAGGCTCAGGAGGGAGGCGGTATATGTACACTTACAGCTGATTCACTTTTGCTGTACGGCAGAAACCAACACAACACTGTAAACAAGTATACTCCAATACAAATTACTTTCTTTTCAAATGACCTTTTTTAATATCTGTAGGGACTGCATTTAGCCAATGGCAGCTACTGATTTCACTACAACCTCTGACGGGGACAGAGCCCATGACAACTGCATCCAGGAATTTAACAACTTTGTGATTCAACAACAACAAATACATGACAAATACTGCATGCACATATTATCTACTAATGAAAAAAAAAAAAGCCTCTCTATTTTGTTGAACCGCATTTTTAAAAGCTGATGCTTCCCTTGGATAATAATCCAATGTCTAGAAGACAAAACTTTTTAAGTATCACTTTTCTTATAACCAGTATGAGTAGAAACTTAAAACTCCTTTTCTTAAAACCCAATATGAGTGGAAGCTTACAGCTCAAGAATGTAGCTTTCTAAATGTCAGTGCACATTGTATGCATAGCAGTCTATCTGACAGACTGGTCCCCTTAGGTCCAGAGGGGGCTAAGACTCCGTGCTCCCAAAGCAGGGGGCCCGGGTTCCATCCCTGGTCAGGAAACTAGATTCCGCGTGCCATAATTAAGAGGAAACACGCTTCCGTTAAAAGATCCCACGTGCCACCACAAAGACCTGGGCAAGCAAATAAATACATACATAACAGTTTATAATAAACTTTAAAAAAAAAATTTCTTTTTAAAAAGTCTATTTAAGAGTGAATCTGTGGACCAACTTCTAAAACCGACAGCTTTTGAACCACCAGACTTGTTCTCTCAAACCCCATCCACCAACTACTGATTTAAACTCACAACGTCATCATTTTCACAGCATCAACTTGATCTCTGACAGAATACCATTCCCTAGCTCAGGATTGTGGATTCAAAACCTAATGTCTTTTTACAATATTACAGAATTTGTTCTTGCTGTATTTTTTCAAACTGCATTGCTGTGTTGATAAAGAGTTGTTGTCATTGTTTAATTGCTAAATCTTGTCTCTTTGCGACCCCATGGACTGTAGTCCGCCAGGCTCCTCTGTCCATGGGATTCTCCAGGCAGGAATACTGGAGTGGGTTGCTATGCCCTCTTCCAGGGGATCTTCCTGACTCAGGGATCAAACCCACGTCTCCTGCTCTGGTAGGTGAATTCTTTACCACTGTGCCACCTGGGAAGCCCATTGATAAAGAGAGGGGTTAAAACTGTCTTAAGAGGGATTACGGAAAATGAAAAGTAAATGCATCTTTGAGTTATCATCCCCTATCCCGGTCACTCCACAAAATTGAAAGTGAAAGTCATTCAGTCATGTCTGATTCTTTGCCACCCACGGACTACATGGTCCATGGAATTCTCCAGGCCAGAATACTGGAGTGGGTAGCCATTCCCTTCTCCAGGGGATCTTCGCAATCCGGGGATGGAACTCAGGTCTCCCGCATTGCAGGCAAAATCTTTACCAGCTGAGCCACCCGGGAAGCCGCTCCACAAAACCTATGATGAAATATCTACACTGGTGATTGTTGCATTTATTATAAATGGTTTTACTAACAGAAGGACCTTTAACTTAAATTATTTGACAAACAACAACTTTTTTGGTTTCAACTCACTGAAACCAAAGGCTGTATGTCAATTGTCATGTCCTTGGTTTTGAGTCAGGTCTTATGGTTTTGTTGATCTCCTTTTCTATATCTTTAAGTTGCATAATATGCCCATGAGGAATTTTCAAATTAATGAATTAATTTAAAAAGTATAGTTGATTTGTAATGCTGTATTAGTTTCTGCTGTATAGTAAAGTGATTCATGTATGTATGCATAAACACATACACACACACATATATATACAAATATATGGATATATTCTTTTTCAGATTCTTTTCCATTATAGGTTGTTACAAGATATTAAGTAGAACTCTCTATGCTATATATTAAATCCTATTTTACATACAGTAGTGTGTACATGTTAAGCCGAGTCTTCCAATTTATCCCTTCTGCCTTCCCACTTTGGCAACCATAAGTTCACTTCCTATCTGTAAGTCAGTTTATGTTTTGTAAATAAATTTATTTTTAAGATATGTCCAGTAGAATCTAAGATATATGAAAGACCTATCTCATGTGACTCAAATACTGCTTTTTCCATCATCTCTAGAAAAGCTGTGAAAACCACAACTGTAAAATCTCTCTTGGCCATTTATCCTTCCCCCGTAAAAATCTGGATATCTGTTTCTGCACATCTGTGCATGCTGGCACTTGCTGGCAGAAAAGGGAGACAGCTTTGCAAGTCCCTGCTGTTCAGTCACTAACTCGTGTCCGACTCTTTGCGACCCCGTGGACTGCAGCACGCCAGGCTTCCCTGACTTTCACCATGTCCCAGAGCTTGCTCGAACTCATGTCCATTGAGTGGATGACGCCATCCAACCATCTCATCCTCTGTTGCCCCCTTCTCCTCCCAGCATCAGGGTCTTTTCCAATGAGTCAGCTCTTTGCATCAGGTGGCCAAAGGATTGGAGCTTCAGCTTCATCATCAGTCCTCCCAGTGAATATTCAGGGTTGATGTCCTTAATGATGCACTGGCTGGACCTCCTTGCTGTCCACGGGACTCTCAAGAGTCTTCTCCAGCACCACAGCTCAAGAGCATCAAGTTTTGGGTGCTCTACTCCACAAGCAAGCCTCGTGACAACATATCTGGAGGAAGAAGGGCCTTTGCTGATAACAGCATTGCCTACCGGGGAAATCTGGGCCAGTTGATCCTCTCAGGAAAAAAAAAAATCTTTCCCACATGTAACCACGGTTCATTATTCCTTGTTGTCAAAACACACCTAAAATATCTCACGGGTTGTCAGCCCGCCACTGCAGAGAAGTGACGCGTTTTGACAACCACCTATTTGTTGATTTTGGAATTTACATCGTGTGTGACAAGCACCCAGTAAGATATTAGGTCTTCCTGTTCCTTCTTTTCCACGTGATTTAGTTTTCTGGTCCAGGTCCTAATGCCACATACTGGAGACAAGACTTCTCAGGAAAAGTCTCTGGTCACATACAGGAGGCCATCAAGGGACATCAGGCAAGGGGCAGGGTTTCTACCCACGTTTCTAAGTGGAAAACCATGCCCCAGTTGCAGAGAAGACATGTGTAGATGTGGAATCCATGGACATCAAGCATTTTGCTCATAAGCATTCTTTAGAATTTATTAAAAAAAAAACACACTGATTTTATCATTGATAAGTGTAGACCATCCTGGTTGCCATAGAGTTAGAAAATTTCTCTCGAAGGAGAAAAACAAAGATGGAATAATAATTCATGCATGTGGGATCTAGAATAATGCTACAGATAAATCTATCTGCAGGGCAGGAACAGAGATGCAGACGTAGAGAACGGACATGTAGACACGGGGGGGAAGGGACTGGTGGGACAAATTAGCACTGACATATATACACGACCGTGTGTAAAATAGACAGCTAGTGGGAAGCTGCTGTCCAGCACAGGGAGCTCAGCTCGGGGCTCTGTGATGACCTAGAGGGGTGGGGTGGGGGAGGGAGGCAGGCTCAAGAGGGAGGGGGTATATGTATACTTATGGCTGATTCACATCATCGTTATAGCAGAAACTAACACAACATCGTAAAGGAATGATACGGCACTTGAAAAAAAAAGCCCCATTACACTCTCTAATAGCTTCATCAAAAATAACGCTGCTATTCTGATGTGAAATAAAAAAGAAAATTTCTCTCTGCCAATCCTTACACAAGGTTCTCACTTTCATTAAAATGTGCAGTATCGTTAAATTATATGTGTAACATTTCTTTGGGGTCGTTAAAAAACCACATTGCTCACACATTGGACTTAAATATGATCCAACAGGGCATATTTGGGATTCCCCTGTGGCTCAGCTGGTAAAGAATTGGCCTGCAATGTAGGAGAACCCAGTTCAACTCCTGGGTCAGGAAGATTCACTGGAGAAGGGAAAGGCTACCCACTCCAGTATTCTTGGGCTTCCCTGGTGGCTCAGCTGGTAAAGAATCCACCTGCAATGCGGGAGACCTGGGCTCGATCCCTGGGTTGGGAACAGCCCCTGGAGAAGGGAAAGGCTACCCACTCCAGTATTCTGGCCTGGAGAATTCATGGACTATACAGTCCATGGAGTTGCAGAGTCAGACACGACTGAGCAACTTTCACTTCACTTTCAACAGGACAAACTTGCAATTATAAGATAAATAAGCCCTGGGTAAAAAAGGTTACAGCATGGTGACTGCAGTTAATAATACTGTATTATATATTTTTGTTAAGAGAGTAGTACGTCTTAAAAGCTCTTATCACAAGGAAAAAATACTGTAGCTGTAGGTGGTGATGGATGTTAACTAGACTTACTGTGGTGATCAGGTCACAGTATATACAAATAGGGAATCATCATGTTGTACACTTGAAATTATAGCCTTGCCAGGTGGCTCAGTGGTTAAAGAATTCCTCTGCCAATGCAGAAGGTGTGGGTTCAGTCCTTAGCTCGGGAAGATCCCCTGGAGAAGGGAACGGGAACCCACTCCAGCATTCTTGCCTGGAAAATCCCATGGATAGAGGAGCCTGGTGGGCTACAGTCCATGGGGTCACAAAGAGTCAGACACAAATGAGCGTGCATATGTACACACATATACATGAAATTAATGCAAGGTTACATGTCAATTTTATGTCAATAAAAATACATAAAATTTTTAAAAAACCCAAGCTATATATCTCTATTCATTTAGTTCATTATTAATTTGAAATGACATAAGATTATTGAGGCATGGTTATTTAGCTGATTAAAAATTCATCAAAGGATTAAGGACTTAAGTTTTATAAATTTTACTACAGGAGGTAAATATGGCAAAATAAAATTAAAATTCAAGGGGAAATATATGACGTAAGAACATGAAATCACTGTAAACAATGTAAGCAATCAACATCGTTAATTAACAATGAACATTTTTCAATCAATACTTGGATTGAAAGTGGATGTAAGGATGTGAAAAAGAGTGGAAAGGAAGAGCAGTAAAATTATTATTTTGAATGAAATGCCTTTTGAAGGAAGATTAGAGATGTCTCCTTGATTTCCTTGCTTTATAAAAAGTTTCACTCTTTCATTTGTGATAATTAATCACCAATGTTTATTACTTCTGAGCCCCACTACACTTTCCACTGCTTGTTTCAAGTTTTTCTCACATTTTCAAATGAATCCTTCTTGTTAGGACTTGTACTGAAGATCAATAGTTTAGACACTTCTTATACAGACTTTAAAAATGGAAAGAACAAAGTTCTACTAGTAACAGTTCAAAAATTTCATCATGTTCTCCCTTAAGCCAACATCCCAATCATATTTCTTGCTTTTATGTCAACATCTAAGTAATGCAAAGGAACTCACAATTAAACACAACAAACATTCAACATATTTTATTCAGTGAAAGCAAGGCTGAGATGGTTCAATGGAAAGCTCATTAAAAGTTCATGTACAACTCTTTGTTGTGGCATGGGGGATTGAACTAGTTCCCTGACTAGGGATCGAACCCAATCCCCCGGCATTGCGAGCCTGGAGACCTAGCCACTGGACCACCAACTATGAAAGTGAAAGCACCAACTATCCATCATTAAGGAAGACCTGGTCTGAATAATTTTACACTCAAGTTTAGAATAAGGGATCTAATTGGTTCTATAGGTTTCAAAGAATCCTAGACCAATCCCGTCAAAGACTCATCGGTTCTAAAGCATCCACTTAGGGCAAAAAAAAAAAAAAAACTCTCCAGAAAGTTGGCATAAAGGGAAACTACCTCAATAATTAGTGTGATATACCACATCAACAAATTACAGAGTAAAAAAATCACAGGACCATCTCAGTAGATGCAGAAAAAGCTTTTGACAAAATTCAATGCCCAGTGATGACAAAAAACTCTCCAGAAAGTAGGCACTGAGGTGATATACCGCAACATAATAAAGGTCGGATATGACAAACCCACAGCTAACATCATATTCAAGGGTAAAAAACTGACAGCATTTCCTCTAAGATCAGAAATAGGCCGAGGATGCCCAAGGTCCCCACTTTTATACAACATAGTTTTGGAAGTCCTAGACACAGCAGTGGCTAAAATAAAAAGCACCCAAATTTGAAAGGAAGAAGTAAAACTGTCAGTGTTTGAGATGACATGATACTGTACACAGAAATACTGAGGATGCTACCATAAAATTATTTTAAGTGTGAAAGTTGCTCAGTCATGTCTGTCTCTTTGTGACCCTATGGACCATATACTCCTTGGGAAGGTCCAGACCAGAATACCGGAGTGGGTAGCCTTTCCCTTCTCCAGGAGATCTTCCCAACCCAGGGATCGAACCCAGATATCCCGCATTGCAGGCGGATTCTTTACCAGCTGAGCCACCAGGGAAGCCCATCAATGAATCTGGTAAAGTTGTAGTTTACAAAATTAGTATGCACAGAAATCTATTGCATTTTCTATGCAGTAATAACAAACAGAAAGAGAAATTACGGAAACAATCCCACTTACCGTTCCATCAAGAAGAATAAAACACCTCAGAATAAACTTTCCTAAGGAGGTAATAAGAGACGTGTACTCAGAAAACTATAAAACTCTGCAGAAAGAAATCAAAGACCACACAAACATTTCAATCATACTCGTTCGAGTTGTTAAGCATTCAACCATGGCTGCCTGAAGGTAGCTTCTTGTTATCATTTCAAGTGAGTTAGAATCATAGGCTTTTCAACTGGGACCTAAACGAGAGAGGGTGGGACGAATTGAGAGTGTATCATTGACATACACACTAAAGAAAGTGAAGTTGCTTAGTTGTGTCCGACTCTTTGCGACCCCATGGACTGCAGCCCACCAGGCTCCTCCATCCATGGATTTTTCCAGGCAAGAGTACTGGAGTGGGGTGCCATTCCCTTCTCCAGGACGTACACACCACCATGTGTAAAATAGATAGCTACTGGGAAGCTGTACTATAACACAGGGAGCTCAGCTCGGGGCTCTGTGATGATCTAGAGGGGTGGGATGGGAGGTTCAAGAATGAGGGGTTATATGTATATGTATGGGGCTTCCATCATGGTTCAGACAATAAAGAATCTGCCTGCAATGCAGGAGTCCCAGGTTCGATCCCTGGGTCGGGAAGATCCCCTGGAGGAGGACATGGCAACCCACTCCAGCATTCCTGCCTGGAGAATTGCAGGGACAGAGGAGCCTGGTAGGGCTACAGTCCATGGGGTCTCAAAGAGTCGGACACGACTGAGCAAACTAACGCTTTTATCACAGCTGATTGACTTTGTTGTATGGCAGAAACTAACACAACACTGTAAAGCAATCATCCTCCAATAAAAATTAGTAAAAAAATCCAAACAGTTAAGCCAGAATGATGGATTAAGAGCATGTCTCACTTACCCTCATGTGAATAATGCTTTTTGGGGGGTTACAGCTAGAAAACGTATTCTAGGTCACTGGCACCAACACCTTTCTTTCGAATAAACATGGTGGATCTAATGATTGAGAAATGCCAGGCCAGTCCCAGTAGCATCATGCGGCTGCCTTTGTATCCTCGTGTTTGCAAGGCAGAAGCCACTCAGCACCCTCACAGCTTCCACAGACAAACGTTTGCGCAAAAAAAAAAAAAAATGAGTCCCTGCTGAGCGTGCTACGTCTCCTCAAATTGCCTGGACTTGGTTTTGCAGGTAACGCAACATGACAAAGGAAGGAACTGCCAGAACCAATCAAGTCAACTCAAAACTTGAAAGTCAGTGGTTTATAAGCTGGTCTAGGGGCAGGAGCGAGAGAAATATCTCTTTAGGAACTTGTGGCATTCACTATTAATGTCCCTGTGATAGATTTGAAATGAAAAATTAAAATTATAAATATATCCAAGCAGTTTAGTAATAAATACTAAATCTTTAATAATCTTTAATCTGTTAATACATGTTATATATCACTAAGTCTCCCCAAGTAATCTCTCTATTAGCTCTATATAAATAAACCTCCATATATTACTCTCTCTTCTTAGTTGCTAAGTTTTGTCCGACGCTTGCGACCCCATGGACTGTAGCCCACCAGGCTCCTCTGTCCATGGGATTCTCCAGGCAAGAATACTGAGGTGGGTTATACTGGGCTTCCCTGATGGCTGAGTGATAAAGAATCTGCCTGTCAAGCAGGAAATGCAGGTTCGATCACTGGGTCTGAAAGATCCCCTGGAGGAGGAAATGGCAACCCACGCCAGTATTCTTGCCTGGAGAATCCCATGGACAGAGGAGCCTGATGGGCTACAGTCCACAGGGTCGGAGACAGTTGGACACGACTGAGCAACTAAACAACAACAACAATATTATTACTGTTACTAAGTTAGTAAGATATGCTACATTAGTAATATAAACTGATATACTGGGGCTTCCCTGATAGCTCAGTTGGTAAAGAATCTCCCTGCAATGCAGGAGACCCTGGTTCGATTCCTGGGTTGGGAAGATCCCCTGGAGGAGGGAAAGGCTACCCACTCCAGTATTCTGTCCTGGAGAATCCCATGGACTGTATAGTCCATGAGGTCACAAAGGGTTGGACACAACCGAGCTACTTTCACTTTCACTGATATAGTTGAGAAAGGCATTTCTAAACAGCACAAACATTGTATATGCATGAATATATGTATATATATATATGATTAGATATAGATGAGTATACACATACATGTATGTATCCATATATACAACAGTAGATACATAAGATACCTATATTGTATATGAGATATATATATATGAGTACACAGATGCCTATATTATATTGCATTATTAGGGTCCCTAGCTGTAACCCACAAGAGTTTACTGCTTCCAGGACAGAAAGATAAAGGCAAGGAAGAAAGTAAGAATATATATACACTACGGATGGAGGCTAAAAATCACCATTGCTGCTGCTGCTGCTAAGTCGCTTCAGTCGTGTCCGACTCTGTGCGACCCCATAGACGGCAGCCCACCAGGCTCCTCTGTCCCTGGGCTTCTCCAGGCAAGAATACCGGGGTGGGTTGCCATTTCCTTCTCCAGTGCAGGAAAGTGAAAAGTGAAAGTGAAGTCGCTCAGTCGTGTCCGACTCTTAGCGACCCCATGGACTGCAGCCCACCAGGCTCCTCCGTCCATGGGATTTTCCAGGCAAGAGGACTGGAGTGGGTCGCCAGTGCCTTAAAAATCACCATTACTGAGGATAAAAGCCAGGTTGTTCTCACTAAGAATACACACATAACACTGTGCATATATGTGTGTATGTACTATGTGTATATTTGTAACAAAAGAGCATTACAGAATTAAGGGTACAAACACACACCTATGTTAGAATACCTAACACACTGTGTCAAAGTAGAATTGGAAGGCGTGATTTTCCCTGTTGTTAAAGCACGGAATTAAAAGGCAGCTCCTAAAACGTGTTGCAAGTTGTTACAGGAACTGTCAAGGATGCAGCAAAATCTTGCTTCTGGGCAGGGAAACACAGGATCGGTACAAAAGACACTTAACGCCCCCCAAACCCCACACATATTTCAGGCCCTTTTAGCATAGAAATTCTACAAAGGAAACTCTTACAATAAACAGTGTAATCAATTCACCCTTCCTCTTTCCCCTTGGTGTCTGCACATTTGTGGTCTACCGTCTCTGTCCCTACTTCTGCTTTGCAAATAGGTTCATCTGCACGGCTCAGAGAACTCAATGTCCCGTGGTGATCTAAGCGGGAAGGAAAAGCAAAAAAGAGGGGACCTATGTGCACGTATAGCTGATTCACTTTTCTGTACAGCAGAAACTAACACAACATTGTAAAGCAACTTGTTTCTTTTTTAAATTTACGTTTCCAGAGACATTAACATAAACAATAAACATGTGCAAATGGATTTAAAGAAGATAAAGAGTGTACACTTGAAGGATGTCAGAAATGACAGCTGGCCCTCAAGACTGAATGATGCAGTGTTCCCACACAGGGTCGAGGTGAATCCTATAGGCATGAATGAATACATTACGCGTTAAAATGGGAAGCCTGGATCAGGTGATAAAAAAGCAATAATCCTCTCCGTCCTGTTTCTTAAGCATTCTCATCCACCTTCCTCAAGTGTTTCAAATAGTTTCCCACTTTGTCTCAGTACCAGGCAAAACGATGCAAAACTTACCTAGGACCGCAAAAAAGTACATTTAGAGTCATTCGTGCGGAGAGAGACAAACGCTGAAATTTTTCCCATGCACTTCCCACCAACTGAAGATTTTAGATTGAAGGGTCTTAAATCTAAGACCAGACCCTTTCTTGTCTTCACTCACAAGAAATTTATGAGTCGTCACAAAGGGGTGCAGATCACAATGCAGATCATAGGGGGTGGCTTTTAAATTACATGTTTGCTACAAACTGGTATATTTAACATGGATTTTAAATGGTCCTTATTTAACCAATAAGGACTTACTGCACAGCACAGGGAACTCTGCTTAATGTCATGTGGCAGCCTGGATGGGAGGGGAGTTTGGGGGAGAATGGATACAGGTACATGTATGGCTGAGTGCCTTCACTGTCCACCTGAAACTATCACAACATTGTTAACTGGCTGTAGATCAATACAAAATACAAACTTTTAGAAAAATACAGAAGAGCTATCTTGAGATATAGCCAGGGTCAGGTATGCAGAGGTGTATGTGTGCATGCGTGCATACTAAGTTGATTCAGTCATGTCTGAATGAATGGGCATCTTTACTAAGATGGACGGGAATCTTTAGCACAGCACTTCAAAAGCATACTAAATTAAAAAAAAATGTATTGACTTGCAGAATAGTAAATAGCTCAAAAGCATATGATTATGTGTATGGTCAGTAACTAAGTCATGTCCTAGTCTTTGCAACCCCATGGACTGTAGCTTACCAGGCTCCTCCGTCCATGGGATTCTCCAGGCAAGAATCCTGGAGTGGGTTGCCATGCCCTCCTCCAGGGGATCTTCCCGATCCAGGGATCGAACCTGTATCCCCTGCATTGCAGGTGGATTCTTTACTGCTGAGTCACCAAGGAAGCCCAAAGCATGTGATAAAAGCACCTTATTTATACACAAAATGTAAGATTCTCAGAACCATTCTGTTTTCCTGAATTACTTTTAAGCCATGGAAGCCATAGAATATTCTGATGATGTGGTGATGGTTTAGTCCCTAAGTCATGTCTGACTCTTTGTGACCCTATGGATGGTAACCCGCCAGGCTCCTCTGTCCATGGGATTCTCCAGACAAGAATACTGGAGTGAGTTGTCATGTCCTTCTCCAAGGGACCTTCCTCACCCAGGGATTGAACTCTCATCTTTCGTGTCTCCTGCCTTGACAAGTGGGTTCTTTACTATGAGCACCTCATGGGAACCATATTGCTCCATATGTATACATATACTGGTTCAGTCGTGTTGGACTCTTTGCAACCCCACAGACTGTAGCCCGCCAGGCTCCTCTGTCCATGGGTTTTCCCATGCAGGAATACTGGAGTGGGTTGCCATTCCCTTCTCCAGGGGATCTTCCCGACCCAGGGATGGAACCCAGATCTCCTGCATGGCAGGCAGGTTCTTTAACAACTGAGCTACCAGGGAAGCCCAATTCTGATGATACCTGGCCTCATAAGGGAAGTTGGGTTTTGCATGGGCTGGTTTCTGTGAGACCTAAACCCGTTAAAATTGAGTAACTGATCTTACAAGTAGAGAACATTATGCATTAATAGAGTTCTGCAGGCTTTTCATCTCAGCTCTGTCAGCCGAAAACAGCTGGTGTAGCAGGTGGCCGACTAGGACACACGTGTCAGAGGAAAACACCAACTCAAATTTTTCCTGAATAAAATAAATAGTCATAGATGTGATAGATCCTAGCTGCTGTGGTGTAGAGAGCCCACTTGAAATTATTAACAAGGTGTGCTATATTGTAGACTTCCCAGGTGGCACTAGTGATAAAGAACCTGCCCGCCAATGCAGGAGACCTAAAAGAAACGGGTTCAGTTCCCGGGTCGGGAAGATCCCCTGGAAGAGGGCATGGCAACCCACTCCACTATTCTCCCCTGGAGAATCCCACGGATGGAGCCTAGTGGGCTACAGTCCAAGGGGTCACAAAGAGTCGAACACGACTGAAGTGACTTAGCACACATAGTGTAATTCCTTGGCTTTATAAAGCTGACTTGGTCTTGTCGTCACTATCGGTTTCAAAATTCATCAGTCCATTTTTTTTTCCCATGCATCCAAGTAAACAAAAAAACACTCAAGCAGAAATATATGTGGAAAGCATGATTTTAAGTTGCATGTGGTTGAAAACCCACTCTCTGGATGTTTTTTTTTTCTCATCTATTGCATTGTTAACTATCACCAGAAACCAAAGAGTGAGTGTATAGAGGGTGAGTATTTAAATAGAACAACAACATTTAGGCAATAATAAATAAATAAAACATTTAGACAATGGTGTGGTTTTCAACTAAAGCAAGGACTTCCTCCATTTCTAGAAAACTAGTCTATTTGGTGAGCTTGGGCTTCCACTGTGGCTCAGATGGTAAAGAATCTGCCTGCAATGCAGGAGACCCGGGTTCAATCCCTGGGTCAGGAAGATCTTTTGGAGTCGAAATGGCTACCCAGTCTAGCATTTTTAGCTGGAGAATTCCATGGGCAGAGGAGCCTGGTGATGATACAGTCTGGGGTTGAAAAGAGTCGCATGCAATGAGAAGAGCCGCACACAACTGAGCAACTAACACTTCCGCTCTGAGAGGTAATTATTTCTGGTCTGCGCATAAAAAAAAATATATATCCATGAAGTCAACACACACACACACACACACACACACACACACACACACATGCACAAGAAGAAAGCTCAAAATTACATTGGCAATCTTCCAAAATGATCTTTCCAAATTGAGTATTTCAGTCCCAGGTATTAATAACATGGTCAATGGTTAAGCATCATTATGATCAAGAGATGGTTAACAAAGTCAAGTAAGTCAGAAAGAGGAAAATATGCATATGAACACATATTGGTGGAATCTGAAAAAACTGGTGTAGGCTAACCTATTTGCAAGGCAGAAAGAGAGACATGTACGGAGAGACCAAACCATTTGCATATGAAGGGACCAAGGGTGTTTGGGATCAATTAGAACATCAGGATTGACATATATACACTGTTTAAAAAAAAAAACTTTTCATTTTCTACTGGAGTATAGCCAACTAACAATGTTGTGATAGTTTCAGGTGAATAGCAAAGGAATTCAGTCATACATATACATGTATCCATCCTCCCCCAAATTCCCTGCCCATACATACATTACTGATACTATGCATAAAATACATAACTAATCAGAACATACTGTATAGGACACAGAATTCTACTCAGTGCCGTGGTCACCTAAATGGGAGGGGAATCCAAAAAAGAGGGGATATGTGTTATGACTGTTTACTCGCCAAGTGGTGTCCAACTCTTTGCGACCCCACGGACTGTAGCCCGCCAGGCTCTTCTGTCCACGGGGTTTTCCAGGCAAGAACACTGGAGTGGGTTGCCATTTATGTATAGTTAATGTACTCTGCAGTACGGCAAAAACTAACCCAACGTGGTAAAGCAACTATACTCCAATAAAAATGTGAAAAGAGAGAGCGATGGATAAGGAGTATCTTATGCCTACTTTACTTACCGAAGCTTGCTTTCCAGAAGTCGAAGTAAAGATGGTGGGGAGATGACATCCTTGGTGGTCCAGTAGTAGAGAATCTTCCTGCCAATGTAGGAGACGTGGGTTCCATCCGTGGTCCAGGAAGACCCCACATGCAGCACAGCAACTAAGCCCAGAGCCGCAAGTACCATCTTCTGGGATGGTAACATTTATGTGATTCTCTAGGCATATTCTTTCACAAGCCCGTACTCCACAAGAAGAGAAGCCCTCACGTCACCACTAGAGAGGAGACCCTGCTAGCTGCAACTAGAGGAAAGCCCGCACAGCAATGAAGACCTATCACAGCTGAAATTAAAAAAAAAAAAAAAAAAGATGGTCAGGAGACAGGAAACTCAATTTGTGGATAATTTAAAGACAGAGCAAAATGTAAGCGAAATTAAACTTTCTAATAACTACTAACGACCCTCAAATAATGGAGGAACAAGTATCTTCTGCGTTTCCATCACTGAGCTCACAGTGACTTCAGGGACCACGTAGCTGGTCTGTTCTTGGATGGTCTGTGTCTCTAAGGATATCTGCATCATGTTTGCTGTAAAATCACTGCATTACTCATATGCTTGCTGCCCACGTATTTACCTTCCAGAGCCAATCAGAAAGCCAACTGTGCTTTCTGTCTCCTAAAAGAAGACACTCAACCACAGTGGTGATGGTGAGGGTGGTCTTGGTCCATCATCATGGTAATAACAATGCTATATCCTTCTATCTCTAAGCATTCCCACATACCTCTTTCACTTTCCTTCCATAATCCTCTAATTCCCATTTGGCATTCCATTGTCACTGTAGGTTCTATCTGGGGACGGTGACATTTGTGTATTTATTTTCTCTGTCCATGGAATTCTCCAGGCAAGAATACTGGAGCAGGGTACCATTCCCTTCTCCAGGAGATCTTCCCAACTCAGGGATCGAATCGGCATGTCTGGCGTCTCCTGCATTGGCAGGCAGGTTCTTTACCCCTGAGCCATCTGCGAAGCCCCCATTTATTTATGTATTTATTTTTTAATGGAGGACAGTTGGTTTACAATACCGTGTTGGTCTCTGTCATACATCAGCATGAATGAGCCACAGGGGTACCTATGTCCCTGCCCTCTTGAACCTCCTTCCCACCTCCCTCCCCATCCCACTCCTCTAGGCTGTCACAGAGCCCCAGGTGGTGCTCCCGGAGTTATACAGCAAATCCACACTGGCCATTTTATACTTTATATAGTAATGTATGTTTCCAAGCTCCTCTTCATTCATCCCAACATCTCCTTCCCCTTCTGTGATCACAACTCTGCTCTCTATAACTGAGTCTCCCCTGCTACCAGGGGGATGCTAACATTTATTTTACTCTCTAGGCCTTTTTTTTTTTTCTTTTGCTTGCAAGTTCAACCTACATCTCAATTGAAGGATTCTCCCAAATAATTAGGACTGGCCTGCTTTTCCTGAATTTCGGAATGATTCGATAACAGCGCAGAGAAAGTCTCTGTGCTGAAGGAACGGCTCATTCTTATCCAAACGCTTCTGAAATCGACGGAGACGGAATGGTCTGGAAGTGACCTCCTTTCTTCTCCAGATTCATTTCAGAGACCATCTAAACCGCACTCGGGGGGAACACCTGCAGTGAAACCCTCCGAGCCAGCCTGGATGTACCCTCGTACAGTGCTCTGGAGTCCTGCCCAGCCCTGGGTCTGTGAATTCCCCCAGCCCTGGGCTGTGAATTCCCCCAGAACTGGCTAGGACAGCTGCGACCCAGAAATAAGAGCTCATCTCAGTCAAAACGGGCTTTGAAGCCCGTCTGCGGATAAACACTCTTCATTTATTAACGACTTAATCCTTTGATAAAACTCACTTTGTTAAGTGGCTTGGCTTTGAGAAAACAGCCCGCACGGATATTTGCATGAGCCTTGGAAAGACAATCAGACAACAGGAGAGGGCTGAAAATATTGCCCCAGGCTTCTGGTAAACCTTCACAGTCTGTCCCAACTGGGGGTTGGGAGAAGGTGACCCAAAACGCTTTGGGCTAAATTAGCTTGTGCTGAAATCAAATTCTTCCTTTTGGATCTATCAAAATTTCACTGTACGTTTTTTTGTGGTCTCTGTTGCTGTTATCTTTGTGTTTTTAATTTATTTTTTTTTAATTGGAGGATAATTGTTTTACAACGTTGTGTGGTTTCTGCCACACAATAACACAGATCAGCCGTAAAGGTGTATATTTCCCCTCCCTCTTGAGCCAACTCACCCCTCTAGGTCATCACGGAGCAGCGAGCTGAACTCCCTGTCTATTCAGCAGCGTCCCGCTAGCTATTTTACACACAGCAGTGTATATGTGCCCATGCTATTAATGTTTGATGCATGTTGCTGTTTAGCCGCTAAGTCGTGTCCGACTCTTTGTGACCCCGTGGACTGTAGCCCGCCAGGCTCCTCTGTCCATGAGATTCTCCAGGCAAGAATAGTAGAGTGGGTTTCCAATTCCTCATCTACGGAATCTTCACGACCAAGGATCGAACCCATCCATGTCTCCTGCACTGCAGGGAGATTTTAGTGACTGTCATGATAGAGTTGGAATTCCAGAGAATACAAGGTTTTGCTGTTGCTGTTCAGCCGATCAGTTGCACTATTAATATTGTCTCTGTTTGTCCCACTCTCTCCTTCCCCCACGTGCCCGCAAGTCTGTTCTCCATGCTTTGTGCTTCCTTGCTCAGTCGTGTCCAACTCTTTGTAACCCCACGGACCATAGCCCGCCACCCTCCTCTGTCCTTGGGATTCTCCAGGCCAGAATACTGGAGTAGGTGGCCATGTCTTTCTCCAGGGGATCTTCCCGACCCAGGAATCGAAGTGGGATCTCCTGCATGGCAGGCGGACTCTTTACAGACTGAGCCACCAGGGAAGCCCCATACATAGTGTGAGTCAAGTGCAAGAGGCTCAGTCATGCCTGACTCTTTGCAACCCCGTGGACTATACAGTCCATGGAATTCTCCAGGGCAGAATACTGGAGTGGGTAGCCTTTCCCTTCTTCAGGGGATCTTCCCAACTCAAGGATCAAACCCAGGTCTCCTGCATTGCAGGCGGATTCTTTACCAGCTGAGCCACCAGGGAAGCCCAAGAAGACTGGCGTGGGTAGCCTGTCCCTTCTGCAGGGGATCTTCCCGACCAGGGATCGAATCCACGTCTCCTGCATTGCAAGTGGATTCTTTATCAGCTGAGCCATCAGGGAAGCCCCCATTCTCTCTATCTGCTCTCTCTTCTCGCCGGGCAAATAAGGTATAGCTCCTTCCCAATGCTGTCCTGGTTTACTGCTGCACAATGAAACGAATCAGCTCGATGTATACGTATATCCCCTCCCTCTTGAGCCTCAACCGCTCCCGAGTCCACCCAGTACAGATGAACCTAACTGCAGGGCAGGAGTAGGGATGGAGATGAATAAAATAGACGTGTGGACACGGGGGTGAGAGCTAAGAAGGGTGGGCCGGATGATCTGGGAGATGGGGACTAACACAGATGCCCTGCCATGGGATGGTCTTCTTCACTTTTTTAGTAACTCATCCACACGGAGGGTCTTGTTTAAATTCTGAGTTGAAACCAGGAGACTAGTAAGAATAGGTAGCTGGAAGAGTCGGCAGCAGCAGACATCTGGTAAACTGAATTGGGTCCTTGAAACACCGCTTCCCTGGAAATCCCGGCTTCTTCTCGTTTCACCAAGGCGGTGAATATAAAACACGGCAGAAATGGGGTGGGAAAAAAAAACCTCACTGGCACTGCGGTTACAGTGCCTGTGAACTGCACTCCGGTTAGAGCGCCTGCGGGTCTTTTAAGCCAAAGTGGTGGAACTAATAGCGTCCGTCGCTGTGTTGCTAGGTCCAAGAAGTACAGGCATTGTTTCAAACGGGAAGGGTGTGGCTTATTGTATGTCTGCAGAGAGCAAGTTAGAGGGAGGGAGCGAGGCAGAGAACAAAGTTATGAAGCGACTCAGTGATTTCCATGGTAAAAGAGAATTCGTATCTGACGACCTAGTTTTTTCTTTGCTTTGGGAAACCCCGAGAGACAAACAGTAACATACACATTAAAATGCAATCAGACATAAAGGAAAACACGAACACTAAAAAGGAAAAAAAAAAAAAAACAACCAAGAGAAACAATACAACTATTAATTGAACAAAAGTGTGCAAATGCCCATATATGTAAATCTGACGTAGCAACAACGAGGAGACGGAAAAGCACATTCAAAATGCCAAAATGAGCATTTAAAAAAATCCTTCTAGAATAGATATGTGCTTGCCAACAAGGCCAGGAGTTGGGGAGGGAAGGAGTGGGAGTTTGGGATTGAAAGTCAAGTGAAAGTCGCTCAGTCGTGTCCGACTCTTTGTGACCCCATGGACTCTACAGTCCGTGGAATTCTCCAGGCCAGAATCCTGGAGTGGGTAGTCTTTCCCTTCTCCAGGGGATCTTCCTGACCCAGGGATCGAAACAGGGTCGCCTGCATGGCAGATGGATTCTTTACCAGCTGAGCCACCAGGGAAGCCCAAGAATACTGGAGTGGGTAGCCTTTCCCTTCTCCAGGGGATCTTCCCCACTCAGGAACTGAACCAGGGTCTCCTGCATTGCAGGCACTTTCTTTACCAACTGAGCTATCAGGGAAGCCTGGAGTTTTGGATTAGCGGATGTCAATTAGTATATATAGGATGCATGAAAAAAGGTCTACTGTACTGCACAGGGAACTATATTCAACATCTTGTAATAACCTTTGCTGCTGCTGCTGCTAAGTCGCTTCAGTCGTGTCCGACTCTGTGCGACCCCATAGACGGCAGCCTACCAGGCTCCGGCGTCCCTAGGATTCTCCAGGCAAGAATACTGGAGTGGGTTGCCATTTCCTTTTCCAGTGCATGAAAGGGAAAAGTTAAAGTGAAGTCGCTCAGTCGTGTCCGACTCTTAGCGACCCCATGGACTATAGCCTACCAGGCTCCTCCGTCCATGGGATTTTCCAGGCAAGAGTACTGGAGTGGGGTGCCGTTGCCTTCTCAGTAATAACCTTTAAGGGAAGACAATATGAAAAAGAACACACACACACACATAAAGTGAAACACTTTGCTGTACAGCTGAACCTAACACAATGTTGTAAATTAACTACACTTCAATTTTTAAAAAACGGGGAACCGAAAATAAAATTCAGAAAAGAAATACACATAAAATGAATATCTGCGAAACTTATTTTCAAATTTTCTATTACAAGGTTAAATTATTTTTTTAATCACTGAAATAGAGATATATAAGCAAACATCTTAAAAAACCGCTGGATGTGGAAATAAACAAAATATAATTGAAATCCCTGAGTATGTCTTATAGAGGCAAACTGAGCTTATTAGGAGACACGGAATTATGAGGAAATGGAGGCCAGTGAACAGCATTGATGCTTCCCCTGAGAAATACTGATCTTTTCTGAGAAATGACAACCAGAGTGTTTTCCTTGATGACTTCAACAAACAAGCTTCGGCTACACCTGTTCTGGAAGGAAATACTCAGGTGTGGAAAATTATTCCCATGGCTGATTTTGTGCGTGCATGTGTTTGTTAGGCAGGTACTAATTTCTATTAATATATTGGGGCTTCCTTGATGCCTCAATGGTATAGAATCCACCTTTCAACTAGGAGATGTGGGTTCAGTCCCTTGGTTGGGACCATCCCCTCGCAAAAGGGATGGCAACACACTCCACTATTCTTGCCTGAGAAATCCCATGGACAGAGGAACCTGGTGGGCTACAGTCCATAGGGTCCCAAAGAGTTGGACAGGACTGAAGTGACTTAGTATGCATTTATTAAAAAGTGTGCAGAATAAAAGGGCATAAAGTCAAATTTTCAATGATTTTATGAGGTTTTGAAAAATGACTTAGTTAGTGCTAGCTTGAGGAACATGGGCTTCCTGGGTAGTTCAGCAAGTAAAGAATCCACCTGCAATGCAGGAGACCCTGGTTCGATTTCTGGGTTGGGAAGTTCCCCTGGAGAAGGGATAGGCTACCCACTCCAGTATTGTTGGGCTTCCCTAATGGCTCAGATGGTAAAGAGTCTGCCTGCAATGCGGGAGACCTGGGTTCGATCCCTGGGTCTGGAAGATCCCCTGGAGGAGGGCGTGGCAACCCACTCCAGTATTCTCTCCCAGAGAATCTCATCGACAGAGGAATCTGGCGGGCTACAGTCCATGGGGTTGCAAACGAGTTGGACATGAGTTACAACTAAACAACAACAACAACAATTTCCATATTTCACTGAGAAGAAAGGACAGAGGGAGGAAAAGAGAAAGAAAGAAAAGGAAAGTAGAGACAAGAAGAAAAGAGAAAGGGAGAAAGAAAAAAAGACAGACAATAATTTGGGTTTTCCTATTTTGAGGCTGCAAGTTCACAACTTTAAATTGCATGAGCCTTGGCAACAAAAGCTGATCAATGGACAGGTAAGACAGTGTTTGTGTTTGTGTGTGTGTGTGCGCGTGCGTGGGAGAGAGGAGGTGTGGATGAAACCCCAAAGTGATTAGGAAAGATGACAGTGGAAATTCATTATCTAAGTCAGAAGCAGGATCCCCAGATGCCATTTTCCAAGAGCAAACCTCCTCCCTTGTTCTGTTGGTCCTTGGTGTCTTCTCCTTGGGAGGCGGTCCTCATCAGAGGACAGAAAGATCCCAGTGGCTGAGGTCTTGTCCTCAGACTGGCCCCATGCCACCCACGCCAACAGATGGATTAGAACAGGGTCACGGACAAGCACAGAAACACAATGCATCACTGAGACACCGTGCCAACTCGCTGCCCGCTCCCTGGGGGCCAGCGTCTGGGTCAACAGCTCCCATGTTCATTTCCGCTGCAGATCACTTGCTTATTACGGAAACACGCTCACAAACCTACGATCCATCTCACACATCTGCCAAGACTTGAGCTTGAGCCTTGTGGCATGCCCAGACGGTGTTGGAAGAGCAGTGTGGAGCGTGGGCCATGTAGACCACGGGGCTCGGCATTCACACGGCTTTCATAGCCGCACAAAGCCTGGTGATCACAGCTCTTCAGCCTCCCATTTTCCAGTGGCCCAGCTCCCTGACCATTTCTGCCCACAGCTCCTTGCCCCTGTGGATGCTCTCTGAATTTATAACACATTCCCTCAGCCATCAGCCTGGAGTCATCCAGAGTGGTGCCTTTTTCAGAGACCTGCCCGGGGACTTCCCTGGTGGTCCGGTGGTTAAGAATCTGCCTGCCACTGCAGGGGACACGCATTCAATCCCCGGTCAGGGAACAAAGATCCAACCTGCCTCGGACAAACTTAGGCCGCCCACCACAACTAGAGAATCCATGCACCGCAAACGAAACATCCCGCGTAACACAGGGAAGAAGCAGAGTGACTCAGCTAAGACCCAACGCAGTCAAATCAATAAACATTAAAAACAAACAAGCAAACAAAAAGGACTTGCATGATTCAACGTCATTACTTCAAACTCCTGCCATCACCCAGGTCATGCTAGGTCTGAACTCGTCAGCGTGTCTGTTAGTCACTCAGTCGTGTCTGACTCTTTGCGACCCCCTGGACTGTAGCCCGCCAGGCTCCTCTGTCCATGGGATTCTCCAGGCAAGAATCCTGGAGTGGGTTGCCATGCCCTCCTCCAGGGGATCTTCCCAACCCAGGGATCAAACCTGGGTCTCCCGCATTGCAGGCAGATTCTTTACCGTCTGAACCACCAGGTTTGTGCTTACCTGGATGAAATTCATCCACATTTGTAATGACAGACACGCCCCTCTCCACAACCCTCCTCAAATATTCTATCCACCCCAAGTGCCTTTATTGACTAACTTTCTTCACATATGGACATGTAACATGTGAGCATTTGGAGTTTTCTCATGGGTCTGATGACCAAGTAAACCCACAGTCTAAGTGTGGTGTTTCAGGAAGGGATTAAAAAAACATTGGTATCATGTCATGGAGGTAAATTCCTTTCTGGATGGGGAAGACCAGCAACCCACTCCAGTATTCTTGCCTGGAGAATCCCATGGACAGAGGAGCCCGGTGGGCTACAGTCCATGGGGTCACAATAATAATGCATTGATTGTTAGTGGCTCATTACTTGTGACAAACATGTCATGCCAATAGACAATGCTAATAATAAGAAAAACTGGGCGTGAAGTCTATGAGAACTTGCTGAACAATCTTCATGATAATTCTGTTAAGTCTAATACTGTTTCAAAATAAAAGTCTATTTAACAAAAAATGAAAATCCACAATATATACTATCAGAAGGAACTAACCATTTTCATGCGTTATATGATCAGAGAAAGTTACACTAACAATATGCATTGCTTCCTTACATTTAAGCTGAAGCCCTTCTTAGGAGTTTTGAGAATAAATCAATAAAGTCTTTTTATTAGATGCCATCTTAAGTAATTAATTTAGAGAGATAATGGCATTGACATAATTAGGATCCTGAACAAATTACATCCTTATCCCTCAGAGGGCAGACAGAATGCAAACCACAGTCACAGAGAACTAGCCAAACTGATCACATGGACCACAGCTCAACTAGACTATGAGCCATGCCGCGTAGGGTCCCCCAAGATGGACGGGTCATGGTGGAAGAGTTCTGACAGAATGTAGTCCACTGGAGAAGGCAATGGCAAACCACTTCACTATTCTTGCCTTGAGAAGCCCATGAACAGTATGAAAAGGCAAAAACATATCACATTGAAAGCCGAACTCCCTGGATCAGTAGGTGCCCAATATGCTATGAGATGGTTGGATGGCATCACCAACTCAATGAATATGAGTTTGAGTAAACTCCAGGAGTTAGTGATGGACAGGGAAGGCTGGAGTGCTGCAGTCCAAGGGGTAGCAAAGAGTCAGACACGACTGAGCCACTGAACTGAACTGAACTGAGCTAAATTATACTCTGTGACACCAGCTATCAACTCACAACCAGGGACTCAAAGGATACAAATTTGCACACATGCTTAGTTGCTCAGTCATGTCCAACTCTTTGAGATCCCATGGACAACAGCCCGCCAGGCTCCTCTGTCCATGGGATTCTCCAGGCAAGAATACTGGAGTGGGTTGTCAATTCCTCCTCTAAGGGGTCTTCCCGACCCAAGGATCGAACCCACATCTCCTGTGTCGCTTGCCTTGGAGGTGGATTCTTTACCCTCTGAGCCATCGGGGAAGCCCCAATTTACACCTACACAAAGTAGTAAGTTTTTAGGCCATTGGACTAAAACAGAGTGTCAGCTGCATCAGACTCTGAGAAAATGTTAACAGAGATAAAGGAGCTAGTTCTGACTTAAAGTAAAAAATAAAAAAGTTAGCCAAGTGCTGTCTCTCGGAGACAAGAACTCAGGAGACCACCGACATGAGCAAGAAGAAAACGTAGAAGGAAATTTACCTGGCGAGTGATTGGTTTCCATTTGTTCCTTGAGAGATCGGATCTTGGATTTCAGTGTGTCAAATTCCCTCTGCTGTTTCTTCAAAATGTAGTTTCTGGTGGCTCCAAAGTCATCATTTTCAGGAAAACGTTCTCAGGAACATGAGCAGGTCTCATGGATCGTGGACAGTATCTTTCAAGACTATTCATGTAAAAGAGAGGGAAAGAGTGAGGGAGAACATGATGGATGGATACAGATTTATATTTTAATTTATCAGTTATAATAACTATTTTTATTGTATATTTTATAAGATATTTTATTTTATAAGATAACTGTGCTCAGTCGTGTCTGACTCTTTGCGACCCCGTGGACTGTAGCTCACCAGGCTCCTCTGTCCATGGGATTCTCCAGGCAAGAATACTGGAGTGGGTAGCCATGTCCTCCGACCCAGGGATTGAACCTGTGTCTCCTGCAATGCAGGTGGATTCTTCATCATCTGAGCCATCAGGGAAGCCCTATGTATAGGAAAGATAACAGATGAAAAACTACTGCTTAGCACAGGGAACTCTATTCAGGGCTCTGTAGTAACTTAAATGGGAAGGAAATCTAAAACAGAGGGGATATAGGTATACATATAGCTGATTCACTTTGCTGTACAGCAGAAACTGACACAGCACTAACACAGTATAGTAAAACAACTATAATCCAATAAAGTTTAATTTAAAAAAAAATTAAAAATCAAAAAAATAAAGGTCCCCAACATATCAGTTAGGATCAACCAATTTAAAAAGCAAACACAGTGCCATAAATATTTCAATAAGTTACATAGTTTGATACAAATGTTTTAAAAACATTTCTTGAAAATAGTCTTCATTTTAAGTAATATTGTAATAATTAGTAGTATTGGGAGTAACAAGAGGTTCTTTCTATAATCAACTCAGTGATTTAACTGGAAGGCAATTCTTAGATGAATATTGAAATCCTCTCTTAGAATATGGCTGTTTTTTTTAATATATTCTTGTATTTTTTCCTGTAGCTTTACTTTTTGCTTATTTCTTGGCCATGCCACACAGCTTGTGGGATTTTAGTTTTTTGACTAGGGATGGAACCTTTGCAGTGGAAGTGTGGAGTCTTAACCACTGGACTACCAGGGAGGTTCCATTGCTCATTGCTTTTAATCATTGCTTTTTTCCTAATTTTTGTCTCCTTCCTTATTCCCAAGGAGACAGATTTTGCATAACAGAAAAGTAGTTAAAGTCCATTTAAAAGACTCAACCAGGAAGGGGAACACATGTAAACTCATGGCTGATTCATGTCAATGTATGGCAAAAACTAGTACAATATAGTAAAGTAATTAGCCCCCAACTAAAATAAATAAATTTATTTAAGAAAAAAAAAATAAATAAAATACAATAAGAACTTAAAAAAAAAAAAAAAAAAAAAAGACTCAACCAGAAGAATGAGTGAAGACTACGTTTCTAGGAAAAATAAATGAGTAGGAGGTGAGGAAAGTTCTCCAGAATAGAATTTTCATTCTATTTCCTTCTCAAGTAATGCTGACAACACTCCAGGAATATGCCCATGAGTCTATCCTGAATCTTTGATCCTGAGGCAGTTTGTTGATTTTTAGAAGACAAACACTCATTTGAGATGCATGAAAATAGCCATTGATTTCTGATAGTTGTTTCCACTTCTGTGTGTGTGAAAAGTGATACTGTCCCTTGAAAACCAAGTCCAGGGAGCACACAAATTAAGTTAGTTCTGAAATATGAAGTTAGACCCTAGAAACCAATAACCAGGGTATCGCCAGTCCTAGCGGTCTGCCTCATAGAGATTTAATGAATGCCTTCAAGGGTCCACTTAATAAGATTTTATTGAGTTTAAGGGGGAGAAAAAAGATAGCCAGCATTTTTCACTCTGCATTGAGCTGATGGACACAGAAATAATAAAACATAAGATATGATAATGCCAGCACATTTAAGTTAGCTTGCACAAAAAGGTCATCTTTTGAACCTTTTTTTTTTTTTTTTTTTGCTGGATTCAAATGAACTCTCTAGATGCAGAAGAGGCAAATTTCAAAACTGACTGTGGGGGGAGGGAACCAAAGGTACTCTCTCTCAGATAAAGAAAATCTCGCTGTGATTTCAATAGTGCTCCCATGTGGTTTATAAATGGTCGTAATTCTTAAAACATCGCTAGAGAGTGGAATTTGAAAAACGCATTATAAACTATATTCCCTTTAGAAAAGATGTCACAATATTGAAAATCATGAGTGATTTGCCTTTTAGAAACTTTTAGAAATTTGCTCTCCTTGTACATTTTAGAGCCGTACTTTATAGTGGAACCGTCTCTGCAGTGATGAAAATATTCTGTGTCTGAGCTGTACCCTATGCTAACCACCAGCCAGGGTTAGTTACAAACTTGCATGTATTTAGAAATACTAGTTTGAAAGAATGAGTTCCATACATGAAATTCCACATATTTCATAACCATGTGCAAATTCAACCCTTAAAAACATCCTTTAAAAGCATCTCTATGCATTTCAATGTAGACTGCAAGAATTATATATACAGATTGGATTATTTCCAAAATTATGTGAACCTATGGGAATTTTGCTTTCTTTGGTCACAATTCTGAGGGGTTTGTATCTGATTTCAACCACAAAATGTATAGACAAAATATGCTCTTTTTTTAGAAAAAGATTTTTTTTTTTTGATGTAGACCATTTTAAAAGTCTTTCTTGAATTAGTTACAGTACTGTTTTTGTTTTATACTTTGTTTTTTTGGCCTGGAAGCATGTGGGATCTTAGTTCCCTCACCTGGGATCAAACCCACACCCCCTGCAGTGGAAGGCAAACCTTTCACCACTGGACCACCAGGGAAGTCCCCAGAATATGCTCTTTCCTTATAAAATACCGGAAGAAAGACTTGAAGGCCCCAGTGATACAATGTCATTTCTCTTTGATGCCAGACACAAAACCACAATGTTGTCTGAGATTAAAGAAACATTATTGCTATTACTGTCATTATTATGATCCTTGTGCTTTTTTATTTTCTTCTAAAGAAAAAAGTAAGTGCATATAAAAATCAGGGTTTAGTCTCAATGTGGACTACAGCTACTGCGTGTTCTCTCAGCACGTTTTTTTTTTTTTTCTGTTTTATTGAGAAATAACTGATATGCGTGTGTGTGTATCTCACCATAAGTTTAAGGCATACACCATGATGGTTTGATGTAGAAATATTGTCAAACAATATCCACAGTAGGCTCCACTAACACGGCCACGGTAACAAGCACATCATTTTTAATATAGACACGCACTCTGCTTGAATCTAGGACAGGGTGAGAAAACCGTTTTTAAAAGGTCAAGATAAGAATTGTTTTAGACTTTGCAGACTCTTAAGGTTCTGTTGGAGCTACCCAGTTC
Organism: Giraffa tippelskirchi; assembly: GCF_054371585.1. Lineage (NCBI taxonomy): Eukaryota > Metazoa > Chordata > Mammalia > Artiodactyla > Giraffidae > Giraffa > Giraffa tippelskirchi. Next base: position 3,038,845 of record NC_137290.1, read on the forward strand.
TGTTCCTTTAGTTCTCATGAAGCCACAGAAATGAATCGGGGTTATTTTCCAATAACGATTGTTTGATAAATTAGGTGTCAGGTTCAACTTGGTTGGCGGCCGTGGTCCACTAACGCTTGACAAAGAGTAACAAATTCAGGCAATTCAGGGCTTCTGTTTTATTTTCTCATGGCCAGTTTGGAATGTTGATCTCTTATTTTAAGGCTGTGTACATAGGCATGTCCTCTTTCTTCTTAAAAATTTTTTACATTTATTTATTTTGCTGCACAGGGTCTTAGCTGTGGCAGGTGGGACCCAGTTCCCTGACCAGGGATTGAACTCAGGTCCCCTGCATTGGGAGCACAGAGTTTTAGCCACTAGACCACTGGAAAGTTTCTCCTCTTTCTTAATAGTAACCATTTTCCCCAAACTCAAGCATGGAAGCAGTCAGCTGTCTTGCTGGTCTTGATGAACAAGGTGACCTTGCTTACAACAAACTCGTTAGATGTCAACCTAACTAGGAGACATCAAAGTCATTTTCAAACCCTTCAAGGACAAATTTCCAATGTTCAATGATATTGCAATTTTTTTTCTTAATTGCTCAGTCATGTCCGACTCTTTGTGACCCCATGGACTGCAGCCCGCCAGGCTCCTCTGTGCATGGGATTCTCCAAGCAGGAACACTGGAGTGGGTTGCCATTCCCTTCTCCAGGGGATCTTCCCCACCCAGGGATCAAACCCAGGTCTCCTGCATTGCAGGCAGATTCTTCACCAACTGAGCCACCAGGGAAGCCCATATTGCAATTAATGTTGCTATAATTATCTGATAATCTTTAGAGTGGATTTTGAATGAGAGTAACTGCCTTTAAGGGGTTTCCCAGGTAGCTCACTGGTAAAAAAAATCTTCCTGCCGATGCAGGTTTGATCCCTGGGTCGGGGAGATCCCCTGGAGAAGGACAGAATACTATATGTTTTGTGCAATTATATACCTATATATAATACTACATATTTTTATATGTTGGGATAACGTATTATTTAAACCAAAATTTATATATATTGAATATATACATATATTCAATACATATGTAAAAGGGATATTATATTATTTATCAAAAAATTTATATATAGATAACATATATGTACACATATACACATATATAGGCAGGGTATATTATTCAAATCAGTGCCCATATATATAACATACATACACACGTATATGTATACATATATATGTTGTTGCTTAGTCGCTCTGTCGTGCCTGACTGTGACCCCATGGACTGTAGCCCGCCAGGCTCCTCTGTCCACAGGATTCTCCAGGCCAGAACACTGGAGTGGGTTGTCACACCCTTCTCCAGGGGATCTTCCCAACCCAGGGATCAAACCCATGTCTGCTGAACTGGCAAGTGGGTTCTTTACCATCTGAGTCACCAGGGAAGTCCTTATAATAGGGACGTATTTATTTAAAGCAAAATTATTGTTTTTACTACCCTATTATTTAAAACAATTATCCTATTATATTATTTTATTATTAACTATCTTACCTTAATTTATTAAGAATAATTATATCACTTAAGTAATTGATTGCATTAATTATTTTATACTAATAATATTAATTAATAATTGATTTACTATTAATTATCCTAAAATTATCCTATTATTTAAAGCAAAATTTATGGAACATACATACACATACATGCAAATGCATACATATAGAGAAATAGTTTATTATTTAACTAAGAATTACTATATATAACATACATATATACATGTGTGTCTATATATATATACACATATATATATTATAAGTTAATAAATGTCAGACTTTCATTCAATAAATATTCATGGAGAATGAGTTTGAGGTAGCCTCTGAATTTAATGACAATCCTTTGTATTTTTTTTACATACTTATTTATTTGGCTGTCACAGGTCTTAGTTGTGGCATGTAGGATATAATTACCCGCCTAAGGGTTGAACCCGGGACCCCTGCATTGGCAGTGTGGGGTCATAGCCACTGGACCGCCAGGGAAGTCCCCGGCTCCTCTGTTCTTACATATCCATTAAAATTAGTGAGACTTCCTTCTTTTTCATCATAAAGCCTTTTCTTCCACAATAGCTGTATTTATGGCCAGTAGATCCATCATTTTGAAACTAAATAAAAACAGATCATTTTGGAGAATATTCCAAAGAACTAAGACATGACCCTGTTAACCTCGGAGACTGTGCTGGAGTGGGGGATGGGTATTAAGGGTTTTGAGCGGCTGTGAAAACGCAAGCTATGTGGACCTTGGCTTTAATTCTCCACAGGGATTTGCAACAGCAGCCTCTGGCTACGGGAAGGTGGACCAGGGGTGACAGGGATGACTGGGTACAGGAGAGAGGACCAGGGCTGCAGGGAAACTGCATTTTCTGAATTAATGTCCACTGCTGTGTTTCCCTTACTCTGACCCTCCCATTTTCCCTCTGTGCATAAGTGTGACTCTACCTTCCTGAATTCCCCAAAGTGAGTATCGTCCTTTGTAGGTTCTCCCTTATCATCAATGGGACCGTCGAGCTTTTAACCTGGAGAGCCTTCTCAGTTGAGACTAAAAAACAGTACAATGGACATGAGTTTCAGTAAACTCCGGGAGTTGGTGATAGACAGGGAGGCCTGACGTGCTGCAGCCCACGGGGTCGCAAAGAGTCGGACACGACTGAGCGACTGAACTGAACTGAACTGAAACAAGAACAGGGACTTTCCTGGCAGTCCTGTGGTTGAGACTTCACCCTCCAGGGCAGGGCGTGCCGGTTCCATCTCTGGTCTAGGAGGAATACATTTGCCTGAGGAGCAACTGAGCCCACTCAAAACGAGCACTGAAGCCCGCTCGCCCTAGACTTCATGGTCCCCAGCAAGAGAAGCCCCCCGCAACCAATGAGATGCCCACAGGCCACAACTCAAAGAGTAGTCCCGGCTCGCTACAACTAGACAAATGCCCTCAGACATCAGCAAAGACCCAGCACAGCCAGAAATGAATGAATGAATAAAATCCCTTAGAAACAACAACGCAGAGACTTCCCTGGCGGCCCAGGGATTTAAGACTTCTTTCAATGCAGGAAGTTCAGGTTTGATCTCTGGACGGGGAGCTAAGATTCCACAGGCCTTGTGGCCAAAAACCCCAGACGTGAAATAGAACCGATATTGTAACACACTCAGTAAAGACTTTCAAAATGGTTCACAACAACAACAAAATCTTTACAATAATATTTAAAAAGCTTTTCTTTCCAATTACATTGCTGCTATCACCATTCGCTCTTTTTAATTATTAATCCATTTTGTGTATCTTACTGATTTCTTTATATTGCCATTGCTTCCATATTTTCAACATGACTTTCCAATGAGATTAGCTTCTGTGTTTGACATAAAATGTCTTCCACAGGTTTGCATGAACTGTGAAGACAATGTGCCAGCTTATTTGAAATATAGATCAAATAGAGACTTATGATAAGGTCTGTATCTCACTCTTGGCTCTATTGACTCAGAATATGATTCTGGTCTCATCAGGCTGAAGAAAATGACAGAAAAAAATTCTTCATAAATGCAGCTTATTGGGAGAATGTAATAATCTAAAATCAAGCGCAACATCTTTATCATTGAGGGTGGTGTAACTGGCTTGGTGGCAAGTGTCCCCAGGAGACAGTCTCGGAGGGTGAGTGGGAAGACAATCTGTCATAATTTGTGCAGGGCTATAATAAATTAATAGATATCTATTTGGAAATTTAAAGGGAAGAAGCAAAGTGAGACATCACAGGTGTAGCAAAGACATGAAAATAATGTTACAGCGTATCCATGAATGGGCATTGAGCCACCGTGGAAAGATATTAAGTATGTTGCATGTGCAACATTAAAGTTTTTCGCACATGCAACATTAAACTTTTACAGATAGACACACTGAATGAGAAAAATATATACATTCAGCAATGTCACATGGCAAATATCAGTCTACGCATCAGTTTCAAAAGTTTATGGAAACCTTGTGTTTTATCCATTAGGATGTGTCTTCTCAGATTATCTATGGCATTTTCACAACAACCAAGCACAGAGATAAGGTTGGGGATCAATGAAATTCTTGACATGTGCACCCAAGGGGGACTAAAACCCACAGATCTTGGGACTTCCTCGGTGTTACAGTGGTTAAGACTGCACCTTCCAAAGCAAGAGGTGTGGGTTCGACCCCTGGTCAGGGAGCTAGGATCTCTCACGCCTCACGGCCAAAAACCCAAAACATAAAACAGAAGCAGTGTTGTCACAGATTCAAGAAAGATTTTAAAAATGGTGCAGATCAAACTTTAAATAGAACCCACAGAGCTCTGTAGCCCGGATCCAAGTAGCACCTCCCCATTGTTGACTCTCTGTCTTGCCAGTACTGGGGTAAATGGGGAAAAGAATCCAGACACGAGAAAAGAAAAACAGCTAGACAGGCATGAAATCAGAGAAGAGAAATGCAAGACAAAGGTTCGACCGTGAGACACAGAGATGAAAGAGGGAGAAGGGGACGACAGAGGATGAAATGGTTGGATGGCATCACTGACTCAACGGACGTGAGTGTGGTCAGGGGCTCATGTTCTGGGTTCTCTTCCTGGTCGGGGAACTAGATCCCCCTTGTCTCAGGGCATAGCCAAAGTTTATTTTTAAAAAAGAGGTAAGCATAAAAAAAACACACTGCGTTGGATTCCTGTGGCTGCTAAAACAATCTATCACAAACGGTGTAGCTAATGATCACAGGCATCCATTCTCTCAAGGTTCTGGAGTTGAAGTCTGAAATCCGGGTATCCCTGGGGCTGTGTCTTTTCTCAGAATATCCCAAAGAATCCCTCTGCCCCCCCACTCCCAGCAGCCTCTGACATTCCTTGGCTTGTCACTTCCTTACTCCCATCTCTGCCTCTATCATCACATGAGTTTCCTTGAGTATCTCTCTTTCTACATGGACGTCTCCTCTCTGGGCACGTGCTTAGTTGCTCAGTCATGTCCGACTCTTGGCGACCCCATGGGCTGTAGCCCGCCAAGCTCCTCTGTCCATGGGATTCTCCAGGTAAGAATACTGGAGTGGACTGCCATTTCCTGTTCCAGGGGATCTTTCGGACCCAGGGATCAAACCTGCATCTCCTGGATTAGCAGATGGATCCTTTAATACTGCACTACCTGGAAAGGCCCTCTGTGCATGTATATTTCTGTATTTCTTCTCTTCTTATAAAGACATCAGTCATATTAATGATGAGCCCACTCTATGCCTACATGACATCTTAACTTACATCTGCAAACACTGTTTCCACATAAGATCACAGTCATAGGAAAGAATGAAAAATAGAGCTACCATATAACCCAGCGATACTACTCCTGACCATATATCTAGAGAAAACCATAATTCAAAACAATACATGCATCCCAATGTTCACAGCAGCGCTACATACAATAGCCAGGACAAGGAAACCACCAAAATGTCCATCAAGAGACGAATGCTGAATAAAGAAGATGTGATGCATATATACAATGGAATATTAGACAGCCATAAAAAGGAACAAAATAATGCCGCAACATGGACAGACGTAGAAATTATCATACAAAGTGTAGTAAGTCAGAGAGAGATAAATATCATATGCTATCACTTATAGTGATAAGGAATCCTTTTTTAAGGAATCTTAAAAAAGCAGTAAAAAAAAAAACAAAAAACCTTATATGCCAAGTAGAAACGGAATCACAGACACAGAAAAGAAACCTATGGTTACAAGGTGGGAAAGCAAAGATAGTTCAGTTGCTCAGTCGTGTCCAACTCTCCCCGACCCCAAGGACTGCAGCACCCCAGGCCTCCCTGTCCTTCACCATCTCCCGGAGTCCAATCAAACTCATCTCCATTGAGTCGATGCCATCCAGCCATCTCATCCTCTGTCGTCCCTTTCTCCTCCTTCCTGCAATCTTTCCCATGGAGGAGATAAATGGAAAGGGTGGGGTTGACACATAGTCATGACTACATATAGATAATTAACAAGGACCTACTGTATAGCACATGGGACTCTACTCAATACTCTGTAATGACCTATAAGTGAAAGGATCTAAACAGGAGTGAAGTGAAGTTGCTCAGTTGTGTCCGACTCTTTGCAATCCCGTGGACTGTAGCCCACCAGGCTTCTACGTCCATGGGATTTTTCCAGGCAAGAGTACTGGAGTGGGTTGCCATTTCCTTCCCCAGGGGATCTTCCTCACCCAGAGATTGAACCTAGGTCTTCGGCATTGCAGGCAGACGCTTTAACCTCTGAGTCACCATGGAAGCCCCTAAACAGGGGTAGATACATGTATACTTATAACTCATTCACAGTGTTATATACCACAAACTAACAATATTGTAAATCAATTAAAACCCCAGTAAAAATTTCTCCAGGAGATAGTGGAAGACAGTGGAGCCTGGTGTGCTGTAGTTCACAGGGTCACAAAGAGTCGGAATCGACTTAGCGACTAAACAACAACCACCTAATCCAGAATTTGGAAATGAGCAATAACACTGCGCTACATTAGCTGCTGGAAGATCTTATGAAGAGCTCAAAGGAAATGTAGAAAACTGCTTCGTTTCAAACCATCGCTATTGGGGGAAAACGCCAAACTGAAATTCACATTGCAATGCTTGTAGTGCCTCATCTAAATTTGACAGTCACATAGTCTATTGTAATTTGCCTATTTTAACAAGAGTATCAATCAAGTGGCAAGTATTTGACAGTGTGTACATATCACTAAACAAACAGCATCAAAAATGAGAGCAGTCACTCAAAATTTCAAATTCAAAACATTGAAAAAAAAACGTCTTTAATGTTTAACATTTTCTGGAAATCAGTATGCTTTTCATAATTTCAGTTTGCGGCGTATAAGACGGGGAGGTAGCCTCAAAGAACAGCCATCACATACAAATTCCAAAGACGATGCATGCTGTGTCCCTGCAACAGAAATTTTTAAAAATGTTGCTCCTGCAAAAGACATTTTCAAAAGGTAAGGAATAGCACTTGCCTTCTGGTAGAGTGGATGAGAGTCCACCCGCCAATGCAGGAGACACAGGTTTGAGCCCTGGTCCAGGAAGATCCCACATGCCACAGAGCAACTAAGACCGTGTGCCCAAACCACTGAAGCTGGAGTGCCTATAGCCCGTACTCCACAACAAGAGAAGCCTTTGCGATGAGCAATGTGCACAATACAACTAGAGAATAGACCCTGCTCGCCGCAAACACAGAAGGCACAGGCTTGTCCCAGTGAAGTCCAGTGAAGTCCCAGTGCAGCCAAAACTAAATAAATTATTCTTAAAAAAATTATCAAAAATTTTCATCAAAAAAATCCATATAAGTGCTTCAATATCTACTTAAAACAGTAAATAAAATGAAAAGGTCACTTCTCCATAAATGAATTGTAACCAGTCGTATAGCTTTGGACATTTAATTTGACATGGTCCATCATGTTTTATGTTCTGCAATTTCACACATTATGAGTCTTAAAGATAATAAGATATGAGGAGATATCTACATTTGGGGTAAGTTCCTGGTGGCTCAACTGATCAAGAACCTGCCTGCTGATGCAGGAGATGCAAGAGACTCGGGTTCAACTCCTGGGTTGGAAAGATGCCCTGGAGGAGGGCATGGCAAACCACTCCAGTATTCTTGCCTGGAGAATCCCATGGACAGAGGAGCCTGGTAGGATACAATCCACGGAGTTGAAAAATAGAGACAACTGAGTGTCCAAGCCCTGTATGAATCCTCAGTGGATCCAGTTACTATTTATTCTCACATAGCTTAAAAGTTCAAATACAGGTGTGCCCACCTGTCTGTGTGGTTAAGGCTGAAGCCTACAGGAATGCAATGCTAGAACAATGAGCATGATGGTTGGGTAACTGTCAAAGTTCTATCGCATCGGTCCCTTTACAGAACCCCTTTCACACCAAAGTCCATCTCACACATTTGTGTTCAAGACAGTGGTAGCACATACTGAAATAAGAAACTGTTTCTTCATTTTCTTAAAAGATTTTGAAAAGTCTTCACTGAACTTATTACAATATGTCTTCTCTTTAACATTCTGGGTTTGTTTTTTTTTTTGGCCACTAGGCATGTGGGTTCTTAGCTTGCAGACCAGGGATTGAACCCACACTCACTGCACTGGAAGGCAAAGTCTTGACCACTGGACCACCAGAGCTATGCCCCATTTCTAAAAAGAAATCTGATGCTTTTTAGTATCAGAATTTATTTCAGACAGAAGCAAAACAGCCCTTTATAGGAAGGACTGTTATTTGAGCTTTCAAGTGAAGCGTAAAAATATCAGTGAGTAATCCTCCTTTTCATGTTTATAAAGCTGTGGAATTTACATAGTGCTTTCCAAGCATTTTTCTTTTTATTCTTGCAGTGAAAAAAAAAAAAAAAAACTGAGAGGAGGATAAGCATTATTAACTCAGTTTTATGGAGAAGAAAATGTAGCCGCAAATCATCACAGGAGTTGCACAATATCTACCATCTAGAAAGCAGGAAACAGCCCTAGAACCAGTCCTCTTAAACACGTATTTTTCTTACTATTCATCTTTGGCTCCAAGAGTGAAAAAATTCTTAGGTGTGTCTCTCACATTGTACTTTTTTTTTTTTTGGCTGCACTTTGAAGCATGTGATCTTTTCTAAAAAATGTATTTATTTATTTTAATTGGAGGCTAATTACTTTTCAATATTGTGGTGGTTTTTGCCATACATCGACACGAATCAGCCATTGGTGTGTATGTGTCCCCATCCTGAATCCCCTTTCCCACCTCCCTTCTCACCCCATCCCTCTGGGTTGTTCCAGAGCACAGCCTTTGAGTGCCCTGTTTCATGCATTGAACTTGGCACTGGTCATCTAACTTACATATGGTAATATATATGTTCCAATGCCATTCTCCCACATAGTCCAAAAGTCTGTTCTTTACATCTGTGTCTCTTGCTGTCTTCCATATTGGGTCATCGTTACCATCTTTCTAAATTCCATATATATGTGTTAATACACCATGTTGGTGTTTCTCTTTCTGACTTACTTCACTCTGTATAAATAGGCTCCAGTTTCATCCACCTCCTTACAACTGACTCAAATGCATTCTTTTTCATAGCTAAGTAATATTCCATTGTGTGTATGTACCATAACTTCCTTATCCATTCATCTGCCGGTGGACATCTAGGTTGCTTCCTAGCTATTGTTAACAATGCTGCAATGAACACTGGGGTACATGTGTGATCTTTAGTGGTTCCCTACCAGGGATCGAACCTGTGCCCCCTACATTTAGATGGCCAACTCTTAACTACTGGAGCATCACCAAAGCCCCCTGTGTTGCACTGACTTCTTGAGCAGGAGTGTTGGATTTAAACTCCCTTACATGTCACCTACTGCACAATGTTGGGTGAATGTTTCCACTGGTAAGAATTTATACATTTCTGATGGTGTCCTGGAGCTGTTGGAATGGTACAGACAGACAGATTAGTTCTTGTTCAGTCGCCCAGTCTTGTCCAACTCTGTGACCCCACGGAGTGCAGCATGCCAGGCCTCTCTGTCCCTCACCATCTCCTGAAGTCCACCCAAGTTCATGATCATTGCACCAGTGATGCCATCCAGCCATCTCATCCTCTGATGCCCTCTTCTCCTCCAGCCCTCACTGGACTTTTCCAACGAGTAAGCTGTTCGAATAAGCATATTGGAGCATCATTCAGCATCAGTCCTTCCGACAAGTTTTCAGGATTGATTTCCCTGTTTTAAAATGCAGTCACGTCACAGACAGATATCTTTTCCTATTTTTGTTTTTCTTTTTTGACAGCCTCTTGGCCATCGTCCTACTTATTAGCACTTCCAAGAGAAGAGAGGAAGAGGAGCTGAAACTACAACGTGTCGATTTGAGACACCGGGTCTTGTATTAGGCCCATCAGCACCTGGAAATGTTTAGATGATTGCTGCTCCCCTAGGATTGCTCAAAGCCACCGGCCCTACACAACCTGTGTCCCTACAAAACAGCAGAGAATTCCGGCACGGGTGTGCCGTGTAGTTATTTTTCTGTCTGACGGTCGCCATCACACACTTCGCCCAAATATATGCCAAGAGAGGATTACACCGGGTGGGTTAGATCACAGAATATTGGAAACCATGATTTGCTAATGTGAAACTAACCTTAAGAATATTAAGACACCGGGTGTGTGTGTGGGGGGTTCCCTGGCAGTGCAGTGGTAAAGGATCTGTCTGCCGAGGCAAGAGACATGGTTTGCATCCCTGATCCAGAAAGAACCCACATGCCTCAGAGCAAGTAAGCCTGGATGCCACGACAACGGAAGTGATGCCACGTACCCACGTGCTCTCAAGCCCGTGGTCTGCAAGAAGAGAAGACACCAAAATGAGATGCCTGTGAACCACAAAGAGCGACTACCACCACCCTACTCGCCACAACCAGAGAAAAATCCCTCGCAGGAAGGAAGACCCAGCACCGTCAAAAATAAATAAATTAGAATTTTTAAAAAAGAACATTAAGACACCAATTTACTTCACATGGGCTTCCCTGGTAGCTCAGCTGGTAAAGAATCCGCCTGCAGTGCGGGAGACCTGGGTTCCATTCCTGGGCTGGAAAGATCCCCCTGGAGAAGGGAAAGGCTACCCACTCCGGTATTCTGGCCTGGAGAATTCCATGGACTAAATAGTCCAAGGGGTGGCAAAGTCGGACACCACTGAGACTGAGCAACTTTCACTTCACATGACTTTAAATTTGAACGTAAATAATCACGTGATCATTCACCTTTCTTTCAGCTAGTATGAACTGAACATTCCAAAGGAAACAATGGATATAAGCCGGGGTGAGTTGATTCTTGCTTTGGATAACCTGTGTCAATATGACAGCTCTTTGATTCCCCAGAGTTAAATTATTAAAGAATCCCACACATGTCAGAATTTATGGTCTGTCTAGAATTATCACAGGCTTAAAACTGACATATATGTCAACTAATACTGAACATGGGCTTCCCTCGTGGCTCAGATGGTAAAGCATCCACATGCAATATTGAACAAGAGAGTCAATAATACTCGATGGATAGTTTCTTTGATAAAAGGTGATGAAAAACCTAGATAACCAAGGGAAAATCATGAAACTGAACATCTATCTTATATCATCCACAAACATTAACTTGAAATAGATTTCAAACTTAAAACAAATGGCCAGAAACTGTCAAACGCCTACAAGAAAACACAGTGTAAATACTCTTTTCTTAAAGGATTTTTTTGGTGCCAACCATTTTTGAAGTCTTTATTATATTTGTTCCAATATTGCTTCTGTTTTTTGTTTTGGTTCTTTGGACATGAGGCACATGGGGTCTTAGTTCTCTGACCAGGGACTGAACTCACACCCCCTGCATTGGAAGGTGAAGTCTCAACCACTGGACCACCAGGGAAGTCCCAGAAATACTTCTTGACACGGGTCTTGACAATGATTTTTCGGATAAGACCTCAAAGGCATAAGCAACAACAACAACAGCAACAAAAAAACCACTCAGGACTAAACCAAACAAAAAAGGTTCTGCACAGCAAGAGAAATGATCGACAAAATGAAAAGGCAACATAAGGAATGAGACAAAATATTTGCAAATCATATATGTGGTTCAGTTCAGGGTCTTTTCTAGACAGTCAGTTCTTCATATCAGGTGGTCAAAGAATTGGAGCTCCATCATCAGTCCTCCCAGTGAATATTCAGGACTGATCCCCTTTAGGATGGACTGGTTTGATCTCCTTGCAGTCCAAGGGACTCTCAAGAGTCTTCTCCAACACCACAGTTCAAAAGCATCAATTCTTTGGCACTCAGCTTTCTTTATAGTCCAACTCTCACATCCATACATGACCACTGGAAAAACCATAGCCTTGACTAGATGGACCTTTGTTGGCAAGGGATTAACACTCAAAATATACAAGAAACTCATATAACTCAGTAGCAAAAGAACCCACAAATAGTCTGGTTTGAAAATAGGCAAAGGACCCGATGAGACAGCTTTTGGAAGAAGATATCCCAACAGCCAGCCGATACACGAAGAGGTGTTGGACATCTAGATGTCACTGACCATCAGTGAAGTGCAAATGAAAACCACAGTGAGAAGGACTTTCCTGGTGGTCCAGGGGTGAAGATTCCACACTCCCAATTCAGGAAGCCTGGGTCTGATTTCTGGTTCCTGATCAGTGAACTAGAGGCCAAATGCTGCAACTAAACGTCTTACATGCCCCAGCTAACACCCAGCACAGACAAATAAATAAATTAAAAAAAACACATAGTAAATATAAAACCGCACAATGGGAAATCACTTCACACCTGTTAGAATGGCCATCATCAAAGGGACAAGCGAAAACAAATCAGGACAAGGTTGCAGAGAAACAGGGACCCTTGCGTACTGTTAGTCAGAATGCAAACTGGAACAACCAGTATGGAAAAGATTATGGAGTGTGCCCCAAAAAACTAATTAGGACCAACCTAGACAGCATATTGAAAACCAGAGACATTACTTTGTCAACAAAGGTCCGTCTAGTCAAGGCTATGGTTTTTCCAGTGGTCATGTATGGATGTGAGAGTTGGACGATAAAGAAAGCTGAGCGCTAAAGAATTGATGCTTTTGAACTGTGGTGTTGAAGAAGACTCTTGAGAGCCCCTTGGACTGCAAGGAGATCCAACCAGTCCATCTTAAAGGAGATCAGTCCTGGGTGTCCATTGGAAGGACTGATGTTGAAGCTGAAACTCTAATACTTTGGCTACCTGATCCGAAGAGCTGACTCATTGGAAAAGACTCTGATGCTGGGAAAGATTGAGGGCAGGAGGAGAAGGGGATGACAGAAGATGAGATGGTATCACCGACTCAATGGACATGGGTTTGGGTGGACTCTGGGAGTTGGTGATGGACAGGGAGGCCTGGTGTGCTGTGGTTCATGGGGTCGCAAAGAGTTGGACATGACTGAGTGACTGAACTGAACAGAACTGAACAAAAAACTAAAACTAGAATTACCACATAATACAGCAATATCAGTCCTGGGTACACAGCTAAAGGAAAAAGTGTGAGGCTTTCCTGAAGGCTCAGATGGTAAAGAATCTAATGAAGGAGACACAGGTTGGATCTATCCCCTGGAGAAGGAAACGGTAACCCACTCCAGAATTCTTGCCTGGAGAATTCCATGGACAGAGGCTACAGTCCATGGGGTCTCAAAGAGTCAGACACCACTGAGCAACGAACCCTTATACACACACACACAAGTAATTATGGGCTTCCTGGGTAGCACAGTGATAAAGAATCTGCCTGCCAGTGCAGGAGATGCCGGTTGGATCCCTGGGTTGGGAAGTTCCCCCGGAGAAGGAAAGAGTAACCCACTTCAGTCTTCTTGCTTGGGAGATCCCATGGACAGACAAGCCTGGTGGGCTACAGTTCATGGGGTGGCAAAGAGTTGGACAGGGCTGAGCGCACACGCTTATAATGATAATAGAGAGGAGTAACTATACGGATCAAGGCCACCTTTAAGAATCCTTCCTCTTAAGAGTTGATGTACAGGTTTTTCTTTCAGTCAGTATATTTTACAAGTTTTTGCTAAATAACAAACTAAGATGGTGCTAAAATTCTGAAAGGCACATGATTTTCTGAGGATGCCACCTCAGTGACCAGGGCTAGTTAGGTTTCAAGACACCCAGGACACTTTTGTTGAAAACAATCTGCTTGAAGACATTTTCCATTCATGCTATTCTGAGTAATCACATTTTTCCCAGTATAGTATCTCATGCGGACATTGTGAAACAGCTGAAGGTGTCTAGCATATCAGAAACCCAACTTTGCTGTTGCTATTTAGTCACCAAGTCATGTCTGACTCTTTGGCGACCCAACGGACTGTACCTCGCCAGGCTCCTCTGCCCATGGGATTCTCCAGGCAACAATACTGGAGCGGGCTGCCATTTCCTTCTTCAGGGGATATTCCTGACCCAGGAAACAAACCATGTCTCCTACACTGCCAGGCACATCCTTTACCACTGAGCCACTTTTAAGTGGCCAAATTTACAACTGAATCAACAACAACAAAAAAAGCTGTGTAGCGATGCCAAAAAATTGGACTAAAATACATGTTTTGGGTTCATGGAATGAACCATTTTTACTTCAGATTCGACAACAAAAAAGCTTTATTTGAAACACTCTGGTGTTCTTATCATGGTGCTTATGCTTGGAAATTCCTAAGTCAAATACTGAGTAATTCAAACTCAGCAGGAGGAACAGAGAAGAAATAACAGATTAACACTTTTCACTAAATAGGCTTCAGCTGATGGGAAAATTTTAAAACTTCATGTTTTCCACTAAACATCACTGACTTCTTTCCATTTTTTTGGAAAACAATACCATGGCTAAATTCCCAAAGTATATTTTAAAGTTAAACTAAAATAAATAAATTTATAAAAAAAAAACAAAACAAAACAAAATTACTATTTGTGTTCTTAAAAAGCAAAAACAGAATTCTTTTCAATTTAATAAAAAAAATAAAAAAAAAAAAAAAAAATAAAGTCTTCTGGTGTGGTTGCTGGCAGAAATCCATGCTATTTTCTCATACTCATTTTGGATATATTTTGCAATACGGTCTATGCCTAGTGGGCATGAAATTTTAAATAGAAATATTTCAGAGCATTGCAGCCAGGAGTGTTGGAACCATAAAGAATTACATTGAGTAACTGAGTTGTATTATTCCAGAAACTAGTTCAGCCTGCTGAATGATACTGATGCTTGAGGGAAGTTTTGTAACCACGTATTGCATTTTCCAAGCAAAAAGCAAACGCAACCAGAGCCAAAAATACAGAAATGCTGCAGGAATTAGAGAGAAATTAATAAAAATTCAAAGACTTTAAAGCTACATGAGGATAAAAGTTAATTAAAAAGATCTAGGATGGGTTCTATAGGGACTTCCCTTGTGGCTCGGGTGGTAAAGAATCTGCCTGCAATGTGGCAGACCTGGGTCCGATCCCTGGGTGGGGAAGATCCCCTGGAGAAGGGAATGGAAACCGACTCCAGTATTCCTGCCTGGAGAATCCCATGGACAGAGGAGCTTGGCGCGATATGGTCCATGGGGTCACAAAGAGTTGGACACAACTTACATTTTGACTTTGATGGGTTCTTTGGAAAAGAAAAAATAGGACGGATAAATGGTTTTCGATAATAAATGTAATAAAGTGTGCAGAGTCCATATGTATAATATAATAGATGATCAGAGAAAATCATAGCTAAGAAAGATATTAAAGAATCAAAATCAACTTCTTTGGTTCAGTTGGCGCCAATGCATTTGAAAGCTTGAATAAAAGGGATGATTTCCTGTGCCTGCATTTTTCCACCAAGAAGAAAGAGAAATTGGAAGCTAATTATATAATCCCAGAGAGCCCTAACTTAATCCCTGGCTTCACCCACTCACCCTCTGAAAGAGAGCCTTTCCATATGCCTTCACTCACAATTTTCTTCTTTGGAAAAAAATTAATCATAATAATAATATTTGGATTTCCTTGGTGGTCCGGTCGTTAAGAATTTGCCTGCCATCGCAGGGAGCTTGTGTTCGATCCCCGGTCTGGGAAGATCCCACACGCTGTGGGGCAAGTAAGCCCAAGAGCCAGGACCCCTGAAGCCCATGGGGTCTAGGGCCCTGGGCGCCAGAGCCTGGGCTCTGCAGCAAGAAAAATCCCTGCAGGAGAAGCCTGTGCACCACAGCTAGACAGTGGCCCCCAACCCTCACAACTAGAGAAAAGCCTGCATGCACAGCAGTGAAAACCTGGCACAGCCAAAAATAATATACATATGAAAGAAAATTTGAAAATATGAAACATTTGCTTGCTAGTATTTACCCTGGTTTAGAACACAGAAAAAGGGAAATAGTCCCACATTTTATTACAAAGCTAGCAAAGCACTTAGCAAGACTCAACGAATATGAGACAAACAACAACACATGGATATATATGTATATTTTTTAATTTTGGCCACGCTACACGGCAAGTAGGATCTTAGCTCCCCAACCAGGGTGTGGACCTGCACCCCCAGCACTGGAAACACCACATCTTAACCACTGAACTCGCTAGGGAAGTCCTGGTAGAAATGTTTCAAACTAGCAAATAGAACCCAAGTGACGTTTAAAGAAAAATTCACTGTGATGCTGCTATGTCACTTGAGTCGTGTCCAACTCCGTGCGACCCCATAGATGGCAGCCCACCAGGCTCCTCCATCCCTGGGATTCTCCAGGCAAGAATACTGGAGTGGGTGATATGAGGGCTATTTTTAAGAACGAATGTAAATTCTTGTATCATTTGATTACACCTACGACTATCACCACCATATATCTGAAATCGCTACAAGGGCTGAAAGGTATTGAATAAAGGTCATTTTTCATTTAAGGAAAAACCCCAGCAGAAAAGAAATAGCTTCATTATATGTAATGTTCATCTATGCTGCTGCTGCTGCTAAGTCGCTTCAGTCGTGTCCGACTCTGTGCGACCCCATAGACGGCAGCCCACCAGGCTCCGCCGTCCCTGGGATTCTCCAGGCAAGAACACTGAAGTGGGTTGCCATTTCCTTCTCCAGTGCATGAAAGGGAAAAGTGAAAGTGAAGTCGCTCAGTTGTGTCCGACTCTTAGCGACCCCATGGACTGCAGCCCACCAGGCTCCTCCGTCCATGGGATTTTCCAGGGGAGAGTACTGGAGTGGGTTGCCATTGCCTTCTCCAATGCATGAAAGGGAAAAGTGAAAGTGAAGTCGCTCGGTCGTTTCCGACTCTTAGCGACCCCACGGGCTGCAGCCTACCAGGCTCCTCTGTCCATCGGATTTTCCAGGCAAGAATACTGGAGTGGGGTGCCATTGCCTTCTCCGATGTTCATTTACAGAGAATGTTAAAATATACTGGGATGACCATAGAGTCGCTTGGGGTTTTTCTGTAAGAGGTTATGGAGAAATCCAGATGAACTTTCTGGCCAATCCATGATTTCCTACTCATACGTGTATTATGCATGGGTTATCTAAACAAGGGCTTCCCTTGCGGCTCAGCTGGTAAAGAATCTACCTGCAGTGTGGACGACCTGGGTTCGATCCCTGGGTTGGGAAGATCCCCTGGAGAAGGGAAAGGCTACCCACTCCAGTATTCTGGCCTGGAGAATTCCCTGGACTGCATAGTCCATGGGGTCGCAAAGGGTCGGACATGACTGAGCAACTTTCACTTTCACTTTATCTTGATTGAATGTAGGTCCCCCTCATTGCAAGCGATAATTTACAGTCTGAGCCACCAGGGAAGCCCATGTATGGGACAGACATTGGCCAATTTTACCTGCCTTACTAACCTCAGTTTTTCCGTAACGCCCATACTTTGGTGTCGAAACAGAGCGAAACGTACATTTTTTTAAAGCTTTTTGAAATCTCATTTCAACATCTGTAAAACGATGATATAAATGATGAATTTGCTGGGTTGTATGAATTAGAAAGAATATGCATGTGTATAGTTCCAAGAACAGAGTAATAACTAGAAAATACATTGATGCAGAAGCTCCACTACTTTGCCCACCTGATGTAAAGAGTCAACTCACTGGAAAAAGACCCTGATGCTCAGAAAGATGGAAGGCAGGAGGAGGGGGGGACGACAGAGGATGAGATGGTTGGATGGCATCACCGACTCGATGGACATGGGTTTGGGTAAACTCCAGGAGTTGGTGATGGACAGGGAGGCCTGGCGTGCTGCAGTCCATGGGGTCACAGAGAGCTGGACACCAGTTAGTGACAAAACAACTACAACAACAACAAATTAGATATCTAATATGACATTTCAGTTCATTTTCTACATATGTATCTGTCTTCCACACTACTCTGAGTTCCTGGAGGGACTTTTATTTTTTAGACATTCATTTTACATTTTTATTCCATGTGTAAACTATTCTATTAATTTTAGCAAATAATACACTATATTTTTCAGTGACTTAACTTTGTCTTATCAGAGTGAAATGTACACTGACGGTGCTGCTTAGTTGCTCAGTCGTGTCCGACTCTCTGCGACCCCATGGACTGTAGCCCTCCAGGCTCCTCTGTCCATGGAATTCTCCAGGCGAGAATATTGGAGTGGGTTGCCTTGCCCTCCTCCAGGGGATCTTCCCAAACCAGGGATGGAACCCAGGACTTCTCTTTGGCAGGTGGATATTTAACCACTGAGCCCTGAAAGATACATTAGGGTGAACCAAATTTTGTCAAATTTACAATTTTATAAGTCTCCACGTGTACACAAGGAATATGGAATAACGGCAAGAGGGTAATGATAAGAGACTTCCCTGGTAGTCCGGTGGGTGAGACCTCGCCTTCCAGTGCAGACAGGGTACGTTCAATCCCTGATTGGACAGCTAAGATCCCACATGCCTTGCAGCCAAAAACCCGAAACATAAAATAGAAGCAATATTGTTACAATCTGAAAGAAGAGTTTAAAAATGGTGCACATCAGGGCTTCCCTGGTGGCTCAATGGTAAAGAGTCCACCTGCCAATGCAGGAGAAGCGGGTTCAATGGGAAGATCCCACGTGCCGTGGGGCAACTAAGTACGTAAGCCAAAACTATGACCAACCTAGACAGCATATTAAAAAGCAGAGACATTATTCTGCCAACAAAGGTCCATCTAGTCAAGGCTATGGTTTTTCCAATAGTCATGTGTGGATGTGAGAGTTGGACTAGAAAGAAAGCTGAGCGCCGAAGAATGGATGCTTTTGAACTGTGGTGTTGGAGAAGATTCTTTAAAATCCCTTGGACTGCAAGGAGATCCAACCAGTCCATCCTAAAGGAGATCAGTCCTGAATGTTGATTGGACGGACTGATGTTTAAACTGAAACGCCAATACTTTGGCCACCTGATGCGAAGAACTGACTCACTGGAAAAGACCCTGATGCTGGGAAAGATTGAAGGCGGGAGGAGAAGGGGGCGACAGAGGATGAGATGGTTGGATGGCATCACTGACTCAATGGACATGAGTTTGAGTAAACTCCGGGAGTTGGTGATGGACAGGGAAGTCTGGTGTGCTACAGTCCACGGGGTGGCAAAGAGTCGGGCACAACTGAGCAACTGACCTGAAGTGCCCTAAGTATTGAGCTTGTCCTCCAGAGCCCGGGAGAGACAACTGCTGAAGCCCACGTGTTGCAACTACTGAAGCCTGCGCACTTCGAGTCTGTGCTCTGCAGCAAGAGAGGCCACCGCAGCGAGAAGGCCACCCACTAGAGAGTAGACCCTGCTCGCCACAACTCAAAAAAAGCCCGCACACAGCAACAAAGATCCAGCACGGCCGAAAATAAATGAATGGAATTTTAAAACGTGGTCCACATCAAAAAAGGAAATCTTTAAAAAAGGCAATAACAAAAGTACTGAAGTTTAACACAGGTATTTCTATAATTGTGCAAATGTAAAGAACGTCATCTGTGTTTATGTGGGGAAAACAGGCACCATATGTATGATGAGTATCTTCAACAGCACGTTCTCTTAAATATAAAAAAGTTGTCCCCCTGTCTCCTGCATCTCCAGGAAGGGGGGTAACGGAGGCTGACTTTTCTTCTTTCCCTCTGGGATTTGTCACCATATATCCTCAAAAGGCATCAACAAAGAAATGGTTTAACTAATACCATGGGGAAGTGCTCCCTTCCCTTGCTTAGTCATCTGTGCAGTTTTTGAGAAAGAATCTTAACACAGTATCTTAACTGTATCTTTACACAGTTCCCAGTTAAGATGGAAGTTTGTGACCCAAATAAATGAAATGGAAATCAGAAAGCCAATGCAAGTTTGATTTATGGTTGCTGCTGCTGCTGCTGCTAAGTCGCTTCAGTCGTGTCCGACTCTGTGCGACCCCATAGACGGCAGCCCACCAGGCTCCGCCGTCCCTGGGATTCTCCAGGCAAGAATACTGGAGTGGGTTGCCATTTCCTTCTCCAGTGCATGAAAGGGAAAAGTGAAAGTGAAGTCGCTCAGTCGTGTCTGACTCTTAGCGACCCCATGGGCTGTAGCCTACCAGGCTCCTCTGTCCATGGGATTTTCCAGGTACTCGTGGCTTAATACCATTGACTCTGAGCCTCTATGAATTTACTGCCATTGGGGTAAAATGACCGGAACTGAATTTGCCACAGAATAAAAAAGAGGAAAAAAATGTAGTTTACTTTTTGTAGAAGTGGAATTCATGACAAAAACACCAGTAGAGACATTAATGAGCAAGTGAGATAACAATTTCATCATTGCCCATGAATGCATGCATGCTGTTGCTTCAGCTGTGTTCGACTCTTTGCAACTCCACGTAATGTAGCCCGCCAGGCTCCTCTGTCCATGAGATTCTCCAGGCAAGAATACTGGAGTGGGTTGCCATGTCCTCCTCCAGGCGGTCTTCCTGAAAGGAATCAAAACTGCATCTGTTACATCTCCCGGAATGGCAGGCAGGTTCTTTACCACTAGCAAACACTGGGAAGCCCATTATTGCCCATACTTACTTAAAAAAAAAATAAATAAATAGAGCATGACGTGCTGTCAGTTCAAAACTGGCAGATGCACATGAAATAATTCTAAAGACTGAATAATGCACCTGGTTCAACTTGATCGATGCTTCCGTTCCTAGAATTCCATTAAAGAAAGATTAAGGGATTTTACCAGGCAAAGTGAAAATAAGAAATGAAAGTGTGAACAATTTCAGGAAAAAAAAAAAAGAAACTTTCATAGTAAAACATGATTCTTAACGAAACAGGAATGAAACAGCTGTTTAGACCTTTGCAAATAGCATAAATTGCAATGGGCGTCCCAGGTGGCTCAGTGATAAAGAATACGCCTGCCAATGCAGGAAATGCAAGAGACGTGGGTTAGACTCCTGGGTCAGGAAGTTCCCCTGGAGAAGGAAATGGCAACCCACTCCAGTATTCTTTCTTGGAGAATCCCATGGATAGAGGAGCCTGGTGGGCTACAGTCCATGGGACTGCAAAGAGTTGGACATGACTAAAACCACACACACACAAATTGCATAAACAGCTAGAGAACAAAAGAACAACTCAAGCTTTTCCTGAGAAAGGTTGAGGTGAACCAACAGGAAAAACTTTACAGTTTCCAAAAGCTCAATTCAGTGAGTCATTTTCCATAGTTTCACCAAAATAATGAAAAACAAAATAGAAAGGAGGCCGTCTCTTGAGAACGTCCATTCTGCACAGCGATGCATTGAATGAGCAGATTTCTGATTTAAAAGTAAAACCAGGCAAAGCCGTGTCAGTTTAGATACTTGCTGATTTCTGCGCATGTTTTTAGAAGAAATACGGGCTGGGGAGGAGGGGACATAAGATACATTATTAATGGGATGAACTGCTTTGGATGTATTTCTGATGAACTGAAGGTGTCTCAAATTGACCTCATTTCTAGAGGAATAAAGAACAAAAATAAAATATGCTCTTTCTCCTTCACATTTTTTTGGGGGTTCTGACACATTTTGTATTCCCAGAAATGGATATGATAGGATTAACAAAAAACAGTGGAGACAGCTGGTGATGCTCAGATGGTTTTATTTTTTTTTTAAAAGATGAATTGTAAAACCTACGATGGAAAATAGAACAGAGTATGTTTTGAAACCATTGTGCCTTACCTAGATATCTTACTATTCAGCAGACTTTCCCTCTTATCTGGATGGTGTTGTTGTTCAGTTGCTCAGTCATATTCGACTCCTTGGGACCCCAGGGACTGTAGCCTGCCTGGCTCCTCTGGCCACGGGATTCTCCAGGCAAGGATACTGGAGTGGGTTGCCATGCCCTCCTCCAGGGGATCTTCCCAACCCAGGGATTGAACCCATGTCTCCTGCATTCACAGGCAGTTCTCTACCATTGAGCCACCAGGGAAGCCGTCTTATTTGGCTACCCCTAGATATATTTCCATGTGTTGAACATACTTTTATTTTTGATTTCTTTAACAGGATAGTGGGTTCACAGGAAATTTTGAATATTGTCTTCTGAGACCTACTGGAACTTGGTGAAAGCATGTTACTGAAATGATAGCTCCAAAAAACTCTTCTGAATTCACAAAAAGGTGATAAGACGGGATGAGATTGGCAGATTCTACACATTCGGTCAGAGGGAGCCTTGGCCTAATTCTAAGAAGTCTTCTTCAAAGAAAAGTTGGGAAGAAACAATACAAGTGGATCCTTAATACTTAGGTAGGACTCTATGATACAGATACAATTATCTATGTCCACGGGGTTCTCTGCAACATGAATTCTAGAAATGACTCCACCAAGCATGAGAAATGCAGCTTTGAGATTAAATGACTTTGTTTTTTAGGTAATGCATTAGCCTGTCTCTCTAGCCATTGCTCCTAATGAAAGAATGGTTCAAGGTTTTGTATGGTTCCTTTGTATTGGCAAATTTCTTGCTATAAAAATCCAACTTAAATTCACTTTTTTTCCTATCTCCTCCTTCCTCATTTCTCCATATGAGGAAGTCATATGGGGGAGGGGAGGGCCCCCACCCCATGCACCAGCTACAAGATAACACCTTCCAACTAGAGGGAATTTAACCTCCTGACCGTGGGACGCTCTACTTCTTAGGTCAGGGTCCAGCTAACCCTGGAGGGACGCTTCACATACATCCTGGTTAAAACCAGACAAATGGACCACAGAAGAAGTACAGTGTGGACCTAATTAAACTTAATAGCTTTTGCACAGCAACGGAAACCCTAAACAAGATGAAAAAGACAAGCCCCAGAACAGGAGAAATTATTTGCGAATGAAGCAACTGGCAAAGGATTAATCTCCAAAAGACACAGACAGACATACAACTTGACAACAACAAACAAACATAAAACTCAGCAATAAGAAGAAAAAGGACCCAACAGAAAAACTGGCAGAAAACCTAACTGCATATTTCTCCAAAGAAGACATATGGATGGGCAAGAAGCACATGAAAAGATGCTCAACATCACTAATTACTAGAGAAATGCAAGTCAAAACTACAATGAGGTATCATCTCCTACCAGTCAGAATGGCCGTCATCAAAGTCTACGGACAATAAATGCTAGAGAAGGTGTGAAGAAAAGGGAACCCTTCCACACTGTTGGTGGGAATGGAAATTGGTGCAGCCGTTATGGAGACAGTATGGACGTTCCTTAAAAAATTAAAAGTAGTAACTACCATTTGACCCTGCAATCCCACACCTGGGCATAAATCCACAAAAAACTATAATTTGAAAAGCTACATGCACCCCAATGTTCACTGCAGCTCTATTTACAATAGCCAAGACACGGATGCAACCTAATGGTTATCTCAGATGAAGGGATAAAGAAGATGTAGTAAATATATACAATGGAATATTACTCAGCCATTAAAAAGGGTGAAACAATGCCATTTGCAGACACATGGATGGACCTAGAGATGACCACACGAAGCAAAGTCAGTTGGACAGATAAAGACAAATATCATGTGATATCACTTATATGTGGAATTTAAAAATGCAAACGGACTCAGCTATAGGACAGAAACAGACTCACAGACAAAGAAAATGGACTTATAATTATCAAAAGGGAAGGAAAGGAAAGATAAATGAGGACTTTGGAGTTAATAGACACGCAACTATATTATAAAATAGGTAAACAATGATGTCATGTAGAGCCCAAGGAACTACACTCAAGACCATGCAATAACCCACTGAATATGATGGAAAAGATATACAGCTGAGTCACTTTGCTGTGCACCTGACAATATTGCACATCAGCTACACTTCAACAGAAAATTAAGTAAACTATTCCTTAGAGTGACTAAGGCAGCACAGAATATACTGACTCAAATGTGTTCCTTTTCATAGCTGAGTCATATTCCACGGCATATATGTACCACTGTTTTCTTATCCACTCATCTGTCAATGGACATCTAGGTTGCTTCCATGTCCTGAAAGTGAAAACATGAAAGTGATAGTCGTTCAGTCGTGTCTGACTCTCTGCAACCCCATGGACTATACGGTCCATGGGATTCTCCAGGCCAGAATACTAGAGTGGGTAGCCTTTGCCTTCTCCAGGGGATCTTCCCAACCCAGGGATGTAACCCAGGTCTCCTGCATTGCAGGTGGATTCTTTACCAGCTGAGCCACCAGGGAAGCCCGTGTCCTAGCTATTGGAAATAGTGCTGCAGTGAACACTGGGATATACACAGTGGGGGAAGGAAAGGAGAGACAGATGGAGAGAGTAGTATTGAAACATACACATTAACATGTGTAAAATAGATGGCTGGTGGGTATTTGCTATATGACGCAGAGAGCTCAAATCCAGTGCTCTGTGACAACCAAGAGGAGTGGGATGGGGTGGGAGGTGGGAAGGAAGTTCAAGAGGGAGTGGACATATGTATACCTGTGGCTGAGTCACGTTGATGTATGGCAAAAACCAACACAATATTATACTGTAAGGCAATTATCCTCCAGTTAAAAATAAATTCTTTTAAAAATCCGAGAGAAATGAGTAGTAATGACTGCAATATACTCCACAGACCCAAAAGGTGAGAGGGGAGACATAAATAAAAGCAAACAGGAAAAAAAACCCCAAATTTTCCCCCATTTCAATTAAGGTTTTGAATGATGGCTGCTGGTAGAATATTTTAAATTATACATGTGGCTCAGAGTTTTGTCTCACTGTACATTTCTCTGTAAATAGTCTTGGAAGAGGCTATTTACTTTAATGCAATTGTAAGCATTACAAGACAGACATGTCTACCATCTTGTTATTTGTTTTCAACTTGTCATACCTTTTATTCTTTGGATTGGGTCTATTCCAGTATTTCTTTGTAGCTGTATTAGTCTACTTATTGTTTTAGTTGTTATTCAATGGTTTCCAATATTCTAACTTATCACCTCATGAGAGTCACATTTGCTAGGCTGTATAAATTAGAAAGAATATGCATGTGTACAGTTCCATGAACAGAATAGTAGCTAGAAAACACACTGATGCTGAAGCTCCAATCCTTAGGCCACCTGATGCAAAAAGCCACCTCATTGGAAAAGACCCTGATGCTGGGAAAGATTGAAGGCAGGAGGAGCAGGGGACGACAGAGGATGAGATGGTTGGATGGCACCGCCGACTCAATGGACATGAGTCTGAGCAAACCCCGGGAGAAGGCGCAAGACAGGGAAGCCTGGCGTGCTGCAGTCCATGGGGTCTCAAAGAGTCAGACACGACTTAATGACAACTCATCACCAGCAATTCTCAATCTGTCCAGGGCTTCAGTGATGGCTCAGTGCTAAAGAATCCACCCGCCAGTGCAGGAGATGTGGGTTCGGTCCCTGAACTGGGAAGATGCCACATGCCTCGGTGAAATTAAGCCAGAGTACAGCTACTGAGCCTGTGTCCTACAGCCTGGACCGACAATTACAGAAGCCCACGCGCCCTGGAGTCTGTGCCCCACAACAAGAGAAGCCCCCGAAATGAGAAGCCCTCACACCCCAACTAGAGGATAGAGCCTACTCTCAGCAAATAGAGAAAAGTCCCGAGCAGTAATGAAGACCCAGCACAGCCATAAATACACAGAGACAGACGGGCATTTTGTTTTTCTTTTTCAAGACACGGCTTGACTCCTAAGATAGTAAGCAAGAAGTGGTTGAAATTGTATATACCATGTTGGAGAATCCCAAAGCTCTGAAAGAACAGCGCTAATGAAGACACGGTGCTTAAACTCGACAATTAAGATATGCAGGAAGAAATGATTTTCTGAAGCTTATACTAAGGGTCAATTCCATGGAAATGACACACCAGGGTACCACCCCTCCACTGGCCCCACGAGACATGGATATAGCAAGGATGCTAAGCAGTGGTGCTGTAGATCTTAGACAATTAGAAAAATGTTCATGACGGAGAAGACAAAGTAGCATCCGCTCTCTTAGCTGCAAATGAATTAGGCGAGTTTTTACCGATATCCAAATGAGGTGTGTGTATGTGCTCAGTCGTGTTCAATTTTTGCGACCCCATGGACTGTAGCCCACCAGGCTCCTCTGTCCATGGGATTCTCCAGGCAGCAATGCTGGAATGGGTTGCCATGTCCTCCTCCGGGGGATCTTCCCGAGCTATGTCTCTTGCGTCAGCTCCATTGCTGCATTTGGGAAGCCCAATACCTGAATGCTGCTGCTGCTAAGTCGCTTCAGTCGTGTCCGACTCTGTGCGACCCCACGGACGACAGCCCACCAGGCTCCGCCGTCCCTGGGATTCTCCAGGCAAGAATACTGGAGTGGGTTGCCATTTCCTTCTCCAGTGCATGAAAGGGAAAAGTGAAAGTGAAGTTGCTCAGTCATGTCTGACTCTTAGCGACCCCATGGACTGCAGCCTACCAGGCTCCTCCGTCTATTGGATTTTCCAGGCAAGAGTACTGGAGTGGGGTGCCATTGCCTTCTCCCAATACCTGAATACTGAGTTATAAATAGAATTTTTTTTTTTGAATCAGAAGCTTAATTTTGAGTCTACCCCTTAGATATTATAAAGCACTACTCAAATCGGCTGGTCAGTAAAAACGGGGGTGCTCTTTAAACATCCCCACTGAGTTATCATTTACAAAGCTTAAAATTCATCTGTTTAAAATGTAGATTTCAATGACTTTTAGTAAATTTCAGCAACTGTGATCATTTTTAATTACTTAAAACAAATCCCTTGTATAGTCATCATAAAGTTCTTTCGAAAAAACAGATTTTTTTCCATCCGTGAGTCTTTATATAGGACAAAATATTGGACAAGAAAAGGCACAGTGCCGTAATACCTGTGTTACGGTATTTTGACCTCAAAAGGAAAAGGTATTTAATTTTGGTGGAATGTTTGATTGTACCTTGTTGCAAAGACTCCTCTTTCATCTCTGATATGTTTTCACCTAATAAGATGGAAAATGGAGTAAACTGCAATAATATAAGTGCTCATTATAAGCTATTTGGATTAAGAAATATTGCAGAGTTGTAAACTTGTTATCAAATTAATGCAAGACATTTAAACTATTTTTTTTTTTTTTTACAAAATACTTTATTTTTAAGCAATTTAAAATATATCTAGGGTGAGATGAAAGTCCCTGTGCATCTATATTAGATGAGACTTCATGGACTATACAGTCCATGGAATTCTCCAGGCCAGAATACTGGAGTAGGTAGCCATTCCCTTCTCCAGGGGATCTTCCCAACCCAGGGATCGAACCCAGGTCTCCTGCACTGCCGGTGGATTCTTTGCCAGCTGAGCCACCAGGGAAGCCCATTGTCACAGAGTCACTGTGTATTAACAGTAACCGTTGAGATGGCTTCTCTGTGTTTCTGGAAGCATTGACATGTACTCTTTGTGAAATCACAGTGCACAGAGGTCTTTGGACTGCCCTGAACTCCGTCTTATGTGGGCATAGCTTGTTCCCCACGCCTTCCTCATGACACAGATCTAGTCATTTGGTTTCAAGTTAAGATCATTCTGAATTCCACATAAATGTCTTCAAAATTGGGTGTCATGTTTTTAATGGAGGGCAATTCTTGATACTGTTCTAATTCAGAAAGCCAATTTGTAGTGTGCTTTTTCATAGGTCGATAATATAAAATACTTTTAAGTAAAACGCCGTATTCTAATCCAGTTTCAAATTACTAGGGTCTGATAGCGTATCAATAAAAGTAAAAGTGTTTGCCAAGAAATCATTTACAAACAGAAAAAAAAATATTGCACAAATGTTGTTGATATTCAACATAGATGAGCCAATTACGTTGTCTTAATGTGAACAGAGGATCAGTATGGTAACTGGATATAGGGCTTGCCTGGTGGTCCAGGGTTTAAGAATCTGCCTGCAGCAATGGAGAGGACTCGGCTTCGATCCCTGGTTGGGGAACCAAGATCGCACATCCTACTGGAGCCACTGAGCTTCCTGCACCGCCAACGACCGAGCCTGAACTTTAGAGGCCACACTACAGCATAAGAGAAGCCTGAGCGCCTCTGAACCCTAGCAGGAAAGGTTTCATCTCCCGCAAGAAGGTTCCTATGAGCCACAGCTAAGACCTGACTCAGCCAGAAATCAAAGAAAAATATTTTAAAAATCGGATAGATTGCGCACCCCACCCCCCTCAGGGAGCACATGGAAACATAAAATGAATACAGTGTAAGATAACACCTGTGAGCAAATATTTCTTTGGCACGCTGCAGGTCTCAGAAGGCCAGAGAGGAACGAGGCTGTCGATACCCAGTGTCCACTCTCTGGGAAAGAAAGGACTGAGAACTAGCAGAAGACAAAGAGAGAAGCAGAGAGACACAGGAGAGGGAAAAGGACAAAGGTAAGGGAGAAAGCCGAGAACTGACGCACTGGAAAACACCCTGATGCTGGGAAGGACTGGGGGCAGGAGGAGAAGGGGACGACAGAGGATGGGATGGTTGGATGGCGTCACTGACTTGATGGACATGACTTTGAGCAAGCTCCGGGAGTTGGTGATGGACAGGGAGGCCTGGCGTGCTGTGGTCCATGGGGTCGCAAAGAGTCGGACACGACTGAGCAACTGAACAACGCCTAAAGGACAAAAGGGAGAAAGTGTTGCCTGAACCTGGGTCCTGACACCCTCGGGGACACCAGTGCAGACTTAGCAAAAGGGGTGATGCTGAAAACAAGAGGCTCTGGCGGCTACTCGTCACCCAGGGACCGGGAAAGCTGTGTTTGGTCTTCCCAGAGGTGCCTGGGTCCTCTTCCCAAGGGGGAGGCAAAAGACCCCCACAGGCATCCCGCCTGGGGGACCACAAAGCTTGATGCTGCCCTTGAGTCAATTGGTCTCTTTACTCAGTAGAAGTCCCGGTAGTGAGACTAGCATCTCACAAGGCATCAATGGGAACCTGTGGGAATGATAACAAGCAGCTTGCTCATTGGAGAAGGCAATGGCAACCCACTCCAGTACTCTTGCCTGGAAAATCCCATGGACGGAGAAGCCTGGTGGGCTACAGTCCAAGGGGTCGCTAAGAGTCGGACATGACTGAGCGACTTCATTTTCACTTTTCACTTTCGTGCATTGGAGAAGGAAATGGTAACCCACTCCAGTGTTCTTGCCTGAAGAATCTCAGGGATGGGGGAGCCTGATTAGGACAGGCCCACCCAGGCTAGCCTGCCTTTTGATGGACACCATGTACTAGGCCAGTCTCACCAAGTCAGGCGTGGCTGTTGATGGACACCACTGATTAGGCCAGGCCCACCCAGGCTAGTCTCTGTTTTGATTTACAGCACTGATTAGGCCAGGCCCACCCAGGCTCACCTCCATTTTCATTGACACCACTGATTAGGCCAGGCCTACCCAGGCTCATCTCCATTTTGATTGACAGCACTGATTAGGCCAGGCTCAACCTGGCTAGCCTGCCTTTTGATGTATACCACAGATTAAGCTAGGCCCACAGAGGATCACCTCCCTTTTGATGGACACCTCTCATTAGGCTAGGCCTGAGAAGGTTGGCCTGCCTTTTCTTGGACACCATGGATTAGGCCAGGCCCACACAGGCTAGTCTGCCTTTTAATGGAGATCATGGATTAGGCCAGGCCCACTAGGGCTGGCCTGCCTTTTGATGGACACCACTGATTAGGCTAAGCCCAGCCAGGCCAGTTTGCCTTTTGATGGAAACAACTGATTAGGCCAGGCCCACCCAAACTAGCTTGCTTTTTGATGGACACTACAGATTAGGAGAAGACCACGCAGGCTAGCCTGCCTTTTGATGGATACCACAGATTAGGCCAGGCCCACTCAAGTTCGCCTACCTTTTGAGAGACACCCCAGATTAGGCCAGTCCCACCAAGACTGGTGTGCCTTTGGATGGACAACACTGATTAGGCCAGACCCACCCAGGCTAGTCTGCCTTTTGATGGACACCACGGATTAGGCCAGACCCACCCAGGCTAGTCTGCCTTTTGATGGACACCACGGATTAGGCCAGGCCCATGCAGGCTCATCTCCCTTTTGATAGACACCAAGGCTTAGGCCAGGCCTTCCCAGGGTACCCTGTCTTTTGATGGGCACCACGGATTAGGCCAGGCCCATCCAGGCTAACCTGCATTTTGATGGACACCAGTGATTAGGACAGGCCCATGCAGGCTGGCTTGAATTTTGATTGACACCATTCATTAGGCCAGGCCCACCCATGCTAGCCTGCCTTTTGATGGGCACCACTGATTAGGCCAGGCCCACCCAGTCGAGTCTGCCTTTTGAATAAAACCGCTGATTAGACCACGCCCACCCAGGTTGGTATGCCTTCTAATCGACACATCGGGTTAGGCCAGGCCGACCCAGGCTAGCATGCCTCTTGATGGACACCACGGATTAGACCAGGACCATCCAGGCTAGCCTGCCTTTTGATGGAGACCACTGATTAGGCCAGGCCCACCCAGGCTAGTCTGCCTTTTGATGGACACCACAGATTAGGTCAGGCCCACCCAAGCTGTGCTTCCTTTTGATGGACACCACTGATTAGGCCAGGCCCACCAAGGCTGGCCTGCATTTTGATTGACACCACTGATTAGGCCAGGTCCACCCAGGCTAGCCTGCCTTTTGATGCACACCACTGATTAGGCCAGGCACAGCCAGGATAGTAAGCCTTTTGATGGACATGATGGATTAGGCTAGGCCCACCCAGGCTCATCTCCCTTTGGATGGACACCACGGATTAGGCCAGGCCCATCGGCTAGCCTGCCTTTTGATGGACACCACTGATTAGGCCAGGCCCACCAAAGCTCATATCCCTTTTGATGGATACCACTGATTAGGCCAGGCCCACCAAGGCTGGCCTGCATTTTGATGGACACCACTGATTAGGCCAGGCCCACCCAGGCTCATCTCTCTTTTGATGGACACCACGGATTAGGTCAGGCCCACCCAGGCTAGCCTGCCTTTTGATGGACACCAAGATTAGGCCAAGCTCACCCAGGCTCATCTCCCTTTTGATGGACACCACTGATTAGGCCTGGCCCACCCAGGATAGCCAGCTTTTTGATGAAAACAACAGATTAGGCCAGGCCCAACCAGGCTCATCTCCCATTTGAGGGACACGATGGATAAGGCCAGGCCCACCCCATCTAGCCTGCCTTTTGATGTACACCATGGAAAAGGCAAGGGCCACGCAGACTCATCTCTCTTTGGATGGACACCACGGATTAGGCCAGGACCACCCAGGCTCATCTTCATTTGGATTGACACCACTGATTAGGGCAGGCTCAACCAGGCTAGCCTGCCTTTTGATGTACACCACAGATTAGGGCAGGGCCACACAGGCTCACCTCCCTTTTGATGGACACCACTGATTAGGCTAGGCCCAAGAAGGCTGGCCTCCCTTTTGATGGACACCATGGATTAGGCCAGGCCCACCAAGGCTAGTCTGCCTTTAGATGGAAACCATGGATTAGGGCAGGCCCACCGAGGCTGGCCTGCCTATTGATGAACACCTCTGATTAGGCCAGGCCCACCCAGGCTAGCCTGCATTTTCATGTACACCACGGATTAGGACAGGACCACCCAGGCTAGCCTGCCTTTTGATGGACACCACAGATTAAGCCAGGCCAACCCAGGCTCATTTCCCTTTTGATAGACACCACGGTTTAGTCCAGCCCTACCAGGCTAGCCTGCCTTTTGATGGACACCATGGGTTAGGCCAGGCGGACCCTGTCTAGCCTGCTTTGGTAGATAATATTGATTAGGCCTGACCACCCAGGCCAGCCTGCTTTCTGATGGACACCACAGATTAGGACAGGATCAGCCAGGGTAGACTGCCTTTTGATTGATACCACTGATTAGGGCAAGGCCACCCAGGCTACTTTGCCGTTTGATGGATACGACTGATTAGGCCAGGACAACCCAGGTTGGCTTGCCTTTTATGACACCACTGATTATGGAAGGCCCATCCAGGATGGCCTGCCTTTTCATTGACATCACTGATTAGGCCAGGCCCACCAAGACTGGCATGCCTATTGATGGACACGACTGATTAGGCCAGGCTCACCCAGGCTAGCCTGCCTTTTGATTGACACTACGGATTAGGCCATGCCCACCAAGGCTGGCGTGCCTTTTGATTGACACCACAGATTAGGCCAGGCCGACCCAGGCTAGTCTGCATTTTGATGGACATCATTAATTAGCCCAGGCCCACGCAGGCTAGTCTGCCTTTTGATGAACACCACGAATTAGGCCAGGATCACCCATGGTAGCTTGCCTTTTATTGACATCACTGATTAGAGCAGGCCCACGAAGACTGGCGTGCCTATTAATGG
This sequence comes from Giraffa tippelskirchi, assembly GCF_054371585.1. Lineage (NCBI taxonomy): Eukaryota > Metazoa > Chordata > Mammalia > Artiodactyla > Giraffidae > Giraffa > Giraffa tippelskirchi. Next base: position 3,071,077 of record NC_137290.1, read on the forward strand.
ACACGATTGATTAGGCCAGGCTCACCCAGGCTAGTCTGCCTTTTGATGGACACCACGGATTAGGTCAGGCCCACAAATACTGGCGTGCCTATTAACGGTCACAACTGATTAGGCCAGGCCCACCCAGGCTCGTCTGCCTTTTGATGGACACCACTGATTAAGCCAGGCCCACCCATGCTATTCTGCCTTTTGCTGGACACCACAGATTAGGCTAGAACCAAGAAGGCTGGCCTGCCTTTTGATGGACACCACGGATTAGGCCAGGCCCACACAGGCTCACCTCCCTTTTGATGGACACCACAGATTAGGCTAGAACCAAGAAGGCTCGCCTGCCTTTTGATGGACACCACGGATTAGGCCAGGCCCACCCTGGCTGGCGTGCCTGTTGATGCACACCATTGATTAGGCCAGGCCCACCCAGGCTAGCCTGCTTTTTGATGGAGACCACGGATTAGAGCAGGCCCACACAGGCTTGCCTACCTTTTGATAAACACCACAAATTAGGCCAGACCCACTAGGGCTGCCCTGCCTTTTGATGGACACCACTGATTAGGCCAGGCCCACCCAGGGTAGTCTGCCTTTTGATGAATACCACTGATTAGGCCAGGCCCATGAAGGCAGTAGCACTCCACTCCAGTACTCTTGACTGGAAAATCCCATGGACGGAGGAGCCTGGTAGGCTGCAGTCCATGGGGTCGCTAAGAGTTGGGTACGACTGAGCGACTTCACTTTCACTTTTCACTTTCATGCACTGGAGAAGGAAATGGCAACCCACTCCAATATTCTTGCCTGGAGAATCCCAGAGACGAAGGAGCCTGGTGGGCTGCCATCTATGGGGTCGCACAGAGTCGGACACGACTGAAGCGACTTAGCAGCAGCAGCAGCAGAGCAACTTCACTTTCACTTTTCACTTTCATGCATTGGAGAAGGAAACGGCAACCCACTCCAGTGTTCTTGCCTGGAGAATCCCAGGGACGGGGGAGACTGGTGGGCTTACATCTATGGGGTCACACAGAGTTGGACACGACTGAAGTGACTTAGCAGCAGGCAGGCTAGTCTGCTTTTTGATTGACACCACGTATTAGGCCAGGCCCACCAAAGCTGGTGTGGCTTTTGATTGACAACAGTGATTAGGCTAGGATCGCCCAGGTTAGCCTGCCTTTTGATAGACACCATGGAATAAGCCAGGCCCACCCAGACTACCCTGCCTTTTGATGGACACCACTGATTAGGCCACGACCACCCACGGCAGCCTGCCTTTTATTGACCCCGCTGATTAGGGCAGGCCCACCCATGCTGGCCTGCTTTTTGATGGACACCACTGATTAGGCCAGGCCCACCACGACTGTCATGCCTAATGACGGACAGCACTGATTAGGCCAGGCCCACCCAGGCTAGCCTGCCTTTTGATGGAGACAATGGATTCGTCCAGGCCCACCCAGGCTAGCCTGCATTTTGATGGACACCACTGATTAGGCCAGGCCCACCCAGGCTAGCCTGCCTTTTGATGGAGACAATGGATTCGGCCAGGCCCACCCAGGCTAGCCTGCCTTTTGATGGACCCTACTGATTAGGCCAGGCCCTCCCAGGCTAGCCTGCCTTTTGATGGAGACAATGGATTCGGCCAGGCCCACCCAGGCTAGCCTGCCTTTTGATGGACACCACTGATTAGGCCAGGCCCACCCAGGCTAGTCTGCCTTTTGATGAATACCATGGATAAGGCCAAGCCCACCCAGGCTAGCCTGCCTATTGATGGAGACCATGGATTAGGTCAGGCCCACTAGGGCTGGCCTGCCTTTTGATGGACACCACTGATTAGGCCAGTTCCAGCCTGGCTTGTTAGATTTTGATTGAGACCAAGGATGAGGCCAGGCCCACCCATGCTTGTCTGCCTTTTGATTCATACCACTGATTAGGCCAGGCCCACGCAGGCTCATATTCCTTTTGATAGACACCACTGATTAGGCCAGGCCCACCCAGACTTGCCTGCCTTTTGATGGACACCATGGATTACGCCAGGCCAACCCAGGCTAGTCTGCATTTTCATGGACAACACAGAATAGGCCAGGCGCACCCAGACTACCCTGCCTATTTATGAACACCACTGATTAGGCCAGGACAACCCACAATAGTCTGCCTTTTATTGACCCTGCTGATTAGGGCAGGTCCACCCATGCTGGCCTGCTTTTTGATGGACACCACTGATTAGGCCAGGCCCACCACGACTGTCATGCCTAATGACGGACAACACTGATTAGGCCAGGCCCACCCAGGCTCATCTGCCTTTTGATGCATACCACTGCTTAGGCCAGGCCCACCCAGGGTGGCCAGCCTTTTGATGGACACCACGGTTTAGGCCAGACCCACCAAGGCTGGCCTGTCTATTGATTGACACCACTGATTAAGACAGGCCCACCCAGGCTAGCCTGCCATTTAATGAAGACCATGGATTAGGCCAGCCCCACCCAGGCTAGTCTGCCTTTTGATGGACATCACGTATTACGCCAGTCCCACCAAGTCTGGTGTGCCTGTTGATGGACACCACTAATTATGCCAGGCCCACCCAGGCTAGTCTCCATTTTGATTGACACCACTGATTAGGCCAGGCCCACCCAGGCTAGCCTGCTTTTTGATGGAGACCACAGATTAGAGCAGGCCCACACAGGCTTGCCTACCTTTTGATAAACACCACAAATTAGGCCAGGCCCATCCAGGCTAGTCTGCCTTTTGATGGATACCATGGATAAGGCCAAGCCCACCCAGGCTAGCCTGCCTATTGATGGAGACCATGGATTAGGCCAGGCCCACTAGGGCTGGCCTGCCTTTTGATGGACACAACGGATTAGGCCAGTTCCAGCCTGGCTTGTTAGATTTTGATTGAGACCAAGGATGAGGCCAGCCCCACCCATGCTTGTCTGCCTTTTGATTCATACCACTGATTATGCCAGGCCCACCCATGCCTGTCTGCCTTTTGATGGACACCACTGAGTAGGACAGGCCCACACAGGCTAGTCTGCCTTTTGGTTGACACCACGAATGAGGCCAGGCCCACGAAGGCTGGTGTGCATTTGATTGACACCACTGATTAGGCTAGGACCTCACAGGCTAGTCTGCCTTTGGATGGACAGCGCGGAATAGGCCAGGCCCACCCAGGCTAACATGCCTTTTGATGGACACCACTGATTAGCCCTGGACCACCCATAGTACCCTGTGTTTTATTGACCCCACTGATTAGTGCAGGCCCACCCAGGGTGGCCTGCTTTTTTGATTGACACCACTGATTAGGCCAGGCCCACCAAGACTGGCATGGCTAATGACAGACACCACTGATTAGGCCACTCCCAGCCAGGCTCGTCTGCCTTTTGATGGATCACTGATTAGGCCAAGCCCACGCAGGCTAGTCTGCCTTTTGATGGACACCGTGGATTAATCCAGACCCACCAAGGCTGGCGTGGCTAATGACGGACACCACTGATTAGGCCAGGCCCACCCAGGCTAGTCTGCCATTTGATGGACACCAGGATTAGGCCAGGCCCACCCAGGCTAGCCAGCCTTTTGATGTATGCCACAGATTAGGACAGGACCACCCAGGCTAGCCTACCTTGTGTTGGACACCACGGATTAGGACAGTCCCACCCAGGCTGGCCTGCCTTTTGAATGTACAACACTGATTAGGCCAGGCCCACCCAGGCTGGCCCGCCTTTTGATTGACACCACAGATTAGGCCTGGCCCACCGAGGCTCATCTCCATTTTGATTGACACCACTGATTAAGCCAGGCTCAACAAGGGTAGCCTGCCTTTTGATGTATACCACAGTTTAGGTCAGGCCCACTCAGGTTACCTCCCTTTTGATGAATACCACTTATTAGGCTAGGCCTAAGAAGGTTTGCCTTCCTTTTGATAGACACCATGGATTAGGCTAGTCCCACCAAGGCTAGTCAGTCAGCCTGTTGATGGATACCACGGATTAGGCCAGGCCTACCCAGGCTTGCCTGCCTTTTGATGGACACCATGGATTAGGCCAGGCTGAACCAGGCTAGATTGCCTTTTGATGGATAACACTGATTAGGTCAGGCCCACCCAGGCTGGCCTGCCTTTTGATAGACACCACTGATTAGGCCCCGCACAACCAGGCTTGTAAAACTTTTGATTGATACCAAGGATGAGGCCAGGCCCACCAAGGCTTGTCTGCCTTTTGATGGATGCCACTGATTAGGCCAGGCCCATCCAGGCTAGTCTGCCTTTTGATGGACACCACGAATTAGGCCAGGCCCACTGAGGCTGGTGTTCATTTTGATTGACAGCACTGATCAGGCTAGGACCTCCCAGGCTAGTCTGTCTTTTGATGGACACCACAGAATAGGCCAGGCACACCCAGGCTACCCTGCCTTTTGATGGACACAACTGATTAGGCCAGGACCACCCATGGTAGCCTGCCTTTTATTGGCCCCACTGATTAGGGCAGGCCCACCCAGGCTGGCCGGCTTTTTGATTGACACCACTGATTATGCCAGGCCCACTAAGACTGGCGTGCCTATTGATGGACACCATTGATTAAGACAGGCCCACCCAGGCTCATCTGCCTTTTGAATGACACAACTGATTAAGTAAGGCCACCCCAGGCTAGCCTGCTGTTTGATGGACACTACAGATTAGGACAGGCCCACGCAGGCTCATATTCCTTTTGATGGAAACCACGGAGTAGTCCAGGCCTACCCAGGCTAGCCTGCCTTTTGATGGATAACCCTGATTAGGCCAGGCCCACCCACGGTAGCCTGCCTTGTATTGTCACCACTGATTAGCGCAGGCTCACCCAGGCTGGCCTGCTTTGTGATTGACACCAATGATTAGGCCAGGCCTACCAAGACTGGCATGCCTACTGATGGACACCACGGATTTGGCCAGGCCCACCAAAGCTAGTCTGCCTTTTGATGGACACCACGTACTAGGCCAGTCTCACCAAGTCAGGAGTGGCTGTTGATGGACACCACTGATTAGGCCAGGCCCACCCAGGCTAGTCTCTGTTTTGATTGACAGCACTGATTAGGCCAGGCCCACCCGGGCTCACCTCCATTTTGATTGACAACACTGATTAGGCAAGGTGCACCCAGGCTAGTCTGCATTTTGATTGACACCACTGATCAGGCCAGGCCCACCCAGGCTCATCTTCATTTTGATTGACAGCACTGATTAGGCCAGGCTCAACCTGGCTAGCCTGCCTTTTGATGTACACCACAGATTAAGCTAGGCCCACAGAGGATCACCTCCCTTTTGATGGACACCTCTCATTAGGCTAGGCCTGAGAAGGTTGGCCTGTCTTTTCTTGGGCACCATGGATTAGGCCAGGCCCACCCAGGCTAGTCTGCCTTTAAATGGAGATCATGGATTAGGCCAGGCCCACTAGGGCTGGCCTGCCTTTTGATGGACACCACTGATTAGGCCAAGCCCAGCCAGGCCAGTCTGCCTTTTGATGGAAACAACTGATTAGGCCAGGCCCACCCAAACTAGCCTGCTTTTTGATGGACACTACAGATTAGGCGAGGACCATGCAGGCTAGCCTGTCTTTTGATGGAAACCACAGATTAGGCCAGGCGCCCTCAGGTTCGCCTGCCTTTTGAGAGACACCCCAGATTAGGCCAGTCCCACCAAGATTGGTGTGCCTTTGGATGGACAACACTGATTAGGCCAGACCCACCCAGGCTAGTCTGCCTTTTGATGGACACCACGGATTAGGCCAGGCCCATCCAGGCTAGCCTGCCTTTTCATGGAGACCATGGATTAGGCCCAGCCCACTAGGCATGTCCTGCCTTTTGATGGACACCACTGATTAGGCCAGGCCCAATCAGCCTAGCCTGCTTTTTGATGGACACCACAGTTTAGGCCAGGCCCACGCAGGCTCATATTCCTTTTGATAGACACCACGGATTAGTCCTGGCCTACCTAGGCTTACTTACCTTTTGATGGACACCATGGATTAAGCCAGGCCAACCCAGGGTAGCCTGCCTTTGATGGATAACACTGATTAGGCCAGGCCCACTCATGCTCGTCTGCCTTTTGATGAATACCACTGATTAGGCCAGGCTCATGCAGGCTAGTCTGCTTTTTGATTGACACCACGTATTAGGCCAGGCTCACCAATCTGGTGTGCCTTTTGATTGACACCAGTGATTAGGCTAGGATCGCCCAGGTTAGCCTGCCTTTTGATAGACACCATGGAATAGGTCAGGCCCACCCAGGATACCCTGCCTTTTGATGGACACCACTGATTAGGCCACGACCACCTGCGGTAGCCTGCCTTTTATTGACCCCGCTGATTAGGGCAGGTTCACCCATGCTGGCCTGCTTTTTGCGGAACACCACTGATTAGGCCAGGCCCACCACGACTGTCATGCCTAATGACGGACACCACTGATTAGGCCAGGCCCACCCAGGTTCGTCTGCCTTTTGATGCATACCACTGATTAGGCCAAGCCCACGCAGGGTAGTCTGCCTTTTGATGGACACCACGGTTTAGGCCAGGCCCACCCAGGCTCGTCTGCCTTTTGATTGGCAACACTGATTAGTCAAGGCCCACCCAGGCTAGTCTGCGTTTTGATTGACACCATTGATTAGGCCAGGCCCTCACAGCCTCACCTCCCTTTTGATGGATACCACTGATTAGGCTAGGCCGAAGAAGGGTGGCCTGCCTTTTGATGGACACCACAAATTAGACCAGGCCTACACAGGCTAGTCTGTCTTTTGATGGACACCAATGATTAGGCCAGGCCCACCCATGCTAGTCTGCCTTTTGATGGGCACCATAGATTAAGCCAGGCCCACCGAAGCTTGCCTACTTTTGATTGACACCACTGATTAGGCCAGGCCCACTCAAACTCATCTCCCTTTTGATGGACACCACTGATTAGGCCAGGCCCTCCCAGGCTAGCCTGCCTTTTGATGGAGACCATGGACTAGGCCAAGCCCACCCAGGCTAGCCTGCCTTTTGGCCGATACCACCGATTAGGCCAGGCCCACCCAGGCTAGTATGACTTTTGATTGACACCACAGATTAAACCAGGCCCACCAAGGCTAGTATGCCTTTTGATTGACATCACAGATTAGGCCAGGCCCATCCAGGCTCATCTCTCTTTTGATGGACACCATGGATTAGGCCAGGCCCACCCAGGCTAGCCTGCCTTTTGATGGAGACCAAGGATCAGCCTCGCCTCACCCAGGCTCGTCTGCCTTTTGATGGACACCACGGATGAGGCCAGGCCCACCAAGGCTCCGTGCCTTTTCCTTGATACCATTGATTAGACCAGGCCCACCCAAGCTATTCTGCCTTTTGATGGACACCACGGATTAGGCCAGGCCCACCCAGGCTAGCCTGCCTTTTGAATAAAACCACTAATCAGGCCAGGCCCAGCCAGGTTGGTGTGCCTTTTGATGGACACGACGGATTAGGCCAGGCCGACCCAGGCTAGCATGCCTCTTGTTGGACACCACAGATTAGACCAGGCCCACCCAGGCTCATCTCCCTTTTGATGGACACCACAGATTAGGTCAGGCCCACCCAAACTATACTGCCTTTTGATGGACACCACTGATTAGGCCAGGCCCACACAGGCTAGTCTGACTTTTGATGGACATGACAGATTAGGCCAGGTCCACCAAGGCTCATCTCCCTTTTGATGGACACCACTAATTAGGCCAGGCCCACCCAGGCTCATCTCCCTTTTGATGGACGCTACAGATTAGGTCAGGCCCACCCAAGCTATGCTGCCTTTTGATGCACACCACTGATTAGGGCAGGCACAGCCAGGATAGTAAGCCTTTTGATGGACATGATGGATTAGGGCAGGCCCACGCAGGCTCATCTCCCTTTGGATGGACACCGGGGATTAGGCCAGGCCCATCCGGCTAGCCTCCCTTTTGATGGACACCACTGCTTAGGCCAGGCCCACCAAGGCTCATCTCCCTTTTGAAGGAAAACACGGATTAGGCCAGGCCCATCCAGGCTGGCCTTCCTTTTGATGGACACCACTGATTAGGCCAGGCCCACCCAGTCTGGTCTGTCTTTTGACCAAAACCACTGATTAGGCCAGGCCTACCCAGGCTGGTGAGCCTTTTGATCAACACGATGAATTAGGCCAGGCCCTCCCAGGCTAGCCTTCCTTTTGAAGGACACCACAGATTAGACCAGGCCCACCCAGGCTCATCTTCCTTTTGATGGACACCATAGATTAGGCCATTTTGCTTTTTTGCATTTCTTTTCCATGGGGATTTTCTTGATCCCTGTCTCCTGTACAATGTCACGAACCTCTGTCCATAGTTCATCAGGCACTCTGTCTATCAGGTCTAGTCCCTTAAATCTATTTGTCACTTCCACTGTATACTCATAAGGGATTTGATCTAGGTCATACCTGAATGGTCTAGTGGTTTTCCCTACTTTCTTCAATTTCAGTCTGAATTTGCCAATAAGCAGTTCATGATCTGAGCCACAGTCTGCTCCCGGTCTTGTTTTTGCTGACTGTATAGAGCTTCTCCATCTTTGGCTGCAAAGAATATAATCAATCTGATTTCGGTGTTGACCATCTGGTGATGTCCACGTGTAGAGTCTTCTCTTGTGTTGTTGGAATAGGGTGTTTGCTATGACCAGTGCGTTCTCGTGGCAAAACTCTATTAGCCTTTGCCCTGCTTCATTCTGTACTCCAAGGCCAAACTTGCCTGTTACGCCAGGTGTTTCTTGACTTCCTACTTTTGCATTCCAGTCCCCTATAATGAAAAGGACATCTTTTTTGGGTGTTAGTTCTAGAAGGTCTTGTAGGTCTTCATGGAATTGTTCAACTTCAGCTTCTTCGGCGTTACTGGTCGGGGCATAGACTTGGATTACCATGATATTGAATGGTTTGCCTTGGAAACGAACAGAGATCATTCTATAGTTTTTGAGATTGCATCCAAGTACTGCATTTTGGACTCTTTGTTGACCATGATGGCTACTCCATTTTTTCTACGGGATTCTTGCCCACAGTAGTAGATATAATGGTCATCTGAGTTAAATTCACCCATTTACTCCATCTTAGTTCGCTGATTCCTACAATGTCGACGTTCACTCTTGCCATCTCCTGTTTGACCACTTCCAGTTTGCCTTGATTCATGGAACTAACATTCCAGGTTCCTATGCAATATTGCTCTTTACAGCATCGAACTTTGCGTCTATCACCTGTCACATCCACAGCTGGGTATCGATTTTGCTTTGGCTCCATCCCATCATTCTTTCTGGAGTTATTTCTCCACTGATCTCCATTAGCATATTGGGCACCTACTGACCTGGGGAGTTCATCTTTCAGTGTCCTGTCCTTTTGCCTTTTCATACTGTTCATGGGGTTCTCAAGGCAAGAATACTGAAGTGGTTGGCCATGCCCTTCTCCAGTGGACCACAATCTGTCAGACCTCCCCACCATGACCCGTCCGTCTTGGGTGGCCCCACACGGCATGGCTTAGTTTCATTGAGATAGACAAGGCTGTGGTCCATGTGATCAGATTAGCTAGTTTTCTGTAGTTTTAGTTTTAGTGTGTCTGCCCTCTGATGCCCTCTCGCAACACTTACCATCTTACTTGGGTTTCTCTTACCTTGGGCCTTGGGTAATTCTCTCGCCGCCGCCGCCGCCGCCCCCGGCTCCCGGCCCTCGGCCTGGCCTAGCTCCTCTCGGCCACGCTTCTGCTCCGAGCCGTCGCAGCCGCCTCGCGCCCCCGGCCCGGCCTAGCCCCTGTCGGCCGCCGCCGCGGGCCCCCGGCCCCACCTAGCCCCTCTCGGCCACGCTTCTGCGCCGAGCCGTCGCAGCCGCCTCGCCTCTGGAAGTTAGATTGCCTTATTTAGACTCATGGTCAGATTTTGGTTGAGACGGTAAGTGTTGCGAGAGGGCATCAGAGGGCAGACACACTGAAACTAAAATTACAGAAAACTAGCTAATCTGATCACATGGACCACAGCCTTGTCTATCTCAGTGAAACTAAGCCATGCCGTGTGGGGCCACCCAAGACGGACGGGTCATGGTGGGGAGGTCTGACAGATTGTGGTCCACTGGAGAAGGGCATGGCCAACCACTTCAGTATTCTTGCCTTGAGAACCCCATGAACAGTATGAAAAGGCAAAAGGATAGGACACTGAAAGATGAACTCCCCAGGTCAGTAGGTGCCCAATATGCTAATGGAGATCAGTGGAGAAATAACTCCAGAAAGAATGATGGGATGGAGCCAAAGCAAAATCGATACCCAGCTGTGGAGGTGACTGGTGATAGACGCAAAGTCCGATGCTGTAAAGAGCAATATTGCATAGGAACCTGGAATGTTAGGTCCATGAATCAAGGCAAATTGGAAGAGGTCAAACAGGAGATGGCAAGAGTGAACATTGACATTCTAGGAATCAGCGAACTAAGATGGACTGGAATAGGTTAACTTAACTCAGATGACCATTATATCTACTACTGTGGGCAAGAATCCCTTAGAAGAAATGGAGTAGCCATCATGGTCAACAAAAGAGTCCAAAATGCACTACTTAGATGCAATCTCAAAAACGATAGAATGATCTCTGTTCGTTTCCAAGGCAAACCATTCAATATCACGGTAATCCAAGTCTATGCCCCGACCAGTAACGCCGAAGAAGCTGAAGTTGAACAATTCCATGAAGACCTACAAGACCTTCTAGAACTAACACCCAAAAAAGATGTCCTTTTCATTATAGGGGACTGGAATGCAAAAGTAGGAAGTCAAGAAACACCTGACGTAACAGGCAAGTTTGGCCTTGGCGTACAGAATGAAGCAGGGCAAAGGCTAATAGAGTTTTGCCACGAGAACGCACTGGTCATAGCAAACACCCTATTCCAACAACACAAGAGAAGACTCTACACGTGGACATCACCAGATGGTCAACACCGAAATCAGATTGATTATATTCTTTGCAGCCAAAGATGGAGAAGCTCTATACAGTCAGCAAAAACAAGACCGGGAGCAGACTGTGGCTCAGATCATGAACTGCTTATTGCCAAATTCAGACCTAAATTCAAGAAAGTAGGGAAAACCGCTAGTCCATTCAGGTATGACCTAGATCAAATCCCTTATGAGTATACAGTGGAGGTGACAAATAGATTTAAGGGACTAGACCTGAGAGACAGAGTGCCTGATGAACTATGGACAGAGGTTCGTGACATTGTACAGGAGACAGGGATCAAGACAATCCCCATGGAAAAGAAATGCAAAAAAGCAAAATGGCTGTCTGAGGAGGCCTTACAGATAGCCGGGAAGAGAAGACAAGTGAAAAGCAAAGGAGAAAAGGAAAGATATTCCCATCTGAATGCAGAGTTCCAAAGAATAGCAAGGAGAGATAAGAAAGCCTTCCTCAGCGATCAGTGCAAAGAAATAGAGGAAAACAACAGATTGGGAAAGACTAGAGATCTCTTCAAGAAAATTAGAGATACCAAAGGAACATTTCATGCAAAGATAGGCTCGATAAAGGACAGAAATGGTATGGACCTAACAGAAGCAGAAGATATTAAGAAGAGGTGGCAAGAATACACAGAAGAACTGTACAAAAAAGATCTTCACGACACAGATAATCACGATGGTGTGATCACTCACCTAGAGCCAGACATCCTGGAATGCGAAGTCAAGTGGGCCTTAGAAAGCATCACTACAAAGCTAGTGGAGGTGATGGAATTCCAGTTGAGCTATTTCAAATCCTCAAAGGTGATGCTGTGAAAGTGCTGCCCTCGATATGCCAGCAAATCTGGAAAACTCAGCAGTGGCCACAGGACTGGAAAAGGTCAGTTTTCGTTCCCATCCCAAAGAAAGGCAATGCCAAAGAATGCTCAAACTACCGCACAATTGCACTCATCTCACATGCTAGTAAAGTAATGCTCAAAATTCTCCAAGCCAGGCTTCAGCAATATGTGAACCGTGAACTTCCAGATGTTCAAGCTGGTTTTAGAAAAGGCAGAGGAACCAGAGATCAAATTGCCAATATCCGCTGGATCATCAAAAAAGCAAGAGAGTTCCAGAAAAACATCTATTTCTGCTTTATTGACTATTCCAAAGCCTTTGACTGTGTGGATCACAATAAACTGTGGAAAATTCTGAAAGAGATGGGAATACCAGACCATCTGACCTGTCTCTTGAGAAACCTGTATGCAGGTCAGGAAGCAACAGTTAGAACTGGACATGGAACAACAGACTGGTTCCAAATAGGAAAAGGAGTACGTCAAGGCTGTATATTGTCACCCTGCTTATTTAACTTATATGCAGAGTACATCATGAGAAACGCTGGGGTGGAAGAAACACAAGCTGGAATCAAGATTGCCGGGAGAAATATCAATAACCTCAGATAGGCGGATGACACCACCCTTATGGCAGAAAGTGAAGAAGAACTAAAGAGCCTCTTGATGAAGGTGAAAGAGGAGAGTGAAAAAGTTGGCTTAAAGCTCAACATTCAGAAAACTAAGATCATGGCATCTGGTCCCATCACTTCATGGGAAGTAGATGGGGAAACAGTGGAAACAGTGTCAGACTTTATTTTTGGGGGCTCCAAAATCACTGCTGATGGTGATTGCATCCATGAAATTAAAAGACGCTTACTCCTTGGAAGGAAGGTTATGGCCAACCTAGATAGCATATTTAAAAGCAGAGACATTACTTTGCCAACAAAAGTCCGTCTAGTCAAGGCTATGGTTTTTCCAGTGGTCATGTATGGATGTGAGAGTTGGATGATGAAGAAAGCTGAGCGCCGCAGAGTTGATGCTTTTGGACTGTGGTGTTGGAGAAGACTCTTGAGAGTCCCTTGGACTGCAAGGAGATCCAATCAATCCATCCTAAAAGAGATCAATCCTGGGTGTTCACTGGAAGGTCTGATGTTGAAGCTGAAGCTCCAATACTTTGGCCACCTCATGCGAAGGGTTGACTCATTGGAAAAGACCCTAATGCTGGGTAGGATTGGGGGCGGAAGGAGAAGGGGACGACAGAGGATGAGATGGTTGGATGGCATCACCGACTCGATGGACATGGGTTTGGGTAGACTCCGGGAGTTGGTGATGGACAGAGAGGCCTGGCGTGCTGCAATTCATGGGGTCGCAAAGAGTCGGACACGACTGAGCGACTGAACTGAACTGAACTGAACTGTGAAGACCTAACCAGACATTTCTCCAAAGACATACAGATGGCCAAGACACATGAAAAGATGCTCAACATCGCTAGTTATTAGAGAAATGCAAATCAAAGCTACAATGATGGACCAACTCACACCCATCAGAATGGCTATCATCAAAATGTCTACTAGTAATAAATGCTGTACAGGATGTGGAGAAAAGGGAGCCTTCTTGCATTATTGATGGGAATGTAAATTGATGCAGCCACTATGGAGAACAGTGTGGAGACGCCTTGAAAAACTAGGAGTAACACTACTATATGACTTAGAAATTCCACTACTGAGCATATACCCTGAGAAAACCATGATTCAAAAAGACACGTGTATCCCAGTGTTCACTGCAGCACTATTTGCAACAGCCAGGACAAGAAATTAACCTAGATGTCCGTCAACACATGGATGGATAAAGAAGACTGTGGTATATATATATACAGTGGAATATTACTCAGGCATAAACAGGAGGTAGCTCAACTGAGGTGGATAAACTCTGAGCTTCTTATACAGAGTGAAGTAAGTCAGAGAAAATCAAATATTGTATGTTAATGCATACATATGCAATCTAGAAAAATGGTAGAGATGAATCTATTCGAAGGGCAGGACATAGGAACAGACATAGAAAATGGACCTGTGGACATGGCAGGGGGTGGAGAGGGGAGGGTGAGATGAATTGAGAGGGTAGTACTGATAGTTAGACACTACTATGTGTAAAACAGGTCTTGGGAGGTTGCTGTATAGCACTGGGGGCTCAGCCTGGTCCTCTCTGATGACGTAGATGGCTGGGATGGAGGCGGGCTGTGGCCAAGACTCAAGAGGGAGCGGATATATGTATACTTATAGACGATTCACCTTGTTGTACAGCAGAAACTAACGCAATACTGTAACGTAATTATACTTCGATTAAAAAAATAAAGGACTTCCCTCCTATTGAAACTGCAATCCTAACATCATAACATTAATAATCAACTGGCAAATAATAATCAATAGGCAACTGCTAATAAACATCTTACTATGTCGCAGTCATTGTCGTACCTCTAAGAGGTGGGTAGCAGCATAAGTTTTACAGATGAGGAAACTGAGGCCCATAGACATTGAATAATGTGTTCCAGGTCACAGAGTGAGTGAAAAACTCAGGAAAGCTGACTCTAGAGTCAATGAGCTTGACCACTATGCTATTCTGTTTTGAGGAAGGAGTTCCCTTTGCTCTGGTTGACAAAACCCATGGGGAGATGTCTTCCTTGCCTCCCACTGGCCTTATCTCTTTCAAATATGGTTCCGAACAAGACCCGTCAAGAAGATTATCTCTGGAGTCTGTCTTTGACCCTCTTTTCTCTTTCCTCCCCTCTAAATTCTCTCCTGGGATAACTACACTCATTCCTATGACTCCAAAGGGACTGATATCTGATGATGTCCCCAACGTGTGTGTCTAAGGAGATGCGCTCTCCAAGGTACTCACACATACAGCTGCTATTTCTTCAGGCGCTGCAGACACCTAGATGTGTCCTGGCCTGAAAATGAAATTCCCACAAGCTCTTCAAAGTTGGTGCTCTTGAACTGCATTATCCCTGGTGAGTGGACTCGCTGGCCACAAAGCTGCTCAGGGCCACTACAAGTTATCGGTCCACTTTTCCTTCTCCATCTTCCAACATTTCGATAGCCATCATGTCTCTCCAAGTCAACTTACTGTTCCCCTGTATTTTGAATCTCATGGCTCATCTCCACCCCTGCTGCTTTGATGCAGGTCCTCATTACTGCACCTTCCATCTCTGGATGTTGTTAAGTGCTGTGCAGCCGCTCAGTCGTGTCTGACTCTTTGCGACCTCATGGACTGCCAGCACGCCAGGCCTCCCTGTCCATCACCAACTTCCGGAGCTTGCTCAAACTCATGTCCATTGAGTCGGCGATGCCACCCAGCCATCTCAACCAACCATCACATCCTTGATGAGTCTTCCTGAATGTATCCTCTGGTCCAGTTTATAATCTCATCAATTCTTCTGCAGGGCAGCTGCACAAACTCTAAAGGCAACTCTGATCAAGGTACTCACTGGATGGCAAGTATCTCGGTGCCCTCACCCCTAAGAAATATTTAGCAAGAAGTTCTTCCAAGCTTTATCCCTTCCCGGGACTTCCCTGGTGGTCCAGTGGCTAAGACTCTGTGCTCCCAGTGCAGGGGGGCCCAGGTTCAATCCTGCACCAAGGAACTAGATCCCATATGCCGCATCTAAAAGCTCACATGCCACAACTAAAGATCCTGCACATTGCAACTAAGACTCGGCACAGCCAAATAAATAAGTGATTTTTTTTTTAAATAAAAGATTTCTCCCTTCCCTTCCTCTTAATTTTGCTTCCTTGCAATTTCTGCAAAGTATCTGTCGTACCAACTCACAAACTGCAATTGAACTAAATTCCCTGCATACTTAAGAACAGGATTTGTTATACTTTGCCATTGTTCTTGTTGTTCAGGTCCTAAGTCATGTCCAACTCTTTGCAAACCCCATGAACTGTAATCCGCCAGGGTTCCTGTGTCCATGGAATTTTCTAGGCAAGAATACTGGAGTGGGGAGCCTTTCCCTTCTCCAGGGGATCTTCCTGACCCAGGGATCGAACCCAGGTCTCCTGCACTGCAGGCATATTCTTTACCCGCTGAGTCACTGGGAAGCCCTTAGAGACTTTGAAGGAGCCAGGCACTGCCAACACTTTGATTTCTGAGTTCTGGATTCCAGAATGACAAGAGGAAATGTTTCTTTGGTTTTAAGACCCCTCGGTTATGGTAACTTGTTGCAGCAGCCTACGGGACTTAGGCACTGTTGGTCCCATGGTTGTTGTGTTGCTGTTGTTCAGTTGCTCCGTCGTGTCTGACGCTTTGCGACCCCATGGACTGCAGCACGCCAGGCTTCCCTGTCCTTCACCATCTCCTGGAGCTTGCTCAAACTCATGTCCATCGAGTCGGTGATGCCATCCAACCATCTCATCCTCTGTCGTCTCTTTCTCCTCCCGCCCTCAATCTTTCCCAGCATCAGGGTCTTTTCCAATGAGTCAAGCCACACTTTGAATATCAATAAACTATACTTTCCTACCAAGAAGCTGGATGAAGGTTTTCCTTTAAACCCTCCATATCTGTGCATGGGTACACAGGACATACTTGAGCGTTGGTTCCAGGAAAGACACCCACCTCTAGATGTATTTCTGTTTTCAGAGATGCTCACATTGATGGCTTTCAGGATAACTTACCAACTGTCTGATTATTGTACTTCTGGGTGTTTCCTGTAAGCCTTTTGAAGTCAGTGTCTTAGATAGTCCCATCTTTTCACGACCTGTCCTTAGCACAGGACGTGACACTTAATCGCCTCTTGAGCCTTCATTTTTTTAAAGTCTTTAATGAATTTGTTATAATATTGCTTCTGTTTTATGTTCTGATTTTTGGCCATGAGCCGTATGGCATCTTAGCTCCTGACTAGGGATCAAACCCGAACCTCCTGCATTGGAAAGCGACATCTGTGGACCACCAGGGAAGACCCTCCCCAAGCATTTCTGAAAAATTTATGTGTCTAGAAGCTCAATACGGGCCTAGGTCAATTTCTACCAGTAAGGAACAGTATAACTATTTTCTCTTTATTTGCACAAAAACGATTAAAAGAATCAAAGGGGGGGGATGTACTAATCAACTTAGCAAATCATTCGAGGGCGTAATGTTTTGAATAACCCTCTGATTATGACATTTTAAATCTCACTTGAACCCTCTTCTTCCTGCAGTAGTCTTAAAATCTTCCTTCAAAATTGATCAACGCGGCTTTCTTGTTTCTAAAATTCATCAAGCAGTTGGGAACGTATTTATAAATAGGTTCCATCGCAGGACCTTTACTGCACACAATAAGTAAGATATCATCCATTTTCCATGGCCAGAGAGCTGAATTATCACTTATGAAAGCAATCACCCCTTGAATATTGCTTCTAATAATCCCGTCCATCAATCACGTATTTTTTTCTTAATTCATCCGCACACCATTTTAAATGCAAACGCAGTTCACCTTCCCAATATCTATGAGAATGAAACCCCATCACAGTTGAAAATTTATAGCCCTGGCTCACATGAGTTCATAGAGCAATATTCCCAATAGTTAAATCTTTCCAACACAGTTAAGTGAAGTGAAGTGAGAAGTCTAACTGGCTGTTTCCACTCAGCTGAGCTGTCTTCACTGCTCTTATTCACCCTGTCAAGTGAGAAACACCAGGTGGTCGCCTTGGCAGCTTAAAGGATATTGAGCTCAGACCTGGGAATGACACAGAAAAGACCAACGCAAAGAGACATGTGCCCCAGTGTTCACGGCAGCGACCTAAACGTCCACTGACAGAGGAACGGTAAAGCTGTGGTGTGTGTGCATGTATAAATATGGCTTCCACGGTGGCTCAGATGGTAAAGAATCTGTTTGCAGTGCAGGAGACCTGCGTTCGATCCCATGGTTGGGAAGATCTCCTGGATCTCTTGGAATAGCTACCCACTCCAGTATTCTTGCCCGGAGAATCCCATGGACAGAAGAGCCCGGCCGGCTACAGTCCATGGGGTCGCAAAGAGTTGGACACGACTGAGCAAGTATATATTCGGCAGAATGCTTTCCAGGTGGCACGAATGCTAAAGAGCCCACTTGCTAAAGCAGGAGGCATGAAAGATGTGGGTTCAAGCCCTGGGTGGGGAAGATTCCCTGAAGGACATGGCAACTCACTCCAGTGTTTTTGCCCGGAGAATTCCATGGATAGAGGAGCCTGGTGGACTACAGCCCGTAGGGTCACAAAGCGGTGGACATGACTGAAGTGACTCTGCACATATGCACGTGGGCACAGACATATTCACACACACACACACACACACACACACACATACACACATATACAGACATTGATGCTGAGAAAGACTGAGGGCAGAAGGAAGAGGGGGCAGCAGAGGATGAGATGGTTGGATGGCATCACTGACTCAATAAACATGAGTTTGAGCAAATTCCGGGAGATGGTGAAGGACAGGGAAGCCTGGCGTGCTGCAGTCCGTGGAGTCACAAAGAGGCGGACACAACTGAGTGACTGAACAATAGCGTTATATATACAATGGACCACTGTGCTGTGCTAAGTCACTTCAGTCATTACTAAGCCACAAAAACAAATGAAATAACGCCATCTTCAGCAACATGGATGGAGCCAGAGATGATCATATTGAGTGAAGTAAGTCAGAAAAAGACAAATATCATGTAATATCACTTATAAGTGAAATCTAAAATATGACAAAAACGAACTTATCTATGAAACGAAAAACAGAATTACAGATGTAGAAAATAAACTTATGGTTACCAGGAGGTGAGGGGGAAATGACAGTCAGGGAGTCTGGGATGGACAAGGACACACTGCTGTATTTAACATGGAGAACCAGCAAGGACCTGCTGGACATCACAGGGAACTCTGCTCAATACTCTGTAATAACCTGATGGTTTCCAGGGGGAAGGATGGGGGGAAGGTATAGTCAGGGAGTCTGGGATGGACGTGGACACACTGCTGTATTTAACATGAAGAACCAACCAGGACCTGCTGGACAGGACAGGGAACTCTGCTCAATACTCTGTAATAACCTTATGGTCACCAGGGGGAAGGGTGGGGGAAGGGATGGTTAGGGAGTTTGGGATGGACATGGACACACTGCTGTGTTTAACATGGAGAACCAACAAGGACCTGCTGGACAGCACAGGGAACTCTGTTCAATACTCTGTAATAACCTTATGGTTCCCAGGGGGAAGGATGGGGGAAGGGATAGTCAGGGAGTCTGGGATGGACATGGACACACTGCTGTGTTTAACATGGAGAACCAGCAAGGACCTGCTGGACAGCACAGGGAACTCTGCTCAATACTCTGTAATAACCTTATGGTTCCCAGGGGGAAGGATGGGGAAAGGAATAGTTAGGGAGTCTGGGATGGACATGGACACACTGCTGTATTTTACATGGACAACAAACGACCTGCTGTCCAGCACAGGGAACTCTGCTCAATACTCTATAATGACCTGTATGGGAAAAGAATCTGAAACAAAGTAGATATTTGTATATGTATAACTGATTCTGTCCTCTGTCTCATCCTCTGGATGAGATGGCTGGATGGTATCACCAACTCAATGGACATGAGTTTGAGTAAACTCTGGGAGCTGGTAATGGACAGGGAGGCCTGGCGTGCTGCGGTCCATGGGGTTGCAGAGTCTAACACGACTGAGCGACTGAACTGAACTGATAACTGATCACACTGCTGTATACCAGAAACTGATACAATATTGTAAATAAACTATACTCCAATAGATTTAAAAAAAAAATCACTATAGAAAAAGATGTGAGATATACACACACACACACATATATATATATAATGGAATATTAGTCATATAAAGGAATAACAAATGCCATTTGCAGCGACATGGATGGAGTTAGAGATGATCATACTGAGTGAAATTAGCGAAACATGATATGATACTGCTTGTAGGTGGAATCTAAAATATGATATAAATGAACTTATCTATGAGATAGACACAGAATCACAGACATAGAAAACAGACTGGCGGCTGCCCAGGGGAGTTGGGGGAGGGTTAGACTGTGAGTTTGAGATTACAGAATGCAAACTAGTATATACAGATGGATAAACAAGGACCTACTGCCTAGCACAGGGAACTATATTTGATATCTTGTAATAAGCTATAACGGAAAAGTGAAAGTGAGTGTGAACGTCGCTCAGTTGTGTCCGACTCTTTGAGACCCCCATAGATGGTCCATGGAATTCTCCAGGCCAGAATACTGGAGTGGGTAGCCTATCCCTTCTCCAGGGGATCTTCCCAACCCAGGAATCCAACTGGGGTCTCCTGCATTGCAGGCAGATTCTTTACCATCTGAACTACAGGGGACGTGTGTGTGTGTGTGCGTGTACCCACATACATATCTGACTCACTTTGCTGTACAGGACAGTGTGTGTGTGTACACGACTCACTTTGCCATACAGGGCTTCCCAGTTCAATTTCTGGGTCGGGAAGTACCCCAGAAAACGAAATGGCAACCCACTCCAGCATTCTTGCATGGGAAATCCCATGGAAGGAGGAGCCTGGCAGGCTGAAGTCCATGGGGTTGCAAAGAGTTGGACACGACTGAGGCAACTTAGCACAAAAGGCACAGTTTACTGTAGATTTGAAACTAACTTAATAGAGAAAATCACACATACTTCAACAAAACAAAATTTTAGAATCAGAATCAAGAACAGATCTGTTCAGGGTAGAATGGCAACCCTTAAAGACATCCACACCGTCACCCCTGGAAACTGTAAAAGGCTGACCTTGCCGGGCAGAAGAGACTTTGCAGGCATGCTGAAGGACCATGAGATGCTGAAACGACGCTGGAGTATCCCGGTAGGTCTGATGTCATCAGGAGCATCTTTCTAAGAGGGAAAGGGAAGAAGGGTCAGGGTCTATGAGGTCACAGTGATGGAGGGGGGCAGCTCAGGGTGGAGCCAGGAGCCCAGCATTACAGGCACCTCCAGACGACCTGGGGGCTCAGACGGTAAAGAATCTGCCTGCACTGCAGGAGAGCCAGGTTCGATCCCTGGGTCGGGAAGATCCCCTGGAGAAGGGAATGGCAACCCACTCCAGTGTTCTTGCCTGGAGAATCCCATGGACAGAGGAGCCCAGCAGGTTACAGTCCATGGGGTCGCACAGAGTCAGACACAACTGAGCGACTGACATTTTCACTAACCAGACACTCGACAAAGCGAGAATACGGATTCTCCCCTAAAACCCCCGAGAAGAAAGCAGCTACATGGACTCCCTAGATGTAAGCCCAGCGAAACCCCATGCTGGACTTCTGACCTCCAAAATGACAAGATGATAAGCCAGTGCTGTTTCAAGGCCCTATGCTTGTGGCAATTTTTTTTTTCTTTTTGAATTGGGGTATAGTTGCTTTACAAGGTTTTGTTGGTTGCTGCTGAACAGAGAAGTGAAAACAGCCGTGTGTATACACATATCTGTAAAGGTTTCATTTCTCCTTTAAATCTGATTGAGAGCCTCACAGGTCTGAATATTGTTGGTTGTAGTTTTTTTCCCATTCATCTCTTTATATTTTTAATTATATATTTTACATCGGAGGGTAACAGCTTTACAACGCTGTGTTGGTTTTTGCTGTACAATGAAGTGGGTTAGCGATAAGTACACATAAATCCATTGCAGAAGGAAATGGCAACCCACTCCAGTGTTCTTGCCTGGAGAATCCCAGGGACGGGGGAGCCTGGTGGGCTGCCATCTATGGGGTCGCACAGAGTCGGACACGACTGAAGCGACTTAGCAGCAGCAGCATATATATATCCCCCAGGATTGTTGCCTGCAGAATCCCAAGGACAGAAGAGCTTGGTAGGCTACAGTCCATGGGATCACAGAGCTGGACACGACAGAGACTAACACACACACACACACACACACACACAAACACGCACACACACATATGCCCTCCCTTTTGAGTCTTCTCCCCCAAAGCACAGAGCGTGAGAGAAAGGAAAACCACAGCACAGTTCTCTCTAGTTTTGAGGTCTCATGGAAGGAGAAATCCTTTCTACTTTGCTGTGTGTTATTCACTGACATAGGTTTCCCTTGTAGCTCAGTTGGTAAAGAATCTGCCTGCAATGCAGGAGACCCGCCCGGGTTCGATCCCTGGGCTGGGAAGATCCCCTGGAGAAGGAAATGGCATCCCACTCCAGTATCTCTGCCTGGAAAATTTGATAGAGCAGCCTGGTGGGCTGCAGTCCATGGGGTTGCAAAGAGTCGGATATGACTGAGTGACTAAGGCTTTCAGTTTCACAGGTCAGAGGTGAAACTATGCTGACACAAGAGAGGAACAAGAGGTCCAGGTGTGTATGTTGGATTCCTGTATAGGACGATGGGCGTGCATGTGTGTGTGTGACTGTTTTCATCTTCTGATACTATGGATAGATTCCTGGGTGTTCCACTGACCTTTCCATAAATCTGCTCTTCTTCTCACATTCCTCTGCACAGACCTTTTACATAATTTTTTTTGATGGTATTTCTAGAAGGGAGGCACAGAAATCTATGGCATCTTCCTTCAGTTAACCTCCTACTTAAGTGATTTCCCCTCCTTTCCTTTCGGCACTCTGATAGCATTCTCCTCTCAGTACACATCACGAAAGCATGTCATAGCCAAGTCACTTCCTTGAAGGTTTGTTGCATAATCAGTTCTACTGAAGTTTAGTAATTCGTTTTTAGAGATTTTTTTTTTTTTTTTGATGTGGACCATGTTGAAGTTTTTATTGAATTTTTTTACAGTGTCGTTTCTGTTTTGCATTATTTTTTTTTGGTCATGAGACATACAGGATCTGATTCTCTGCTGCTGAATGAGATGGTTGGATGGCATCACCAACTCGATGGGCATGAGTTTGAGCAAGCTCCGGAAGATGGTGATGGACAGGGAAGCCTGGTGTGCTGCAGTCCATGGGGTCGCAAAGTCGGACATGACTGAGTGGATGAATAACGTTGTGGGGTCTTAGCTTCCTGACCAAGGATGGAAACATCCCCCACCCTACACTGGAAGGCGAGGTCAACCACTGGACCACCGAGGAAGTCTCCAGGGCTTGTTTCCTGCTGATCTAGATACATCACTCAAGTCAGATTGAAGAAAGCAACTACATCTTCCTTTCTGGGGACTATTTGCCTTTGCATGCACGTGATCCATCCTTTTAAATCGATTCAGTGTAACGTGTTTTTATCACAGCAACGGATATGTGGTTCCCCAAGCCAGAGGCACTCTGCCCTCACCGTCTGCCTCTCAACCGATCCTCTGATGTGTGAAGTGAAAAATGTTACGTAAACAGCAACCTTTCACCAGTGGCTTAGGAAATCCCTTCTGATGGATGCCACATTCCCATCTTGAAGTCCAGCTTCTTCTGTTTACACTGACAATCAAGTGACCCATGATGCACTTCTGAATGTGGCCAAAAGCATCCTTCCTTGCTTGCTAGGAGAAATTTATGAATAATTCTACACAAAGTAAGGGCTTCTTCACAGGTGGCTCAGTGGTAAAAAAAAGTCTGCCTGCCATTGGGGCAAATGAGGGTACAGTTCTTGGGTTGGGAAGATTCCCTGGAGAAGGGAAGGGCAACCCACTCCAGTATTCTTGCCTGGAGAATCCCATGGACAGAGGAGCCTGGTGGGCTACAGTCCACAAGTTCGCAGAGTCAGGCATGACTGAGCAACTAAGCATGAATGCATGCATGCACACGAAGCCAGCCTGTCACGTGTCCAGTTTTGAACCAGGATTTTGTTTGAAAATGTAGTGCTTTGGGATCGTGCTTTTTTTCCCCCCTGATGGGAGGAAGGGGCCGTCGTGAAGTGCTGGTAGGAACGAATCCATGAAAAGGTGACGAGGAAAAGAAACGAGATCAGCTCAAAAAACTGCCTCTCACTGCTATCTATGAGTATTATATCTGCTCCAGAGGCGTCTTCCTGCTCAGCCTTTTTATCCGTGAATATTTCTTGCTCCTAAAGAGGATTAGGCAGATCACTCAGTGTCTGAAACCCTAGCATAGCCCTGGGGAAATGTCTCATGTCACCATGTGCAGAGTTGGGAAGGACCACATGTGGAATATACATCCTTTTCTGCAGAAAGAAGGTGACATCCTGGAAAGAGCATGGGCTTATGAAGGCATGAGTTTGAGCAAACTCCGGGAGTTGGTGATGGACAGGGAGGCCTGGCGTGCTTCCGTCCATGGGGTCGCAAAGAGTTGGACACGACTGAGCGACTGAACTGACTGATATGAAGGCTGATGACCCCCCAAAGCAATCAGTTTCTTGGCTTAAAAAACAAATAAAAAAGATACAGGACTTCCCTGGTGGTCCAGTGGTGAGGGCACCACACTTCCCATGAACAGGTGTGGGTTAGATCCCTGGTCGAGGAACTAAGATCCTACATGCGATGCAGCGTGACCAAAAAATTAAAAAAAATTTTTTCTTTAGAAGATGCTGAATAATATTTACTTCCTGCATCTACCTTTTGTATAATCATATCTACATCAATGGTAACAAATGTCTATCACATGCACTGTCTTTTCTTCAAATTTTTTTTTTTATACTGAAGTATATCTGACTTACAATGTTGTATCAGTTCAGTTCAGTCGCTCAGTCATGTCCGACTCTTGGCGACCCCATGGACTCCAGCACGCCAGGCCTCCCTGTCCATCACCAACTCCCAGAGTCCACCAAACTCATGTCCATTGAGTCGGTGATGCCATCCAACCATCTCATCCTGTGTTGTGTTAGTGTCTGCTATAACAGCAAAGTGATTCAGTTTTATATAGATGGCTTCCCTGATGGCTCAGATGGTAAAGAATCCGCCTGCAATGCAGGAGACCTGGGTTCGATCCCTGCATTGGGAAGATCCCCTGGAGAAGGGAAAGGCTTTCCACTCGAGAATTCTGGCCTGGACTAAGTCCATGGGTCGCAAAGAGCCAGACATGACTGAGTGACTTTCACTTACTTTATATATATATATATATATATATATAAAATGTATATATATATATTATTATATATATTATTGGTTTTGCATATATATTATTCTTTTCTGGATTGTTTTCCACTATAGTTTATTACAAATATTGAATATAGTTCTCTGTGCTATTCAGTAGGACTTTGCTCATCTATTTTACATAGAGTGGTGTGTGTCTGATAACCCTAAACTCCTAATTTTACCCTGCCCTCTCTTTCCCCTTTGGTAGCCATAAGTTTATTTTCTCTGTCTGTGTGTCTGTTTCAGTTTTATAAATAAATTCATCTGTGTCATATTTTAGATCCCACATAGAATTGATACCATATAATACGTCTCTTTCTCTGTCTGACTGACTTCACTCGGTATGATCGCCTCTAGGTCCATCCACACTGCTGCCAATGGCATTATTTCATTCTTTCTTTATGGCTGAGTAGTATTCCATCGTATGTACATACCACATCTTCTTTATCCGTTCCTCTGCCAATGGACGTTGAAGTTCCTTCCGTGTCCTGGGTACTGTAAATAGTGCTGCTATGAACATTGGGAGGTATGTATCTTTTTGAATCAGAGTCAAATCCTACGTTGTTACATAACTATGTAGTGATTTAAGAGTGAAAGGGATGGAATATCAAAACCGTGTTTTCATCTCAGCGCTTCTGTTGACTACCTTCAAGACTTTGGACAGTTTTGGACAATTTGATGTTTCTGTGGCTCAGTTTCCTCAGATATTAAAATGGAAGGATGACAGGACTTTTCTTAAGATGCTACAAATGGCATAATACATACTGAATGCTTTGACTGTATTTTAAACTCAAGTATCTTGCTTATGGGCTTCCCCTGTGGCCCAGATGGTAAAGAATCTGCCTCTAATGCAGGAGACCCAGGTTCGATCCCTGAGTCAGGAATACCCAAAACGACTTAACACATATCTTGTTTATTATTTTTATAGAGGAAATTCTGACAGAGAGAGTTTCCATCATTTGTCAGTTTTCTCAGGGACGAAAAAAAAAAAAAGGCTACGTGGAAAGAGAGTAAATTCCTGCCATTGAGTCTCAGAAGATTCCTTGAGATCTTTAAAGGCAGATAAGAGAGATAATATTGAAGCCAATGGACTCACACTTGTTATGAGTGGTTATTCTTGCAGGATGCAATTTGAGTCCCTCTTATGATCAAATAATAGAAACCTTTTTTATTATTAAATTTTTACTATGGATATAGTCCTCCCAAAGGGGAAAAAAAAGTACCATTACAGAAGAAAGTATTACCATTTACATACAAAATAAAATACTATGTACATGATTTGGCAATAAGCTCACAGCAGTTGTTACGCATTAAAATAAAAAGCAAAAAAATCACTGTTTCCAAACAATGATTATTTGCAAAGTACAGTTTTATGTTTTTTGCTTTTTTTTTTAAATTGTCCTTTTGAGAGAATAATTAAATTTAATCATGTTCAATATTTCTCAATGTTTCAACAAGGGATTAGGATTTCCCTAAAGGGCATATCTTGGGCTAAATTGTTTATCTATAATTTGTTCTCAAAATGATCTAATGTAGGAAAAATATGTTCTGTTGAATTTCCTATTTAAATGATTCCTGAATTTCTTAGGACAATGACATTATACTGAATTTTCATTCTAGGATTCAGATGTGTGCGGACACATAGGTAGGCATGCAAAACGCTGGCCATTAAGTTAATTTTTAAATTATGTCTGACTTTCATTTTAGACATCCTTTCACCATGGCTTTGAAGTCTCCCTCTCTCTTTTTTTGGCTGAGATGGGTCTTGGTTTTGGTACACGGGCTCTTACCTGGTGGTGAGGAGACTCTCTGGTTGTGGCAGGTGGGCCGTAGTTGCCACATAGCATACGGTATCTTAGTCCCCCGATCAGGGGTCAAACCCACGTCCCCCGCATTGGAAGGCAGATTCTTAACCACTGGGCCACCAGGGAAGCCAAAGAAGTCTCTCTTCAATGCCCCCTTTCTCTTATCTCCACATTGAGCCATCACGGCAACTAAAATATCAATCGTTCAACAAAAGGGAAAGACACAAGGCATTGAAATGTGAAATTGTGCATTTAACATTAGTTATTTCCATGGTGATAGGATAATGCTACTTTTTTCTTCATGTTTTCTACATTTCAAAAGTGTTCCACTTTCGATTTACCTTTTAAAATAAAAGGTCTATATTTTTTTTCCCCTTTACATGCTGTCTTCATCTGGTAGTTACAGGATTTTTGTCATATTATGATCACTTGGCATTAATGTACTTTTTCCCTTGAATTCTTTAGAAAATATTAACTTATACTTCCACAAAAAAAATCAAGGGCTGTTTTTGAGCTAATTATAGAATATTCTGTATCAATTAATAACTGCTTTCTTATACATGTATCTATAACCTGTAATACTGTATATAATATTATATACTGTTGTACAATGTTATATACTATAGTATGTATAGTATATATATACTATTCATGATACAATATAATATTATAATGTATCTATAGCCTGTGCATTTTTTACCTAAACACTTTTCTGTTACTAATTTCATTATATTTTTTAATGTTAGTGGCATTTATTTTTATATGGGAGTATAGTTAATTAACAATGTTACATTAGCTGCAGGCATACAACAAAGTGATTCAGTTATACATATACATGTATCCACTGTCTTTCAAAATATTTTCCCATGTAGGTTGGTATATAATATTGACCAGAGTTCCCTGCATTATACAGTAGGTTCTGTTGGCTGTGCATTTTACACACAGTAGCAGGTATATGTGAATCCCAAGTGGACACCAAAGTGAATCAGCCACACATATACAGATATTTATTCTTTTTCAGATTATTTTCCCATGGAGGTTATTACATAATACTGAGCAGAGTTCCCTGTGCTATACAGCAGGTCCTTGATATTCATTGTATTTTGCAAATTCTATTCCTTTTTCTAGGTGCTTGGGAATATCTAAGGTAGAGTGCTAGCCATCTCACCAGGAAATTACAAGTATTAATTAAACAGAAAATGTCTCTATCATGTACACCCTTTATTCAGGATATATATACTCTTTTGCAAGACACCACAAAGACTTTGTCTTTTCCGACTTTATGCTAAGAAGGTATACAGTGAGAAAGCAAGAGATATGCCAGTAACATTTACAAAATCGACAGAGAACCTGGTGCCAACACGCCTGGGAAGAATCCAGAATGTGAATCAAAACAATTAATTTTTTTAGGGAAAAAAAAAAAAAACTAACAAGAAAATCTATACAAGATTTGGCTCACAGCAAACCCCAGCTTCACTCTACAACTTAGAAAAATGATTGTTATATTTTTCTACAAGGGCACAGATAATCAATGTTACTGGCTCTGGGGGCCAGATGGTCAGTTCTGAACTGATAAGATAAAAGCAGACATTGGCCACTTCCCAGGTAGCGCAGTGCTAAAGAATCTATCTGCCAATGGAGATTCTATCCCTGGGTCAGGAAGATTCCCTGGAGGAGGAAATGGCAACCCACTCCAGTATTCTGGCCTGGAGAATCAAATGGACAGATGAGCCTGGTTACAGTCCATGGGGTCACAAAGAGTTGGATGCAACAAACTCTAACAGCACACAGCACACAGCACTCACACACACAGCACACAGGTATTGGCCACATTCAAAAGAATGAGGGTATCTGTGTTTCACAAAAACTTTGCTAAAACAGGTCCCAGGGCTTGTGTGTGTAGTTGGTCAAACTCTGCAAGAGATGCCACCTAAGAAGGGAGAGAGTCCCTTGGACTGCAAAGAGATGCAACCAGTCAACCCTAAAGGAAATCAACCCTGAGTATTCATTGGAAGGACTGATGCTGAAGCTGAAACTCCAATAATTTGGACACCTGATGTGAAGAGCTGACTCATTGGAGAAGACCCTGATGCTGGGAAAGACTGAAGGCAAGAGGAGAAGGGGATGATAGAGGATGAGATGGTTGGATGGCATCATTGACTCGATGGACATGAGTTTGAGCAAAACTTCGGGAGTTGGTGATGGACAGGGAAGCCTGGCGTGCTGCAGTCCATAGGGTCGCAGAGAGTTGGACACGACTGAGCGACTCCACAGCAACAACAATGAAGAGTGTCCCTGGAGGAGGGCATGGCAGTCCACTCCAGTAGTCTTGCCCAGAAAATCCCATGGACAGAGGAGCCTGATGGGCTTCAGCCCTCAGTGTCACAAAGAGGTGGACACGACTGAGCAACAAGCAGACAGACAAGAAGAGTGCAAACAGATTTCTGGCCATTTAGGCAAAGCCGAGGCTTCAGGTGAAAGCAGCTACCAAAATAAGAGACCAACATACCAAAAGAACAAGCTGTGAACAGATCTCCAACCTTCCAGAGGAGGACGGGGCCGGTTTTGAACCCCTGGTATCTCCCACCCATTCCTGTCTCTGTCTCCCTGTACCCAGGGAGAGCGTATAGATTCCAGGATGCTCGGTCCCAAGGCTGAAGGAAGCCATCAGTGGTGCAGGGTTTTCCCAAGAGAGAAACTTCACTCTCAGTGGTACAGATGGACTTGTTCCCAGGGCAGGAGCAGAGATACACACGTAGAGAATGGACTTGCGGACACAGTAGGAGAAGGAGAGGGTGGAACGGACTGAGAGAGTGGCACTGACATATATACACGACCGCGTGTAAAACCGACGGTTAGTGGGAAGGTGCTGTGTAACACAAGCTCAGTTTGGGGGTCTGTGATGACCTAGAGGGGTGGGGGGTGGGAGGGAGGCTCAAGAGCGAGGGGACATATGTCACTGATTGTATGAATGTCATATCATTATATGATATGAATATATGCCACGTCATTGATCAACCAGTCCATCCTAAAGGAAATCGACCCTGAATATTCATGGGAAGGACTGATGCTGAAGCTGAAGCTCCAATACCTTGGCCACCTGATGCAAAGAGCCGACTCCTTGGAAAAGACCCTGATGCTGGGAAAGACTGAAGGTGGGAGGAGAAGGTGGAGACAGAGGATGAGACGGTTGGATGGCATCACCGACTCGATGGACATGAGTTTGAGCAAACTCTGGGAGATGGTGAAGGACAGGGAAGCCTTGGCGTGCTGCAGTCTTTGGGGTCCAAACAGTTGGACAGGCCTTAGTGACGGAACAACATCAAATCTGGAGGACCGTGAAACATGGGTGTAAACTGATTATGAAAGCCATGGCTGAAGGTGCAGCATGTTCAACAGCTGACCCTAGATAAGCATCACTCACCTCCTGGATAAGTGTGCATGATCACCACAAGTAAAGACTGAGATCCAGGTACAGTGTGATAAATCCATTGGTATGCCTTCGAATATGTTCACGGGATAGATCCAGAAACATTTAACCTTTTTGTTTTTTTTACTGTGTTGAGCAGTTTGTGTGAGTTGCAATTCTTATCTCACATAAATAGCATGCTTTAAATATTGCTATCTGATTATTTGACTATGTGTGTGTGTACGTGCTAAGTTGCTTCAGTTGTATCCAACTCTGTGCGACCCAATGGACTGCAGCCCGCCAGGCTCCTCTGTCCATGGGATTCTCCAGGCAAGAACACTGCAGCGGATTGCCATGCCCTCCTCCAGGGGATCTTCCCAACCCAGGGATCGAACCTGAGTCTCTTGAGTCTCCTGCATAGGCAGGTGGGTTCTTTACCACTAGCAGCACCTGGGAAGCCCAGAAGCGAGTACACTTCCTAATTATTCAGGTCGCCCCTGTGGAATCCAGCCCCAGGGTGCATTTTTGGAAGATAGCCTGTAACTAAGCAAGTGGGATGAAAGAAATCATAGAAACAGGTCAGGTTTTAAAAATTAAATTTTATTCTGTGGGTTCAGGGAAGCTAAACCAGCACAAAATGAAATCCTAGGCCAAAAAAAAAAAAAAGTATTGGAAAATGAAGTTTTAGCGCCAGGGGAAATATCAGAAAATGACTAATGTGATGAAGAAAACCACAGCTCAGATGAGAGAGTGGGGCAAGAAAAAAGGAATGGAAATC
This sequence comes from Giraffa tippelskirchi, assembly GCF_054371585.1. Classification (NCBI taxonomy): domain Eukaryota; kingdom Metazoa; phylum Chordata; class Mammalia; order Artiodactyla; family Giraffidae; genus Giraffa; species Giraffa tippelskirchi. The sequence goes on from NC_137290.1 coordinate 3,101,818, forward strand.
ACTACTCAAAAATGTACGACCTAGTCTTCAATAATGAGTAAACTGTAAACAGGAAACTGCTGTCCCCTGTGTATGTTGTGGTTACAAAGAGAGAGAGACAGTACTGACGAGTAAGAGGAAACAGATCATACAAAAGAGGTGATTGTATTTGTCAAGCTGGGTGATATTTTGGCTACATAGGTGAGCCCTGGAGAGGTTTCCTGTCATTGGGCCTCTGTCAGACAGCTCTGTTACCTGTGGTTAAAGATGGTCTGGCCTCCCAGGTGACTCAGCAGTAAAGAATCCACCTGCCAATGCAGGAGATGCAGGGGATGTGGTTTCAATCCCTGGGCCATGAAGATTCCCTGGAGAAGAAAACGGCTACCCACCCCAGTGTTCGTGCCTGGAGAATCCCATGGACAGAGGAGCCCAGCGGGCTACAGTCCATGGGGTCATAAAGAGTCGGACACGACTGAGCATGCAGTCTTTTGCACCAGTAGTGTGCTGGTCTCAGCAAAGAACAAATACATCTCTTTTCCTTTTAGACAGTGAAAGTGAAAGTCAGTCGTGTCCGACGCTTTGCGACCCCATGGACTATATAGCTCAAGGAATCCTCCAGACCAGAATCCTGGAGTGGGTAGCCTTTCCCTTCTCCAGGGGATCTTCCCAATCCAGGGATTGAACCCAGGTCTCCCGAATTGCAGGCCGATTCTTTACCCGCTGAGCCACAAAGGAAGTCCTCCGTTTAGACAGATGGTGAATAAATGGAAACAGTGTCAAGTTTTATTTTCTTAGGCTCCAAAATCACCATGGATGGTGACTGCAGCCATGAAATGAAAACACGCTTGCTTCTTGGAAGGAAAGCTATGACAAACCTGGACAGTGTATTAAAAAGCAGAGACATAACATTGCTAACAAATGTCTGTCTAGTCAAAGCTGTGGTTTTTCGGGTAGTCATGTGTAGATGTGAGAGTTAGACCATAAAGAAAGCTGAGCGCCAAAGAATTGGTGCTTTTGAACTGTGATGTTGGAGAAGGCTCTTGAGAGTCCCTTGGACTGCAAGGAGATCCAACCAGTCCATCCTAAAGGAAATCAGTTGTGACTATTCATTAGAAGGATGGATGCTGAAGCTGAAGCTCCACTACTCTGGCCATCTGAGGTGAAGATCCATTTCACTGGAAAAGACTCTGATGATGGGAAGATTGAGGGCAGGATGAGTAGGGGGTAACAGAGGATGAGACGGTTGGATGGCATCCCTGACTCAACGGAATGAGTTTGAGCAACCTCGGGGAGATGGTGAAGGACAGGGAAGCCTGGCGTGTTGCAGTTGGTAGGGGTTGCAAAGAGTCAAACACAACTGAGGGACTGAACAACAACCCTTAGAACCGCCTTGATATCTCACCTGAGAAATGTCCAGGGATCTTAGAACCTGATATCTAGAAGAAGATTTTGGTAAGAGTAACAAATCCAACCAAGTCTGTCCGTGGGGTTGGAAGAGGCAGACGTGAGTGAGCAACTAACATTTCACTTCATGGCCAGCTTTGACCAAAGATAGTTAAGACTTTCCTGTGTCTTGACACTCCTGGTGACCTTGTTGAATGTTTTGTATTCTTTTGATAACCAGGAGGGAAACATTTGGGAAAATGCTTCTCGTCCTTAGGGTTAATCCTTCAAACAGTCCAAGGTGGGTTAGAAAGACTTGTGAACTATTGAACGTGACAACACGGGGAACAGTTTTGCACAGAACACTCATGTTTCATATCAGCTATTTGTACATTGCGACTCTTTGAGGGTCCAAAAAGATGCATTTGATATCATCTGTATTCGTCTACTTTGCTTCTACCCTTCTGTTTGACAGTTGGACTCTTTTTGTCTCTGTCCTCCATTCTCTGTGACTTCCTTCACGTTCTATTTTTTTTTTTAAACCATTCTCTTCCAATTTCCAGATTTTTTCTTAGACACTTCTAAACTATGTTTAATTCTGATTATCAAAGTATATTGGGCTTCCCTCATCGCTCAGTTGGTTAAAGAACCTGCCTTCAATGCAGGAGACCCCGGTTCGATTCCTGGGTTGGAAAGATCCGCTGGAGAAGGGACAGGCTACCCACTCCAGCCTTCTTGGGCTTCCCCTGTGGCTCAGCTGGTAAAGAATCCACCTGCAATGTGGGAAACCTGGGTTCCATCCCTGGGTCGGGAAGATCTCCTGGAGAAGGGAAAGCCTACCCACTCTAGGATTCTGACCTGGAGAATTCCATGGATACAGTCCATGGGGTCCATGGGGTCGCAAAGAGTCAGACAAGACTCTTTTTTTTAAAACCATTCTTTTCCAACTTCCAGATTCTTTCTTAGACACTTCTAAACTATGTTTAATTCTGATTATCAAAGTATATATTTTAAAAAAAATAAGATCTGTAGCTTTTCTTCCTGAGATATCAATTTGGCTCCCTTTCAGATTTATTAAAACCATCCATGGGGTCACAAAGAGTCGGACACGACTGAGCAAATGAACAACAATATCATCTCGGTTTAATTCTGCCTTCTTCTGTGTTAGTTCTTTTTTTTTTGATGAGCCTATCATATTTTTAGCAATTAATCACTGTAATTACCATAGTGATTATCACCTTGTATTACAGAATAAGGGTACATGATTACACCAGGAAAGATCTTTCGAGTAGCTCACTCAGGTCTGACTTTGCACCTCAAGCATAAAACCTAATGGAAAGTTCTATGTGCAAACTTTTAATTTCCGTGTCTGATGCCTTGAGTCAGGCTATTATCACAGACTAGAATCTCTTTGCCTCATTTTTTTTTTATTGATATCTTCACTTGCCTGTCATCTTTAGATGAAATGCCCACACCCTGAAGAATTTATACCCACATCCTCCAAGGTTTAATTCATTGCTTCCTTTCTCCTTTAGTGTACCTAGTATGTCTATTTCTTTTCCTATTTTTTTGGCCACACTGAACGACATCTCGGGATCTTGGTTCCCCCAACCAGGCATCGAACCCATGTCCCCTGCAGTGGAAGCACAGGATCTTAACCACTGGACCCCCAAGGAAGTCCCTAAGATGTCTATTTTTATAATTGGTTTCAACTCACCATTTATATATGACATCCTCACCGTACATGGACCAATCAGAGGAAGAAAGTACACAGGGTTTTTCTCTACTTGTCCACTAAACACAAAACTTTCCACACAGCAGAGTCTCAAGTGTTAGATGAATTGAATTCTAAGGCAAATAAATTCTTTTTGAAGGTGTTTAGGTATAATCTTAACCTTAGAGGATTTCAATATTTTGAGTTGGAATAGGCAACAACAAAAGAACAGAACATGATCTTTTTCGAGAGGCATCTAAATATTTCCTCATCCAAATACCAAATACATAATTAAAACAGATTAAATTATATATGCTTTGAAATATTCACGTGGCAGAGACAAAGCTAGTATTTTCTCAAAAATTAAAGGGAGGAAGGTTGGGAAATCAACAATATAAAGAGACGAAAAATAATTTTGTCATCAAATGAATTCATTTCAAGAAGCAAAACAACTCTGTTGGAATTTTTAACACTTTGCCCCCTCCTTGCTTTAGGTGATGGGATTGCCAGTAGTGTGGGTTCACACCAAAGGTCATTTTACTTAGAAATTAGTATGGCTTTGTGCCAAAAAGGAAAATGTGCGTGATGAAAATGAAAGTAAAAATAAACAAAAGGGACCTAATCAAACTTTCAAGCTTTGGCACAGCAGAGGAAATCACAAACAAAGCAAAAAGGCAATCTATGACCTGGGATAAAATATTAGCAAATTATGTGACTGAGTAGGGATTGATTTCCAGAATACACAAACAGTTCATACAACTCGACAACAAAAAAATTGGAGTAAGATCTAAGGGGACATTTCTCTAAGGACGACATACAGATGGCCAAGAGGCACATGAAAGATGCTCAACATCACTAATTATGAGAGAAATGCAAATGACAACTATAATGAGATATCACCCATACCATTCAGAATGGCCATCATCAAAAAGTCACAAATAACAAATACTGGAGAGGGTGTGGGGAAGAGAACCCTCCTATCCTGCTGGGAGGAGTAGCAGAGCCAGTATGGAAACACATATGGATTTTTTAAGAAAATCTGGGCTTCCCTCATAGCTCAGTTGGTTAAAGAATCCGCCTGCAATACAGGAGACCCTGGTTCAATCCCTGGGTTGGGAAGATCCTCTGGAGAAGGGAAAGGCTACTCACTCCAGTATTCTGACCTGGAGAATTCCATGGACTATATCATCCATGGGGTCGCAAAGAGTCAGACACGACTGAGCGACTTTCACTTCACTTCACTAAAGACAGAGCTACAATACTATCCTCTAATCCCACTCCTGAGTATATAACTGGACAAAATCTTAATTCAGAAAGACATATGCACCCCAATATTCACAGCAGAAATATTTACAATAGCCAGGACATGGAAGAAACCTAAATGTCCATTGACAGATGAATGGATAATGATCTATCCATGGGATTCTCCAGGCAAGAATACTAGAAGGGGTTGACGTGCCTTCCTCTAGGGGATCTTCCCGGACCCAGGGATGGAATGCGCATCTCTTAAGTCTCCTGTATTGGCAGACAGGTTATTTACTACTAGGGGCATCTGGGAAACTATATCCCACGGACAGAGGAGCCTGGTGGGCTACAGTCCATGGAGTCGCAAGAGTCGGACACAACTAAGCTACTAAACCACCACCACACACACACACACACACACACACACACACACACACACTACTAAGCCATAAAAAAAGAACAAAAGAATGCCATTTGCAGCAACATGGATGGACCCAGAGATTATCATACTAACTGAAGTAAGTCACAGAAAGACAAATATCATACGACAGCACTCATGTGTGGAATCTGAAAAGCGAAAGTCACTCAGTCTAATCCAACTCTTTGTGACCCCATCAGCTGTGGCCCTCCAGGCTCCAGGGGATTCTCCAGGCAAGAATACTGGAGTGGGTAGCCATGCCCTCCTCCAAGAGAATCTTCCCGACCCAGGGATCAAACCCCGGTCTCCCTCACTGTAAGTGGATTCATTACCATCTGAGCCATCAGGGAAGCCCAAATATGGGTGGAACCTGAAATAGGGTACAAATGAACCTCTCTGTAAAGCAAAACAGACTTACATAGAGAGCAGCCTGTGGTTGCCAGGGAGAGAGGCAGGGATGGACTGGGAGTCTGAGATTAGCAGAAAGAAACTATCCTATATGGGATGGATAAACAACAAAGTCCTACTATAGAGCATAGCGAACTAGATTCAATATCCTGTGATAAACCACATGAGAAAAGAATCTTAACGAGAACACACACACACACACGTAACAATCATTTGCTGTACCGCAGAGATCAGTATATAAAATAGGAGGGATATATGCTACTGTATATATAAAATAGGTGAGATACGTACCGCCATATATAAACAAGGTGAGATACGTACCGCCGTATATAAAATAAGTAAGATACATATCACTATATATAAAATAGATAAACAATAAGGGTTCACCATATAGCACAAGAGAACTAGATTCAACATCCTGGGATAAGTCATAATGCAAAATAGACTATGAAAAAGAATATAGACATCCATTAACAAGCACTGTGCTGTACAGCAGAAATTTACACGGTACTGCAAATCAACTATGCTTCAACAAAATAATTCTGTTGAAAATCCTGAGTTTCTCTCTATGTGGGTTTCCCTGGTGGCTCAGCTGGTAAAGAATCCGCCTGCAATGCGGGAGACCTGGGTTCAATCCCTGGGTTGGGAAGATCCCCTGGAGAAGGGAAAGGCTACCTACTCCAATATTCTGGCCTGGAAAATTCCACGGACTGTATATTCATGGGGTCGCGAAGAGTCGGACACAACTGAGCGACTTTCACTTTCTCTATATATAATACTCCCCCTGCTCGAACCAAACTCTGATGAAAGACTTGCCTCAATCACTGCATCGCTCTTGATTGATGACGCGGAGAGAAGTAAAAACACATAAAATTATCAGTTTCTGTCCATCTACCCTCTACGCCTTTTTCCTTCCTTTCTCGTTTCAACTTCCACAGCAATTGTTGATTCCCGAGTCTCAGCTCCTGACAGTGACAGAGGATTCATGGGTCACAGATCTTTGTGGTGATCCACCTTTTTAACAGCAGAAAATATTTTCTTTTCTTCTTTATTTATGTGTTTGGCTCCAGTGGGATCTAGTTGTCTGACCAGAGACAGAACCCAAGTCTCCTGCATTGGGAGTTCAGAGCCTTAGTCTCTGGACCACTAGGGAACTCCCCACTTTCTTTTAAAAGATACAAATATTACTTAAGAGACGTCTGCAAGAAATAGCAGGGTGTTTTTTCCCCCCAGGAAAGAAACAGAATAAAACTTCCAATATGAGCATCTTATCATTGTTGATTCTGAATAAATAAATATCTAAGTGTGTGCTTTGATATATAAATATGCTTTTATAAAACCAGATAGATAAGACATAATGTGCTTTAGTTCTCGAACGTTAGCATGGTCAACAGGCGCGCGCGCGCGCGCACACACACACACACACACACACACACATAAATTCTTATTGTTGACATGAACTGAAAAATAAACAAAACTATGTGGATATATAGGCTCTTTTCCTTGCTCATATTTTCGAAAAACACCATCAAATCCATTGCCTTAGGAGGCGAAAGGGTTGTTGGACAAAAGGTTCCATCACTGCTCTCTGCCTGCGTAATTTCATACCCCATGTCATTACCTATTTATGTACAGATTGTGGAATTGTCACTGGCTGGTCTTCCTACTTCAGTATGGAAATCTCCAAATCTCCATGACAGAGTTCAAAAGAGGTCTTTCTTATACAAAAACGTGCCTTAGAGGTAGTGCTTTCTACCCAATTTGAAATATTCTTTTATTCACTATAAAAGGGCCATGCATTTCAAGGGCAGAAAATGCCATTCAGATTTGTCAGGGAGAAAAAGTCCCTGCAGAAATGATTTCTCTGCTATTTGTGTTCATTTATGACATTTCAGGACAAAGATCATTTAAATGTGTGTTTGTGGAATTTTTAAGTTCTCATGCCTGCCATTGGCAGATGAACAGAAAAACTGACTAATCAGACCGAGGTCATTCTCTGCCTAACCTAGGATCATTAAGAAAAAAAAAAAAAAAAAGCAATAATTGAAAGCTGATGAAGAGAACATCGCTAAGGAAATCAACCCCGAATATTCATTGGAAGGACTGATGCTGAAGCTGAAATGCCAATCATTTGGCCACCTGATGCAAAGAACTGACTCATTTGAAAAGACCCTGATGCTGGAAAAGATTGAAGGTGGAAGGAGAAGGGGATGACAGAGGATGAGATGGCTGGATGGCATCACATGGACACGAGTTTGAGCAAATTCTGGGAGATGGTGAAGGACAGGGAAGCCTGGCGTGCTGCAGTCCATGGGGTCGCACAGAGTCGAACACGGCTTGGTGACTGAACAACAACAAGGTAAATTTATAATGGGACCCAGACTTCATTTTTAAGCCTCTGTCTGAGGGTGCAGATAGCATCAAACGCTTTTGCGTCCTTTGAAGAATGTAAATTGTTTCATTGCTGGCCATTCCCTGGGACTTGGTGACTCACTGTCAGGGGTCAGAGATAAGTCGTGGGGGTGTGCAGCTGAGATGAGATGAATGTTCAGTGTTGATAAAAATCCTAGGCCCTTCGTATAATGATGGCTGCATCAAACAGCTCCCCGATACAAACAGCCTCCCAGGCTCTTTGGAATCAAACAACTTCAGTCTCTTACAGGGGAAGTAATGGTCCTGCCTGACCTTTCAAGATGTGGCCACACTTCCAAATAGTATGCGGCCAGCTTTCCTGGGCCCTGGGGGAGGTTTAATTTAATGCAGCCTCCTGGAAGCAGCAAAGGTTTTCAGGATTCCATGCTGGAATTCTGCCAAACCTGTGATGCTCCGATCAGGAAAAACTAAAGGAAACTCTTAATCTTTCATACTTCTTCCCAATCTAGCATGTGTAATAGACATGGGTGCCTGGAGAAAACGGATGGGTATGGGTTCCTTTGAAATCGTTTTACTCTGCCTGCAATGCAAGAGATGTGGGTTTGATCTCTGGGTCAGGAAGATCCCCTGGAGGAGGAAATGGAAACCCACTCAGGTATTCTTGCCTGGAGAATCCATGGAGAGAGGAGTCTGGTGGGCTACAGTCTAGGGGGGGTCACAAAGAGTTGGACACGACTGAGTAACTAAATAACAATGACCATGATGTATTCAACGTGGATGAATACTGAGATGACCTGAGGATAGCACCGAGAACTGTGCTCAATACGATGTAACAACCTTGGGGAAAGAATTTGAAAACAAGAGATACACATATAACTGAATCACTTTGCTGTACACCTGAAACTAACCCAACATTGTTAATTGACTGTCAGTTCAGTTAAGTTGCTCAGTCGTGTCCGACTCTTTGTGACCCCAGGGACTGCAGCACACCAGGCTTCCCCATCCATCATCAACTGTCTAAAATAAAAAAGTTTAAAAAATATATTACAATAATAATGAGATGACTTGTAAGAGTACTTTGTTGCATGTGGGCCACTCTGATCAACAGAGCCCTTTTCTAATCAGCCTCCCGTGCCCGGGAAAATATTGGGATGTCACTCCTAATGCATTATTAGCAAGTTTCCTTGGTTTTCATCCGAGTTTCCCTCAGTCATATGGAAATACTTGCCTTTGTTCTCTATTTCTGCTTCTTACCCAGGATGCTGCTGCTAAGTCGCATCAGTCGTGTCCGACTCTGTGCGACCCCATAGACGGCAGCCCACCAGGCTCCTCCATCCCTGGGATTATCCAGGCAAGAACACTGGAGTGGGTTGCCATTTCCTCCTCCAGTGCATGAAAGTGAAAAGTGAAAGTGAAGTCACCCAGTCGTGTCCGACTCTTCAAGACCTCATGGACTGCAGCCTACCAGGCTCCTCCGTCCATGGGGTTTCCCAGGCAAGAGCTCTGGAGTGGGGTGCCATATTCCTCTCCTTAAAATTAATGATGGGAATTAATTCTTGGGAATTTTGTGGCAACTCGTGAATAGATACAGATTTAGATGTACATATACAAATAGGTGGCTCAGATGGTAAAGAATCTGCCTGCAATGCAGGAGATGCAGGTTTGATCTCTGGGTCAAGAAGATCCCCTGGAGAAGGAAGAACCCACTGCAGTATTCTTGCCTGGAGAACTCCGTGGACAAAGGAGCCTGGTGGGCTACAGTCCACTGGGTCGCAAAGAGTCAGACACAACTGAGTGACTAACACTTGGGATTCCCAGGTGGCACTAGTGGTAAAGAACCCGCCTGCCAATGCAGGAGACATGAGAGACCCAGGTTCGATCCCTGGGTCGGGAATATTCCCTGGGGGAGGGCATGGCAACCCACTCCAGTATTCCTGCCTGGAGAATCCCAGAGACAGAGGAGCCTGGTGGGCTACAGTCTGTGGAGTCGCAAAGAGTCAGACGTGACTGAAGCAACTTAGCAGGCACGCACACATACAAATATTAGGTTACATGCACAGAGACGCACACAGAATCTGGGGTAAACCACCCAACCAATGCCAACTGCAAACGTTTCCTCCCCTACAATCCCATCTCCATCAAAAGTCTCACCTGCTGTAATCCCACCAAGCTCCCCACCTCCACCATAGAAAAAGGCCCACATCACTTACGTTAAGACGGAATCACCCACTGTTTGCCTTGCTCAGGACCTCAGGCTTGTCAACAGAGCTGCGGTAGGTTCCCTAATTTTTCCAAATTTGCAGTTTATCCCACGAATAATTGGGCAAACCATGATGGTGTATGCCTACAGCGAATATGATGGGATATGTCAATTATACCTCAACTACACCAAAAAAAGAGTACAGGTACTGAAATCTAAGCTAGAGCCTTCCGGCTCAATCTCTCTTCATTCAGAAAGATTCTAATGAGCTTCTCATGTGTGCCATGTGCTTCTTTGAGTTCCATAGGTGAATTAGATGACTAAAATTTCAGCTGATCCTTTCCTAATTGTATTCGGGAAGACAGGAAGTAAGAACGCAATTACAGTGTGGTTTAAGTTCTACAGTGGGAGAAGCATGGATTTCACAGAGGGCTACCAACTCATGTATTACCTGAGCGGATTTGTTGCTGTTCAGTCGCTCAGTCGTGTCTGACTCTTTGCAACGCCATGGACTGCAGCACGCCAGGCTTCCCTGTCCATCACCAACTCCCAGAGCTTGCTCAAAGTCATGTCCATCACTCAGTGATGCCATCCAACCATCTCATCCTCTGTCGTCCCCTTCTCCTCTCGCCTTCAATCTTTCCCAGGATCAGGGTCTTTTCCAACAAGTCGACTCTTGGCGTCAGGTGGCCAAAGTACTAGAGTTTCAGCTTCAGCATCAGTCCTTCCAATGAATATTCAGGGTTGATGTCCTTCGGGATTGACTGGTTTGATCCACCTGAGTGGACAGAAGAGAGAAATTATCATTTATGCTCACATACATTTATTCTAATCCAGGCACTCATCCCATTGTAGAGGACCCCTACCATGACTTTGTTTAAATCTAATCATCCCTGCTACAATAAATACCACCACATGGAAGGTTAGGGCCTCAACAATATGAATTTGAGACATACTCAGTCCATAACATGTATATATCTAGAAACATTGTGTGTATATATATATATATATATATATATACACACAATGTATATGAGCCATGTATACCTAGATAAATTGTCTTTACTCACATATATATTATATTCATAAAGCTTTATGTATAATATATATATATTGACTCCACACTCCTAATGCCATTGCCGTGGAGAAGTAACGTCTTCTTTAAGTCTGAAAAGCTACATAAGATTTTCATTAATAAACACCTAACATCTTTTTGCTACATGAAAGATAACTTTTAAATTGAATCCATATTATAATTCTATCATTTATTAATTCTAGCTAATTGCAGGCCTTTTTGATCTTTGATACTCCAAACAGTAAAATAAGCATGTTATATTTAATTATATGTATAATTATATACATTATTATGCTATAATTGTATACATTATCTATCAATCATCTATATAGTCATCGTTTATATCTACCCATCTATCTATCTTCTTTATCACCTATCTACAAATCCATCTGTATCTATCAGTCCATCTATCTATCAATCCATCTATTTCTATCAATCCATCTATCTGCTTGTATATCTGTCTATTCCAGGTGGCACAATGGTAAAGGATCCAACTGCCAGTGCAGGAGATGCAAGAGGAGAGGGTTCAATCCCTGAGTCGGGGGGATCGCCTGGGGAAGGAAATGGCAACCCACTCTAGCATTCCTGCCTGAAAGATCCCATGGACAGAGGAGCCTGGCACACTACAGTCTGTGGGGTCTCAAAGAGTCAGACACAACTGAAGTGACTGATTCCTATGTACCCATCTATCCATCCAACACTCCATCTCCTCTGTGTATCTGTCGATGTATCCAGCATGCGTCCATTCATTCTTATCTATCGGCCATACGCATACACACCAGCTGCCTAAAGAAAATTCACACTCAGAATGATTGTCTATTTCTTCAGCAGCCAAGTGTCCCAGGAAAGATTTCTGCAAAACCTGGAGAGTGTTTGTGACATTCTGACCCAAACTACAGGGAACATGAACACCAGAAGCCATCTGAGGCTTCCTGAGGGCCCCTCCGAGAACTCAACGGCCTTTGCAATCTGGACGGACACTAAGAGAGGAGAGTCCATCTCCCGGTCAGGAGAAACGCGCCCATTTGGAGACCCTGGGCAGAGAAAAACCAGACAGGAGTCCTTCTGTTTGTATGTGCTACGTTGTGCTTCAGCCCTGTCCGACTCTGCAAGCGTACGGACTGCAGCCCGCCAGGCTCCTCTGTCCACGGGGATTCCCCAGGCAAGGATACTGGAGTGGGCTGCCATGCCCTCCTCCAGGGGACCTTCCAGGGGATGTGCACTGCAGGGTCTCAGCTGGGAACAAAGCTCTGATTCGCAGGGCTGGTTCCTCTTCATGTCCTCCTTACACCGAGGCTGCTTCGGGGGAAGTGGCAGCTGGATTTATTTATGAGGAAGCAGTAAATGATGTTTCCAGGCCGTACTAGCACAGCCATGCTACTCGGTAAATAAAACGCAGCTTTGCTTGCCTCTTACCTTGCGGGACTAACAGCTACCAGAGGCTCGCAGAGTATATTCCTCCCAGGACCGATGGCTCTCTGGAGGCTGGCAGAGTTCTCTCCAATTTCAACCATGAGGAATTATATTCCAGATTTGACGACGGGAATCTAGACTATTGTCCTCTTGAAATAATGGCCTAGATGACGAGAGTCGGTGTTGTAACTCTGTCTCTAGTTAGAAATAAAACCGCTTTCTCCTTCTGGCTGATTTCACCCTGTCCAATAGGCTTTAGATTCACACACCTCACAAGGACTGACTCAACGCCCGTGTATAGCGTCTAGAGACATTGTACCCATGAGGTGGTAGCCATGGTGTGTATTTGCAGGTCAGCAATGGAGATGGAGACAAAGTCAACAGACTTGTGGGCACCGTGTCGGAGGGAGAGAGTGGGACGAATTTAGAGAGTAACAGGGAAATACATACATCTCCGTCTGTAAAACAGATCAGTTCAGTTCAGTTCAGTCGATCAGTCGTGTCCGACTCTTGGCGGCCCCGTGGACCGCAGCACGCCAGGCCTCCCTGTCCATCACCAACTCCCGGAGTTTACTCAAACTCATGTCCATGGAGTCAGTGATGCCATCCAACCATCTCATCCTCTGTCGACCCCTTCTCATCTCACCTTCAATCTTTCCCAGCATCAAGGTCTTTTCCAATGACTCAGCTCTTTGCATCAGGTGGCCAAAGGATTGGAGCTTCACCTTCAACATCAGTCCTTGCAATGAACACCCAGGACTGATTTCCTTTAGGATGGACTGGTTGGATCTCCTTGCAGTCCAAGGGACTCTCAAGAGTCTTTTCCAACACCACAGTTCAAAAGCATCCATTCTTTGGCGCTCAGCTTTCTTTATAGTCCAACTCTCAGCCAGAGGGAATTTGCTGTATGACTCAGGGAGCTCAAACAGGGGCTCTGTGACAACCTAGATGGTGGGATGGGGAAGGAGGTGGGAGGGGGGTTCAAGAAGGAGGGGACATATGTATAGCTACAGCTGATTCATGTTGAGGTATGGCAGAAACTGGCACAATATTGTAAAGCAATTATCCCCCAATTACAAAAAAAGAAAAGAAGTAAAACCTCTTTTTCCAAATAAAGATATAGTGGTATCGGATCAAACGTGGCAGAGGACAGACAGAAATATGCTGGTCCGGGGTCACTGACAAATGATCAGGAGAGGTTGTTGAGAATTTATAAATACAAAGGGCTCGCTCGGTACACAGATTTAGCCGGTCGGTCACTCCAGATGTTTGTGGATATTTAAGGAGGACGTGACCCTGGACATCAAAGCACGAACCAAGATGACTTCAGCTCTCGTCCACTTTCCCATTAGAGAGAGACAACTTAGGCATCGGGGAATCAAGTTAGCGGGCTGGGGGCCCACAGGGAATGCTGTATTGTGGACCTGCAGACCTCTAGCATGCGATCAAAGCAAACAAACGCTTCACCGCCGGCCCTAAAACTAATTACTGAGTCGCCTCTCTGCAGACAAGACCCTGGAGTTGCTGAACGTGAAAGAAAACAGGCACAGATGTCAGACCTGTGGATATGCATGTGTTCTCATGAGCGACTCTATGCTCCTTCCTGGGGTTTTTAACCCATTTTATGAGAACACACACACACACACACACACGGTAGTGCATATATTATACGTGAAGAAAAATATTGCCTGCCACACTGGTAAACAAAGGATGCAAGTGGTCACGTTACAGCTGTCCAACGTTGAGGCCCGAGGGAACTCAGCAGAGAAACAAAACTCCCTGGTGGTTCAGACTGTAAAGAAACACAAGTGAAAGTGAAGGTCGCTCAGTTCTGTCCGATGCTTTGTGACCCCATGGACTACACAGTCCATGGAATTCTCCAGGCCAGAATATTGGAGTGGGTATCCGTGGACTTCTCCACAGGATCTTCCTAACCTAGGGGTCAAGCCCAAGTCTCCCACATTGCAGGCAGATTCTTTACCAACTAAGCCACCAGGGAAGCCCAAAAAACAGGATACTGGACCCAGACAGCTGAGAGGCAGATCAAAGGAATGATTTCGGTGAGCCCAGACTTTTGCATCTTCTCATACACAGAAAAACACTAAATTCCTTCACTCGAGATGTCTGTTGTTGTTGATTCACTAAATTATGTCTGACCAGCTGTTTGCAACTCCATGGTCTGTGTAGCACGCGAGGCCTCCCTGTCCACCACCAGCTCCCAGAGTTTACTCAAATTCATGTCCATTGAGCCAGTGATGCCATCCACTCATCTCATTCTCTGTTGTCCACTTCTCCTCCTGCCCTCAATCTTTCCCAGCATCAGGGTCTTTTCCAGTGAGTCAGTTCTTTCCATCCGGTGGCCAAAGTATTGGAGCTTCAGCACCAGTCATTCCAATGAATATTCAGGGTTGATTTCCTTTAGGATAGACTGGTTTGATCTCCTTGCTGTCAAGGGACTCTCAAGAGTCTTCTCCAGCAGCACAATTTGAAACCATCAATTCTTGGAGATGTTTGATTTTCTTTCAGTTAACAGGAGAAGGGGACGACAGAGGATGAGATGGGTGGATGGCATCACCGACTCAATGGACATGAGTTTGAACAAACTCCGGGAGGTGGTGATGGACAGAGAGGCCTGGCGTGCTGCAGTCCATGGGGTCACCAAGAGACGGACACGACTGAGTGACTGAATTGAACTGAATCTTCTGATGATGTGAGTACCTAGCCTTTGCTGCAAAAACTCCTATACATCCTGGCTTTCCCCTTGTCTCTTCAGAGCAGCCCCTCAGAGTTACCTGAGATGCTGTGTCCCGGGCTTAAGTCCTCAATTTTGTCCACTGAATCAAACATAAGTCTCAATTTCTAGATTGTGGTTTTTGCTTTTTTTTTCAGTTGACATACATAATATACATCTAACAAATTGTCCTTCGATCCAGAAATAAGTATTTGTCTTTAGAAATAACCTTTTCATACTATTTGAATTTAATAGGAAGAGATGATCAGATAGTTACTTATTTGTGGGAAATACTGAGTATAATTCTTTTGTGTGTGCTCAGTCAAGTGTGTCTGTTTGTGACCCCATGGACTGTAGCCCACCAGGCTCCTCTGTCTGTTAGATTTCCCAGGCAAGAATACTGGAGTGGGTTGCCATTTCCTTCTCCAGGGGCTCTTCCCAACCCAGGGATTGAACCCATGTCTTCCGCATTGCAGGCAGATTCTTTACCATGTGAGCCACGTGGCAAGCCCATACTTGATGACAGTGGCTTATTAAATGATCATGAAGAAAAGGAAGAAAGATATTGAAATGCATTGTTCTCTTGGGCAGAATTCCTACCTTTGGGGTGCCGGGGACCAGTTTTGTGGAAGACAATCTTTTTCACTGACTGTGGAGGGTGGGATCATTTCTGGATGACTCAAGTGCATAACACTAACTGTGCACTTTATTTCTTTTATTATCCCATCAGCTCCACCTCAGATCATCAGGCATTAGATCCCAGAGTTTGGAGACCCCTGCCTAAGAGAAAGCACCTGATGTAGATAACTTAGTCATACAAATTGGTAAGGAAGTGATGGAAGCAAAAAGCAACTGGAAGAAGTCAAGCAAACACATGCTTCCAGTGGGGGCTTCGCTGGTGAAATCGGGGAAGAATCCGCCTGTCAATGCAGTAGATGTGGGTTCGATCCCTGGGTCAGGAAGAGCCTCTGGAGGAGGAAATGGCAACCCACTCCAGTATTCTTGCCTGGAGAATCCCCTGGACAGAGGAGCCTGGTGGGCTTACAGTCCACGGGGTCACAAAGAGTGGGACACGACTTAGGGACTAAACCACAAGAAAGGCTTCAGCTGGAGAGTTTATCCTACAGGGAGCTCTGCGGTGTGAAGAATGGAGGTGCTTATCAAGATCCTATAAAGCACCCAGCAGCTAGTTGGCTGCTGACAATTATGTTTGATGACCCCGGGAAGGAAATCTGGGAGGCTGACAAAAGTCCCCTCTACTGTTGAGCTGTCTGCATGGACAACAAATTCAGAAAGGGCACGGTGTTTTACATCAGTTTCAAATAAATGGTAAAGTCTCAATTCTTTCAGACCCATGAACTTCTGTTTTCACTCGATGAGTGGCTTCCAAATATAGATAGC
Source organism: Giraffa tippelskirchi (assembly GCF_054371585.1). Classification (NCBI taxonomy): domain Eukaryota; kingdom Metazoa; phylum Chordata; class Mammalia; order Artiodactyla; family Giraffidae; genus Giraffa; species Giraffa tippelskirchi. Next base: position 3,118,158 of record NC_137290.1, read on the forward strand.
AATGTGATGGTAACCTAGGTGTCAGCTATGCATGGGCACTCACCATGGACACTTGCTATCTACACCTACAAGGATTAAATCAGATGCTGCTGCAGCTGTTCACCTTCAAAACCCCCTGAAAGGAGTTCAGGGTGGAGAGCAGACACGAGGCATCCATGCTCAGGGAAAAACTGGCAGAAGACGTTTTCAGACAGTTAGATATTCTTAGGAGCTGATTTCATGAGCCCAATTTTTGTATCTGCTCCCATCTAGAAAAGCTGTAAATTCCTTCATGGTGATGACTGTTCCTCGTGATTAGTGAAAACTTCTGCAAAAAAAAAAAAAAAATATGTGCCTGATTGCATGCATTCCCCTTCAGCAAAATCACATATATACTGACCTTCCTCTTTGCCTCTTTGGAGCGGTCTCTCAGAGCTATCTGAGGTGCTGTCTCCCAGGCTATAGTCCTCATTTTGCCCCCGAAAAAACTTAACTGGCAACTCTCAGCATTGCGAATTTTCCTTTTAGCAGCTGGAAACTTTGTTTCACCAAGGACTTTGTCCCAACCGCAGAATTAATGAACCCACTGCTGGGAAATTCGGATGGAGCTGCCCTGCCTGCAGGAAGTGACTGCTGTTGACGAGATTTCTTTGCAAACTCTGGAAGTTTGATCCCCTTGGGATTCCATTAACATAATTGAAGGGAGGATTTATTTTGTTCTCCTTAAGTGGAATGAAAGGGACTGATTATATGCTGCCCTTCTTGGGACATTAATTTAATCTTGCAATTCTTAAGAGCAGGGAGGGGACAGGCTTTAATATTATACACAATATACGTCCCAGGTTCCCTTGAGGAGAGGGACCGTGGCTTTGGTCTGCTTGAATTATTCATGAATCTATGCCATATTTTTATGCATTTCGGTAGCGAGACGATTTTCCGTTTTCCTCCATGATGGATAAATCAGAAATACGAAGGAATAAAGCAAAGAGTATCTCTTTGCGAGACTCATGGACAACAACTGGCCAGAACAATATGAAGTCCTGTTTCTTTCTTGTGTGACTTGGAAAATACACAACAGAATGTAGACTAATACCTTTTTTAATATGAAAGGGAGTTTGGGTAAATCGCCCATGATAATTTGTAATTTCATTCATTTCTAAGCCAACATTCTAATTTTAAAATATTTGTGAAATGTACAATATAAAATATCTTAAAATTAAACATATACATGGGGCTTCCTAGGTGGCTCACCAGGTAGAGAGTCCATCTGCCAATGCAGGAGATGCAGGTTTGATCCCTGGGTTGGGAAGATCCCCTGGAGGAGGGCATGGCAACCCACTCCAGTATTCTTGCCTGGAGAATCCCATGGACAGAGGAGCCTGGCGGGCTGCAGTCCATGGGGTGGCAAGCAGTCGGACACGACTGAACCAAGCAGCCAAGCACGCATGCATGCATGCAAACATATACATAAAAGCTAAAATTTGCTCTGCTTCTTAAGGGAAAACATATTGGCAGAAACACATTCATCTTATTAAACAACTAAAATTGTATCTATTCTTCATGACTGTTTTTCAAGAGTAAAAAAGAAAAAAAATCAACTATACATAGACTATCCAGTGAGAAACTGTTGTTGTTTAGTCACAAAGTCATTTCCAACTCTTTGCAACCCCATGAACTGCAGCATGTCAGGCTTCCCTGTCCTTCACTATCACCCAGACTTTGCTCAAATTCATATCCGTAAGTCGATGATGCTATCTAACCATCTCATCCTCTGCCACCCTCTTCCTCTTTTGCCTTCAATCTTTCCCAGTATCAAGCTCTTTTCCAAAGAGACCTTCCCAGTGAGAGACAGACTTCAATTTAAAAATTTTTTTGGCCTTACCACACAGCATGTGGGTATTAGTTCCCCAACCAGAGATCCAACCCTCCCCCCCTGTATTGAAAGCAGGGGAGTCTTAACCACCAGACTTCCAAGGAAGTCCCTAGAGATAGACTCTTCTAGTGTTGAGGCACACAAAGAAACAAAATTGCTTCTAATTTGATCATTTTTTGAAATGATGAGAATCAAGTTGCTTGTGTCTCTGCGTGAATGACTCGGCTTCTCTCGGAAGTCTAGCCATAAAAATGTTCAATTATGGCATGTCACTGCTAGGATGAGCTAGTCCAGAAAAATTTCAGAGCAGCAGGAATGTACAAAAAGTGATGTCACAGGGCTGCAGGAAAAAAAAAATGATTTAGAGGAACTGACAGGAAAAGGATCAGACCCAGATGACGCTGAAAGATGTACGTTCCCTTAAAATGGAAAGAAAAAAACCAACCAGGGAATGAACTGCTCAACTATTAGGAAGTCTTCCCAAGATAATCAATATTTTTATTTCAACAGGGGAATTATAACCTCCTAGTAGCTGAAAATAACTTGGGTCATCCAATCAGGTTTTGATGTAACCATATTTCTGGATGGATGTCACACTTAAGAAGTGTTACTGAGTGTGGCTGGCATTTCAACCAAGTTGTGTGTGCCATTTGATCAGCTGAGTCTGACTGGTTTTGACCCCGTGGACTGTACCCCCCAGACTCCTCTGTCCACGGGAGTCTCCAGGCAAGAACACTGGAGCGGGTTGCCATGTCCTTCTCCATCAGGCAATGTGTAAATAAAGTATAATAAGTGGTCATCCTGCCTTTGGGGATGGGTCTGGGTCCTGTCGCTCAGATGTCAAGTCTAGAAAAATGACTTCATCATTGAAATCAGGTACAAAGACCCCCACATCCAATGAGACACGCTTGCCATGAACCTTACGGTCTTCACAACTGTTGTGGAGCTGAAATGGTCATCAAACCTCTGATTAAAGAGAATAAAATCCAAGCAAAATGAGTTACCACAGACATAGAGAACGAATTTGGGGTTGCCAGGGGGAAGCTGGGAGTTGGGGGGATAGCCTGGGAGTTTGGGATTAGCAGAGGCAAACTATTTATTATATGTAGGATGGATCAATGAGGTAATACTGTAGAACCCAGGGAACTCTATTCAATGAGTTGGAGTAAGGGTTGGTCACTCAGTCGTGTCTGACTCTTTGTGACCCCATGGACTGTAGCCCACCAGGCTCCACTGATCATGGGATTCTCCAGGCAAGAATACTGGGGTGGGTTGTGATTTCCTTCTCCAACTTGGAATAAACTATAATGGAAAAGAATATGAAAAAATATATATATATATATACATATATATAAGTACACTTCCCAGGTGACTGAGTGGTAGACTCTGCCTGCCAATGCAGTAGATGTGGGTTCAATCCCTGGGTCAGGAAGATGCCCGGGTAAAGGAAATGGCAACCCACTCCAGTATTCTTCCCTGGAGAATTCCATGGACAGAGGAGCCTGGTGGGCTACAGTCCATGGGGTCGCAAAGAGTCAGACAGGACTGAGCATGCAAGCATATGTATGTAGCTGAGTCACCTAACTCTACAGTAGTAATTAACAAAACATTGTAAATCAACTATAATTCAATTGAAAAAGAAAAAGAAAAAAAGATGTATGCATCTGTCAGATATCTTTATGCTTGGCTAGGGTGCAGGGCTTAAAGTCTGTTATGTAAATGTGCGAATAAGCAAATGAATGGTTAAAAGAAGATACGGCAGTGGAGGGCCCTTTAAAAACCTCTGCTCAGGGAGGCATGTTCAAATCTTTGCCAGCCCCGAGCCTTGGCCACAGAGTAATAGCTACAGTTTATTGAATCGCTAAGTTGTGCCAAACATTTTCACTTCATTAACTCAAATTCTCACAAAAGCCCCCCAGAATATGTGTCACTTGCCAAGAACATAGAACTAAGAAGGGGCAGTATTAGACTTGGAATCGAAGACTATCTGGCTGTTAAGTCTGGGGGGTTATAATTCATAGATGGTTCTTTGGGGAAATAACAAAAATAATTTATATAAAAATGTACTCCTGGGCTTGCCTGGTGGCTCAGTGGGAGAGAACCTGCCTGCCAACGCAGGAGACGCAGGTTCTATCCCTGGGTCGGGACGATCCCCTGGAGCAGGAAATGGCAACCCAGTCCAGTATTCTTGCCTGGAGAATCCCATGGACCCAGAAGCCTGACAGGCTACAGCGTATGGGGTTGCAAAGAGTCGGACATGCTTGGCAAGTGGTGTCTGCATGCCAAGTCCTTCTGGTCTTGTCTGACTCTTTGCAACCCATGGACTGTAGCCCGCCAGGCTCCTCTGTCCGTGGGATTCTCCAGGCAAGAACACTGGAGTGGGTTGCCATGCCCTCCTCCAGGGGATCTTCCCGTCCCAGGGATCGAACCCATGCCTCTTACATTTCCTGCATTGGCAGGTGGGTTCTTTACCACTAGCATCACCTGGGAGCCCACAACAGTAGTAACAACAGTATTCCTTTATAGTCTAATCACCAACTCAAAATATGAGGAACTCATAAGCCAGCTCTAAGGAATCAATGGTCCTCTTGTTTTTGTTCAACCCCAGCCCTTGTTCAGATGTATGTTTTTCCGACCTTATTAGTAGAGGTTACACTTTGAGTGATAAAACTAAATGGCTCTTGAAAAGTATATGTGTTTCAAGGTCCAAATCTCTTTTCTCAACAGCCAACAGTAATGCCTTACACGATGATAGTGACAAGGAGATTAATTAGCCTCCGTTCTGTAAAATACTCTGTGCTTTTGTCACCTGATATATTTTTTTCCCTTGGATGTGTTTCCAGTGAGAGCAGGAAAAAAAAAAAAAAAATGGAGAAGTCTGGGAACAATGCCTGGAATATTATTAAATTATCCTTGTCCTGTTCATTGATTTACAACCTGTGGGACTTCAGAGCCTCAGAGCATTTTGTGTTCTAGTGATAGTCCCAAGCATCCACCTTTGTGTCTGTTTCCCTTTGATTTAAAATGTGCGTGCTAAGTCGCTTCAGTGGTGTCCGACTCTTTGAGACCCCATGGACTGTAGCCCACCAGGCTCCTCTGTCCATGGGATTCTCCAGGCAACAATGCTGGAGTGGGTTGCCATGCCTTCCTCCAGGGGATCTTACCACCCAAGAGATCAAACCCATGTCTCACGTCTACTGCATCGGCCGGCAGCTTCTTTACCGCTAGAGCCAACGGGGAAGCCCATTCATGGTAAAGTATGATTTCTTTAAAATCTGGCAGGAGCTGGGATCACCACGATGGCTCATTTTGCTTCTGAGTAAATTTAGGAACCAATGCATGACATAATCAACGCAGTTGGAAGTTAAAACTCATGCTACCTGACATTATTCCGTTTGTAGTTTTAAGAGGGTGGTTATAATTTACTTCATATCTATCTCATTTTGTCTTCATTCATTGGATTCGCTCATCTCACCCTTATTTTGTTGGGCTTTATTTATCTCCTATTAGAGTCGTTGGAATCATTAGGAAGTAAATCACACCACAGGTAATAATGAGCAGCTAATATGCGCCTATAAATTATCTTTATTTCTTTCAAAGTTTTACTCAAAGATATATACTATGTGCCGCCAGCCAACAAAATAGGAAAAATGCTTTCCTGACACATAAAATACAACTTTGGCTAGCTTTTGGTGTTTCACGTTAAAAAAAAATTGCTCAGTGGGTTCCATACCCCTGTTAAAGTGCACCACGGTTGCCTCGACTTTGGGGTGATATTTCAGTCATTTCTTATTTTATTGTGAGCACCTTACATTAACATGAATAATATATGTAGTTAACAGATTTATATAAGAACCTGGAAATCTATGTTCATACCCTATGTATCTCTGAGTGAGTCGATGAAAAATTGAATCGTTGAATTTTTAAAAACTAAAAATCCATTGACTGATCTGAGCTACAGTCTCTACAGCAAAAGCAGGATATATGCTTGTTTCTTTCCCTGTATTTAACAGCTTGCAAAGACACGACCTGATTCTCAAGTATTTTTTAGAGATGATCAGTGTGCCTACTTATAGCATTATCATGAACTCACACATGCAATAAAAATTTGCATTTTTATTTATTTCTTCATTCCTTTGGCTGCATCACACGGCATGTGGGGTCCTAGTTACCCAACCAGGGATCAAACCCAGGACTCCCGCACTGGAAGCGCAGAGGGTAACCACTGGACTGCCAGGGAAGTCTGAAAATTTGTATTAATACATTAAAATCGCTATCCTTATATGTTCCAGTGGCTCCTAGTTTACATAGTCTATGGCAACTTGAATAGAATTTGCATCCTAGTGTTATGTTAAGATTGTATAAATCTCAATTATGCTGAATTGGTTCTTGGTGCTTTTCAGGCCTACTTATATCCTTCTACTTTTCTGCCTATTCATTCTATCAATTTTTGAGAGTTTGATGTCAAAACTCCAACTAAAAACCTTAATTTACCTACTAAAAATAATTGTAATATATAGTGGAACTATATGCCACTTTGTTCTGTATTTTTCCAAGTCTCCTGTAAATGTGTTATCATACTTGTATAATTTAAAAAAAATAAATAAAACGTAAAGAGAAAAACAAACAAACAGATGAATACACAAGAAACTAATAAAAGTGCTAAACTAACTTTGAAGAGAATTTGAGTGGAGGGGGACAAGTGTGGAAATAAAAAGTATACATAGGCTTCCCTACAGGGAAGTAGAGTGTATATAGGGATTCCCTGGTGGCTCAGATGGTAATGCGGGAGACCGGGGTTTGATCCCTGGGTCGGGAAGATCCCCTGGAGAAGAACATGGTAACCCACTCCAGTATTCTTGCCTGGAGAATCCCATGGACAGAGGAGCCTGGTGGGCTACAGTCCATGGGGTTGCAGAGTCAGACACAACCGAGTGAGTAAAAACACATATATGTGTGTAAAAAAAAGTCACCATCCTTATTAATGGCCAGAGTGTATCATCTTTAGCCAGTGGGAGCCCATTCAAGTTGGCTCCTGGCTGTTTTTGACACCATCCTAGAAGTCTTAGACAGCTTTGCTTTCTAGTCACTGCACAACTGATGGAAGGAATTCTTCTTTATAGATGAATTTCAAGTGAAAAATTAACAGAGATGGACATAAGGAAAGAATCCTTATTTTTCAGCCTCTTGTGAATGAATGGGATCTCAGTGATGGCCATCAAGGTCTTAAAACATCTCCAGAACAGAAGACCATGTTGACCCCGGTGGAGGAATTCAATAGCCTGAATGACGCTGTCTTGCTCCAAGCTTCCCCTCTCTCGGTTCCTGGGGGTTCCAGGCATCCCTGAGTTTGTGGCCACCTCCCTCCCATCTCTGCCTCTGCTTCTCTCTGTCCATGTCTCTCCTCTTCTCTGTCTTATAAAGACCCTGACATTGGGTTTAGGGCCACCCCCACCCAGGAGTACCTCGTTTCCAAACCCTCCACTTCACATCTGCAGAGACTCTGTTTTCAAGCCAGGTCCTGTTCTGAGATCAAGGTGCCCCAGAGTTCATCCCCTCCAGAGTCTCCACAGAATGGTCCTTCCCGCCTCTTCCAGCTTCTGGGGGCTCTTGGCATCCGTCCCTGGGCTGGTGGCCGCCTGCCTCCCGTCTCCCACTCTGTCTCCACGTGGCTTCTCCTCTGGGTCCGTGTCTCTCTTCTTCTGTGTCTTATAAGGACCCTGTCCCTGGGTTTAGGGCCACCCCCATCCAGGAGGACCTCATCTCAGACCCTACACTCCATCAGGTCTTCAGAGACCCCGTTTCCAAATAACAAGCCATTGTGAGGTTCCAGCTGAACATGAATTTCTGAGGAACATAAGAGTCTTGAAGCGGATCAGCATTCTAGATCCAGCAGAGGTAGTTGCAACATAGGTTCGGCCTACCTGGTGGGGAGCTCTAGGGCTAGAATGGCCAGAGTTCTCCCAAGCTGAAGTAAGTGGCTTCCAGCTTATGGTCCTCCAGCAACCAATCGAAGGCCAAGGTCCCCGCCTTGGTGGGAGGCACAAACTTGAGGATAGGCAATGCCTGGCAGTCCAGGGTGGTTCTCGGGAAGGGATGGAGCTTGGAGCAGCCACAATTTCCAGCAGAGAGGGACTAGTATGCAGCTCTGAAAACAGGATCTGTCTCCCATGATGCGCAGTCACTCACTTGTGTCCGACTCTTTGGGATCCCATGGACTGTAGCCCACCAGGCTCCTCCATCTATGGGATTTTCCAGGCCAGAACACTGGAGTGGATTGCCATTTCCTACTCTAAGCTGCTCAAAATACTGGAAATATACATTTCCAAAAGCATATTTTACTGCAATTTCACTCTTCCATTAAGTAAACACAGACATCGTCAAAAAAAAATCTGTCTTGCACCAAAAAGCCCAAAGGGGGGGAAAATAACCTGTCTCTATCTGCTACCTGGAGATAACTATTCTTTCTTTTTTTTGGAGAGTTAACCATTAACGTTTTACTTTACAAACTGCCAATCATTCCCTGTTGTAGTTGTTGTTTAGTTGCTCCATCCTGTCCAACTCTTTGCGACCCCGTGGACTGCAGCACACCAGGCCTCCCTGTCCTAACCAACTCCCGGAGCTTGCTCAAACTCATGTCTATAGAGCCAGTGATGCCATCCAACCATCTCACCCTCTGTCGCCAGCTTCTCCTCCCGCCTTCAGTCTTTCCCAGAATCAGGGTCTTTTCCAATGAGCTGGCTCTTCACATCAGGTGGCCAAAGGATTGGAGCTTCGATATCAGTCCTTCCAGTGAATGTTCAGGGTTGATTTCCTTTAGGATTGACTGGTTTAATCTCCTCGCTGTCCAAAGGACTCTTATTATATTATATGGTGTTTTATCATCATATTTACATATTCTCACACTTTTTGAAAGGTGCATTTTTTTCAATTGATAAATATTATAAAGAATTTCCCCTTTGCTATTACACACTTTTCGGTATTACCATAGTAATTCATGGAATACATTTTCATATAGTACAAATAATTTGTGCAGTAATCTACTGCCATATATCTAGAAAGCTGAAGTATCTTGTTTATAAGCTATAACAGGTGATAGTGATAAATATTCTCATCAGAAAACTTAAGCCTGGGACTTCCCTGGTGGTCCAGTGGCTAAGACTCCATGCTTCCAATGCAGGGGGCCCAGGTTCCATCCCTGGTCAGGGAACTACATCCCACACGCTGCAACTAAAAATCCTGTTTGTTGCAATTAAGACCTGGTGCAGTTAAATAAATCAATACCAATAAATAATCGATATACAATTAATATGGATATAAAATCCTTAACACTCTGCCCATCATTTTCCTAAAGAAAATTGCTAAAATAAATATATACCATCTTGCTTTAAAACTGAAAAAAACCATGCTGAAACTTCTTCCAAAAAGGGCAAACAACAAAAAAAAATTGCACTTCAGCAAATCTCAGAGCTCAAGTCTTAAGGAAATAGATGCTTAAAAAATTGTGACATATGAGCAAACCCAATAGACCTTGACTCTTTTTTTGAATGGCAGCAATAGGCATTAGTTTAGCTTTTTATTTCATGGAAGTTTGGAGAACATTAATGTGTAAAAATGGATGCATGGCATTCACAGTCTAGCTTTCCTGTGAACATTTAAAACGTTAAAGACCACTTACTATGTATGAGTTTGTCTATAATAGGAAATTAACCACTCACGCAATTAAGGCCTCTGCTTGAGGTTCTCTGTCTGACTTTGAAGTGCTAATAAGACAAAATTACCCAAATCCAGGAAAGAAATTAAGAAATGTGAAATGTTAATTAAATTCAGAAACAGAACTACTAGGAAAAGCAATGTGAAATGGAAATTAAACATGGAGAAATAAAAACATATATATATGTTCAGATAACAGGAGAAAAAAAGGATTCAAATGAAGCACAGAATTTAAAAACAGATCTCTACAACTGTTTCAAGTGATTTTTTAATGAATTCAGTGATGGTTTCTGAGAATCCGCAATTCTTTGTAACCCTATGGCCTGTAACCCTCCAGACTCCTCTATTCATTGAATTTTCCAAGTAAGAATACTGGAGTGGGTTGCCATTTCCTTCTCCAGGGGATCTTCCTGACTCAGGGATCAAACCTGGGTCTCCTTACCATCTGGGTCATGTCTGAGGGAAGCCCTCTGAAAAAATAAATAAGCATCCGATTCCAATAATTGTGTGGATGTTTCCTTCACAAAACCAAAGTCCTGTAACCACACCTAATGGAAACAGAAACTCTATTTATTGCAAGATGCCACGGAAATGCCTTTTTTGGACGTAAGTTGGTAACTAGGATTTTTGAATAATCCTGAACTTCCTCTCCAAGAATGAACACTGTAATTCAAATGAAGCAGAAGCCAAGGAGGCAAGGTCTATGATATTATCCTCTCAAAGAATTCTAAACCAAATTTAGTTCCATAAATTTTCCAGGCAATTTGAGTTTTGACAAAAATTCAATGGATTTGGGATGCTTCCAAACTGGCCCTGGGCACTGCAGTGAAATGGCATTTATCACATGTTTCCTGATCATAACATTGTTTTTCCATCTTTACCTCTTTTAAACTAAATCTGTTTTTAACATTCTAGGTTGTCCTTTTTTTTTTTTTAATTAGTGCTTTTAACACTCAGTTATCAGGAAAAAAACACAAACACATTTTCGTAATACCACAAATTTCTTTTTTTTAAGGGTATTCTATAAATTTTCTTTTTCATATTAAATGTTCTTTGCTTTCTTTATGTATAGAGATTTTTTGGGTAAAGGATCTGCCTGCAATGCAGGAGACCTGGGAGATACAGGTTTGATCCCTGGGTTGAGAAGATCCCCTGGAGGAGGAAGTGGTAACCCACTCCAGAATCCTTGCCTCGTAAATCCAATGGACAGAGGAGCCTGGTGGGCTACAGTCCATGGGGTCACAAAGAGTCAGACACAACTGAGCGACTAAGTAAGCATGGGACCTACTCCGTCTTCTTTTGTATTAACTGCATAAGGAGAGTAGTATTTCAAAAATAAAGACTTAAGCATACCTGCACAAATTCTGTTCCGAAACAGGTGTACGAGGCCCCTGTGAAATTTCTGAAGCCTTCTCAGGGAGTTCAGGAGCACATTCTCTCCTTAAGGATCGTGAAGAGGGCTGCCCATCTGAGACAGAAGGGGGCACATAACGAAGCACTGCCTGCAGATTTATCATGGTAGATCAGTTACCAACACAGTCTTGGAGGGGCAGAAATAATGTGGACTCACGGAAGCTAACATTCTCCATGGAAGTTGGTGAAATACCAAGGGTATAACGGACCTTCACTCTTTCTAAAGTGTATTATGACTTGACGCACTCATCTCAGGAAATTCTCTAAAAGAAAAATGTGGGGGTGTGTTCTGCCATCTAATAAGATTTACAGATTTGCAAAATCTACACAGGAATATAAAAATCTCTGAAATTGCCTGCACAAAGGATCCTGTTTTTCCGGCAGCCACATCCTTATGTAAATGGAATTTTCTCCTCCTTGCTAAGTATGGGCATAACTTTTTGAGAAATCAATGGAAAAATTACTGAACAGTAATTGTTTTTTATTACTCAGAGTAAAAATAAAACACAATTTTGTACTCAGCATTTTTATCTATATATTAAGTTGTTTGGATAAAACAGTTTCTAAGATTCCTTTCACATTGGAAAATTTGTATCTGATGACAATAATTACCTGATTTGGCCGTAATTATTTTTTTCCACAAGAAAACATTTCTGTTGGCTTCCCATGTGGCTCAGTGGTAAAAAAAAAAAAAAAAAATCGCCTGCTAAGGGAGGAGACACAAGAGACTTGGGTTCGATCCCAGGGTTGGGAACAAACCCTGGAGGAGGAAATGGCAACCCACTCCAGTATTTTCGCCTGGGAAATCCTATGGACAGAGGAGCCTGGTGGGCCACAGTCCATGGAGTCGCAAAGAGTTGAACACGACTGAGCATGAACACATAATAATAATAATACTCCTTTGCCCCACCTTATCATTTATTAATTTGGCAAATTTATTTTGGATAATCGGATGTGTTATTTGGAAATATCTATATATTACATACAATGTATCCTTTTCCCATATGGTCTTACCTTCCTCCAATGTAGTAAGAACATAAAGACATGCATCCTTTAGAGTATCTTCAGTTGAATTTTGAAAGCTATCTTTAAAGCTGATTTTTTTTCAGCTGCAATTCATACATGATGAACATATTCATATATACAGAGGTCCTGAAAAGACACAAGACTTTGAAATCTCCCATCCTTCTAGAAGTTGCCAAAAGAACATCATTTTTTAGTTTCAAGCTTGCTTCTGTTCTGGAAAAAGAAAACTGCTGAGAAAATGAAAATCTAATTAACTCTCGGGTTTGTAGGAGACATGTGTGAAATTTTAAAACTGTGAAAGGCAGCACTTATCTGTCTTCATTTATAACATGTCTTGTCATCCATCTGCAAGGTTAGTCATTTCTAAATATCTCACCTGGAAAATGCACGTTGGTTGTCACAAAAGCAGGCAGCGATGCTGAGAGTCATTTTAAGTGGCAGGAGTGGGTGAAGTTGGGAATGCTGCTTAGAAAAATTCAGAAAACAATTGGTGCTACCTCATTCTTCATTCTACGGCAAGCGGCTTGCTTTGGGTTGCTAACAATTCTAATTCTGTAATATGCCACTGAACTCCAAAGCCATCGAGCAATTGCAGTGTTTCTAAAAGGTTCTAGCAAACATTTAAGGACAGATATTAGAGGGAACCATCCACTGCAGAAAAAAGTATTAATATCCCAGATCTGCATGCAAGAGTTGTGCTGTGTGATCTAGCATTACTGACAGTCTAATAACAAGGGGTTAAGAGGTGAAGAAACGCGGACCTCAAATGGTAACTGCAGGGCAGTGTTCACCGCGGCCTTATTCAAAATGGCCAAGAGGCGGGAACAACCTGTGTCTGTGGGTGGATGAATGGATACAGCAAATGCGAGAGAGAGAGAGAGAAAACGGTGGAAGGAGAGACAGAAGGATGGATGGGCAGATAGACAGACAGATGGACAGATAGATAGTGGAGATGATAGCAGAGATAGGTAGATAGATACATGGATGATAGTAGACATAGCAGATGAGAGATAAGATAGTAGAGACAGATACATAGATAATGGATTAGAAGGATGGATAGATAGATAAAAAACGGATGGACAGACAGGTAGTAGAGATAGACACACAGACAAGGGAATTTTATCGGGTCTTGACAAAGAAGTAAATTCAGCTATGTGTGACCACATTAATGGGCCATGAGAACACCACGCTAAGTGAAGTAAGACAGACACAAGAAAGCAGATAGTGCAAAATACTGCAAAAAACAAATATCTCTCACTTGTTTGTTGTTCAGTAGATAAGTCATGTCCGACTCTTTGAGACCCCAGGGACTGCAGCATGCCAGGCTTCCCTGTCGTTCACTATCTCCCGGAGTTTGCTCAGACTCATGTCCACTGAGTCACTGATGCCATCCAACCATCTCATTGTCTGTCACCCCCTGCCCCTCCTGCCCTCAATGTTTCCCAGCATCAGGGTGTTGTTTTCCAGTGATTCGGCTCTTACATGTAGAATCTAAAAGAATGAACTCACAGAAGCAGAGAGAATAATGGTGTTTTCCAGGGATTGAGAGGTCTTCCCTGGTGGCTCAGTCAGTTAAGAGTCTGCCAACAATGTGGGAGACACAGGTCTCAGTCAGTAAAGAGTCTGCCTACAATGTGGGAGACCCAGGCTCAATCCCCAGATCAAGAAGATCCCCTGGAGAAGGAAATGGCAACCCACTCCAGTATTCTTGCCTGGAGAATCCCACGGACAGAAGAGCCTGGCGGGCCACAGTCCGTGGGGTTGCAAAGAGTCGGACACGACTAGGTGACTAAACTTTCAGGGGTTGGGGGCTGGTAGAAATGGGAAGATATCGGTCAAGGGATTAAAATTTTCAGTTATGCAAGGAAAACATGTAGAAGCAATTTGATGTTGAATCTAATTAATAATACTGTACTGTGTATTTGAAATTTGCCAATGGAGTAGATCTTAAGTGTTTTTATCACACATGGAAAAATTGCAAGCATGTGAGGTGGTGATATGTGAATTACCTTGATTATGATCATTATTACAAATAGATACATAACTCACATTATCATGCTTTACGTCTAAATATATAGGATTTTTACTTGTCAATTACACTTCAGTGAGGCTATCAAAACAAATGAAATAGTAAATTGCACCAAATTATACTAGCAAGATATGTGTGTCATAGAATTACATCGAAATCAGCACAGTGGGTGATTAATAACAAAACACTCATACTCTTGTCTTAAGGGTTGTGTCAAGAAAAGTCCTGTGCTGTGGAATCCAGAAAGATGGCCCTGATGAACCTAACCACAGGGCAGCGATGGAGACGCAGACATAGAGAACAGGCTTGGGCACACAGTAGGGGAAGGAGATGGTTGGACGAATTGAGAGGTGAGCATGGAAAAATATACACTACCATGTGTAAAATAGATAAAACCAGTGGGAATCTGCTGTGTGACTCAAGGCGGTCAACCCAGTACTCTGTGACAACCCAGAGGGGTGGGAGGGGGTGGGAGGTGGGAGAGGGGTTCAAGAGAGAGGGGACACATGTGTACTATGGCTGATTCATGGTGATGGGTGGCAGAAACCACACAATATTGTAAAGCAATTATACTGTGATGAAAAATATAATCACACACACAAAAATAAAAGGCCTTGGCAAGCAGAACAAATGGAATTTTCTAGAATTATCAGGAGTCCCTGATACGGTCCTCTGCCTTCTATGAAGCCTCTGAGAATCATCAGTTGCTTATTTCGGATATATCGTTAAATTGCTAAGTGACTTCAGCAAACTCAGGAAGCTCTAAGGGTCTGAGGCTCATGGCTACAATTTGCTGGTCCTTCCATCAAATTGTGAATCCTACTCTAGAGTATGCAAAGCATAGACATGATGCTTTTGAACGGTGGTGCTGGGAAAGAAGACTCTTGAGAGTCCCATGGACTGCAAGGAGATCAAACCAGCCCATCCTAAAGGAAATCAGTCCTGGGTGTTCACTGGAAGGACTGATGCTGAAGCTGAAGCTCCAATACTCTGGCCACCTGATGTGAAGAGCTGACTCACTGGAAAAGCCCCTGATGCTGGGAAAGATTGAAGGCAGGAGGAGAAGGGGACGACAGAGGATGAGATGGTTGGACGGCATCACTGACTCGGTGGACATGAGTTTGAGCAAGTTCAGGGAGTTGGTGATGGACAGGGGGGCCTGGTGTGCTGCGGTTCATGGGGTCACAAAGAGTCAGACACAACTTAGCAAATGAACAACAACAGGACTCTCTTTGGTCATGAAGATATGAACCAAGATTTTGGGAGGAGAGGATGAAACATTTTCAGCACTGGTAGGGCTCATCCTTGAGTTCCTGTGATATACGTCACTGTCACTTCCTGCCTGCAGCTGGGCTCTAGAAGAAATGCATGCAAGACACACCGATAACACGCTACATCCTGGTCTCTACTCACAGGCTGAGGCTGAGTGGCTCAGACTGGCCCCGTGTCCACCAATTGTTTTTTTTTTTTTTTTCCAGAATTCAGAAGTGAGGTCAGGTGGCAAAACTGTGACAGCATAGAGTGGCCGTAAATGCTTCTGGAAGTCCCCGACACACATTTTCAAGGGGTGACATTTTCTCTTTCTATCCTGTGCAACATTTCAACCTGTACTTTTGCCCTAATGAATGCACACTTCAAAGCAGGAGAGCCCAACGGTGACCATCTGTAATTGTGTTTCCAGGAAATCTTAATGAGCTAAATGAATGCATATGCAAGCCACCTTCTAAACGCTCCAGCATGCATCCACGCTTTTAGTTTCAGCCTTTATAAATATCAGGTCTTAGGAAAGAGAAGAGGCTTACCTGTTCTCTGTGAGCAGTAAATTGATGTGAGTAGCTCACCTAATTCCAGTCTTGCTCATGACTTCAGAATGGCGGCCAGCGAGGGCTGTCAGACTAACGCTGCTTTTAAGTTCTTAAAGAAAACGTCACGATATAGTCTGAAACGTAATCTGACTATGCAAGTGTGAGACCATACCACTCCGGCCTCTATTTTCCCTGGACATAATCCCGTTTTCTAACCAAGTGTTCCCTGGATTTAATGACCCTTTTCAAAGAAGTATTCTTAAGCAAAGCCCAGGGACTTCCCTGGCAGTCCAGTGGTGAAGACGCTGCGGGCGGCGTGGGTTCAGTCTCTGGTAAGGGAACTAAGATCCTCCATGGCATGCGGTGTGGCTAAAAATTAATCAATTGAAAAAAGCAATAAAGACAAGAGGCCAGACTCTCCCTGATCCACTCTCCATCCAAGTCCATCTTCAACTGGGCAAAAGGCCTCCAGTCAACAACTCCATCAATCCTTTCATCTACTTTGGAAGGCAGGATGTGTCCTTATGAGAAAGCAAAATGGAATTTCTCCAAATACATCAAAAGAATCTCTCAACTGAACTCATGGTCCCTGTAAATCATCCATATCATGCACTTTAAAAATAATTTTATTTTTATGTATTTTGGCTGCAGTGGGTCTTCATTGCTGCACCAGCTTTCTCCAGCTGTGGCGGGCAGGGACTTACTCTCCAGTCGGGCTTCTCATTGAGGTGGCTTCTCTTGTTGCAGAGTACGGGCCCCAGGGCACACGGACATCAGTACTTGCAGCAGGTGGGCTCAGTATTTGCAGCTCCCGGGCTCCAGAGCATGGGCTCAGTAGGTTGTGGCACACGGGCTTAGTTACTCTGTGGCACGTGCCGTGTTCCCGGACCAGGGATCGAACCTGTGTGTCTTGCAGGCAGATTCATTACCAGTGAGCCACCAGGGAAGCCCCATTTCATGCATTCTCAAATGGAGTGTGCTTCTCTTTTCAAGAGGATATGCAAAGAGTCCTTGAACAAACTACAGATGAATGGCTGACCCATTTGCGTTCCAAGGACGCTTGGGTAACTACATCACAATTTTAAGAAATAAGCCTCCTCAGATAGAAAGAAAGTACCTGTCGCAAGACCAGCGAGAAGTTAGTGATGTACAACGTTCCCTCGAACATCAGCCTGAGGATACAATGCTTCAGCCACCAGCCTACAAGTAAGACCAGAATTGGCAGCAAAGTCCAGCTTGATTTCTCTGTTACCTGGGTACCACTCAGGGCCCACTGAAAAGTCTACTTCCCTGTTAACTTACTACTTGTTAATAAATGAAACAGCAATTCAAACATAAAGCAGACCAGCCCATGTGTGAGAGCTAAGGATCATTTTGATGACCAGCCTTCAACCTTCAAGGGATTTTTGTTTTCCTCATCAAAACTCTCCCATTGCTTTATTTTCTTTTTCATCACGAAATTTATCCCCCCCCCAGAGGATAATTGCTTTACAATGTTGTATTAGTTTCTGCTGTACAGCAAAGTGAGTCAGCCGTGTGTATACATATATTCCCTCTCTTGTGGGTCTCCCTCCCACCTCATTCCACCCCTCTAGGTCATCACAGAGCACCGAACTGAGCTCTCTGGGCTATACAGCTGCTTCCAGCTAGTGATCTATTTTACACATGGTCGTGTGTATATATATTTGGGCTTCCCATGTGGCTCAGCTGGTAAAGAATCCGCCTGCAATGTGGGAGACCTGGGTTTGATCCCTGGGTTGGGAAGACTCGATGGACACAAGTTTGAGCAAGCTCCGGGAGTTGGTGATGGACAGGGAAGCCTGGCATGCTACAGTGCATGGGGTCGCAAAGAGTCAGACACAGCTGAGCGACTAAACCGAACAGACACGCACACTCACACACACACATGCACACACACAGTGGCACTAGTGGTGAAGAACCTGCCTGCCAATGCAGGAGACTTAAGAGGTGCAGGTCTGATCCCTGGGTCAAGAAGACACCCTGGACGAGGCACATAAACCCACTCCAGTATTCTTGCCTGGGAAATCCCATGGACAGAGGAGCCTGGTGGGCTACAGTCCACGGGGTTGCAAAGAGTTGGGCACGGCTGAACGACTAACGTTTTCATTTCTTCACTGTGTAAAAACAAAATTAGAAAACATCCGGAGTTCAGCTAGGAATGTCAGGAAAATACGAGGCTGCACAGAAAAGACAGTGATTTGACCTCTGGTCTTGGGGAAAATGTCTTTTTCCTTTTCATAGTGTCTGAGCCTGGAGGGTATCATTTTCACCTGCCTCTCCACAGAAAAGAATGTAGATCCTCAAATTCCCAAGATTTTCTTCTTCAACAGAAAATCCATAATATCTTTATCTTCACTCTGCATGTGCGTCCTTCAATTTATACAGTGAAATATGCTTCTTCTCATCACTGTAAAAATGTAATTATTTGAACGTTCTAATATGTGAGGTTACAAAGGACTGAATGCCTTCCTAAGACAGGAATTTTGTATAAAACCTATTAATATAACTTTATAGAGACTTGAATGAGCAGGGATTACAAAATAGTCTATGAAATGGAAGTGTGTATTGTGGGAAACCTGAGCCTCTTTCTTCTCCACTGCTTGGTTATATAATACTAAGTATGGATTAAAAAAAAAAAGCTTTCCATGATTGGAAAGGGGATCTTCTTGACTCAGGGATTGAACTCGAGTCTCCTGCATTGGCAGGCGGATTCTTTACCACTGTGCCACCTCGGAAGCTAAGTGCATAACCATATATGTGAGCGCGCTCCAAAGGGACTCTGCATTTCTCACAGTCTCTTTTATTTTCTCTACTAACCTGGCTTCCCTGACAAGGGCTTAATTGCCGAAATACATAGACAGCTCAAGTAGCTCATTAGCAGAAGAAAATAAAACAACTCAATTTTAAAAAGGTGGAGAGAAGACTCAAGTTGACATTTCTCCAAAGACCAAGACGGCCAACGAGCACATGAAAAGATGGTCAGCATTGCTAATTATTCGAGGAACGCAAAACAAAATGATAGTGAGGTATCACCTCGCACCAGTCAGAAGAGTCAGCCTCAAAAGTCTACAAACAATAAATGCTGGAGAGGGTGTGGAGACAAGGGAACCCTTCTACACTGTTGGTGGGTATGTAAATTGGTGCAGCCCATGGTGAAAAATAGGATGGAGGTCCCTTAAAAAACTAAACACAGAGCTACCATATGATCCAGCAATCCCCACTCTTGGACATATATCTGGAAAAGATGAAACTTTGAAAAAACTCTGAAAAGGTACATGCACGCTTATGCTCACGGCAGCAGTATCCGCGATAGCCAAGACATGGAAACAATCTAAGCGTCCATCAACAGGTGACTGGATAAAGGGTATGTGGTACATATACACGATGGACCATTACTCAGCCCTAAAAAACAACGGATGGGGATGGACAGGGAAGCCTGGCGTGCTACAGTCTACGGGGTTGAGGAGACTCGGACACAAGACTGAGCGACTGAATTGAACTGAAAACAACAATGAAATGATGCCATTTGCAGCAACATGGATGCACCTAGCGGTGACCACACTCAGTGAAGTAAGTCAGAAAAAGACAGATAACGTATGATGTCACTTACATGTGGATTCTAAAAAAGTAATGAAATGAATTTATTCACAAAACAGAAACGGAGTAATTGACTTCAAAAACAAACTTATGGTTATCAAAGGGGACAGAGAAGGAGAGGCAAAATAGGAGTTTGAAATTAGTAGACATACACCGCTATGTACAAAATAGATACACAAGGGACTTTCCCAATGGACCAGTGGGGAGGACACCACACTTTTACTGCTGAGGGCCCAAGTTCAATCCCTGGTTGGAGGACTAAGATTCTACCAGATGCACAGTATGGTCAAAAAAAGAAAAAGAAAAATAGAGAAACAATAAGGATTTACCATAAAGCACAGTGAACTATATTCAATATCTTGTAATAACCTATAATGAAAAAAAAAAAAATGTAAAAAGGATCTATCTATCCATCTATACTGGAATCCCTTTGCTATATGTCTGAAACTAACATGATATTGTAAATCAACTATGCATGTGTGTGCGCTCAGCTGTGTTCAATTCTTTATAACCCTATGCACGGTAGCCCACCAGGCTCCTCTGATCATGGTATTTCCCAGGGAAGAATCCCAGAGTGGGTTGCCATTTCCTCCTCCAGGAGATCTTCCCAATCCAGAGATTGAACCCTCATTGGCAGGCGGCTTCTTTATCACTGCGCCAATACATTTCAGTTTCAAAAAAGAGTGGGTATTTTGGTAGAGATAGAGAAACTGCTAAAAGGCACGGTCAGTCGCTTAGCTGTGTCCGACTCTTTGCGACCCCATGGACTGTAGGCCCCCAGGCTCCTGTGTCCATGGGATTCTCCAGGCGAGAATACTGGAGTGGGTTGCCTCATCACAAAGAAATACTGGAGATTTAAAACTATGGAATGAAATATGCACTGGATTCACCCCACAAAGGACCGGAACATAAAATGAAAAGTAGATGTAGCTTTCACAGAGGTAAGAACGGTATCCAAAATGATAAACAAAAATCTTAAATAAAAGAGTGGAAAACAAACCAAACAGAGCCTCGGATATCTGATGGACACCATCAAAAGTTATAGCATGCAAACAGTATTTCAGAAAGAGATGAGACACCCAAAGGGGCAGAAGAAATATTTGAAAGCAAAATGGCCAAAAAAAAAAAAAAAAAATCTAAAGTTGATAAAAATACATCGCCCAGATAAGATAAGGAGCTTGACAATCACCAAGAAGAATAAATACATAGAAAAGTGGACTGGTTACAGCACCATCTGTTGAAAATCAAAGGAAAGATAAATGTCAAAGGAGTCACAGGATAAAGACACATATTCAGGGAAGCAAGGAGCAAGGGGAATGCTGACAATTCTGTGTAAACAAAGGAGGCTGGAAGAAAACAGAATGAAAACTATGAGTTGCTGAACCAACTGCACTCGCGCAGACTTGAGAAACAAGAGATGTTAACGATGCAGCTTTCAAACGTAGGAAATAATGCAGTTTTAAGTGGAAAAGATTGAGGGCAGAAGGAGAAGAGGGCGCGTCAGAGGACGAGATGGCTGGATGGCATCCCCGACTCAGTGGACGTGAACTTGGGCAAACCTCGGGAGATGGCGAGGGACAGGGAGGTCTTGTGTCCACGGGGTCGCAAAGAGTCGGACACAACTGTGTGACTGAACAACCTCAAAGTGCAAAAGAAAGGGAAAAAATTCACTCACATCTCGTAGCACGGAGCAAACAAAAATTCAGTAAAAATATGGCAGGTTTGCAATACATGATTAATAAAATTTACCTCATTGACACATTTGTAACAGGACCTCAAAGAAGTTTGCAATATATCATGATTTTCAAGCGCACACGGACATTCGCTAAGATAAAGTGCTATGCCCTAAAAGAAACTTCAAAAATCATTAACGGGTTTCAACTATATGAAGTATATTCACAGACTAAAAGGATACAAAATTAGATGTCATCAGCAATTAAATGGGCTTCCCCAATGGCTCAGCGGGTTAAGAATCTGCCTCTACAATGCCAGAGACACAGGAGATACAGGTTGGATCCCCGGGTCAGGAAGATTCCCTGGAGAAGGAAATGGCAATTGAAGAGGAAAAATATCTCAAACACTTTAACAAAGCAAGAGGTATGTATACGTGTTTTGTGTATGCGTGTGAGACAGAGAGAAAATCCATGTAATTGGAACCTAAGAAGATTATTTTTTTTAAGACCCGGAGAATGAACACAGAATTACAATACAGTTCGAAAATGTTGACATCCAAAGATGAAAAGAACACGCAGTCAATATGTATATGATGCAGCTAAACTGTGCTTGGATTTAAGGAAAAATAAAACATAAACTAAGATTTGACATGAACAAGCTAAAAATAAAAGGCACAAAATGAAGCCAAAGTAAGTTGAACAAACTAAATAGAAATTATAGAAATAGTAGAAAATAATATTTTAGAAAACATGCAAAATAGAGATAATCATGACCGTTAAGTATTTTTTCCCTGAAAATTTAATAAAATTGATAAATGTTTCTGACGAGTGATCAAGAAAATCGCAGAAAGCACAAATTACTAAAGCCGGGAATGGTAAAAGGCTAACAGATGTTAAAATGATGATTAGGGCACACCATGAATAACTTTAGGGTAATAAATGCAATAACTTTAGACAAAAATAAACATTGCCTGAAAAAAAAGAAAAACCACTTATCAAAAGTGACATAAGGAGAAATTAAATTCAAACAGATATAAAGCCACCAAATTAGCTTGAAAAATAATCATTTTTAAACTACCATAAAAACAGTCCCTCCAGGCCAATAGATTTACTAGTAAATTCTCTAAAACATTTAAAGGAGATATGACACCAATACCACAGAAACACTTTTGGAAAACAAAATGCACGTGTTCCCTCTTGTTCTGAAAGTCAGCATCACCTTGATATGAAAACCTGATGAAACGACCAAGCAGGAACAATACTGGACAGTCAGCTCTCAGATCTAGAGGTAAGAACGCCCCATAAAATATCAGGCAGTGGAATCCAGAAACTCATAAAGAGGTTGTTACATTATGACTTTGGAAAATGAGAGCAAAGGGAGAACATCACCAGCTCCAGGGACATGAGTTTGAGCAAACTCTGGGAGATGGCGAAGGACGGGGAAGCCTGGGGTGCTGCAGGCCATGGGGCTGCAGAGAGTCAGACACGACCGAACTGCAGCAACACTGACATATTGTAATATTACTTCCAGAATACTGACATTGTGGCAGGAGCATGGATAAGGATGCCACAGACAGAAACAGAAGATTGAGGAGCAGACTCAAGTGTATGTAAAAAGCTTTCAGTAAACGATACTGGAATATTATTTAGTAAACTGAAAAAAATATTGAGAACCTAGATTTCTATCTCACAATCAGTGAATAATTAATTCTAGACGTGATATATGTGCTCACTCACTTTAGTCATATCGGACTCTTCGTGACGCCTTGGACTGTAGCCTGCCAGGCTCCTCTGTCTACTGAATTTCCCAGGCAAGAATATCGGAGTGGGTTGCCATTTCCCAACCACAGAATGATAAAATTACATTGAATTCTGTAACTTAATAGAATTAAGTCTGTATATACCATATAAAGGCTTCCCTGAGCTCAGTTGGTAAAGAATCCGCCTGCAATGCAGGAGACCCCAGTTCAATTCCTAGGTTGGGAAGATCCACTGGAAAAGGGAAAGGCTACCCACTCCAGTATTCTTGGGCTTCTCTGGTGGCTCAGCTGGTAAAGAATCCGCCTGCAATGCAGGAGACCTGGGTTTGATCCCTGGGTTGGGAAGATCCCCTGGAGAAGGGAAAGGCTACCCACTCCAGTATCCTGGCCTGGAGAATTCCATGGATTGTATAGTCCATGGGGTCACGAAGAGTTTGACATGACTGAGCGAATTTCGCTTTCATACTATATAAACAACTCTTACAAACAAACAGCAAAGGATGAACAATGGAATAAAATGGGTTACACTAAAATGTATAATTCACAGTGCAATATGTTAAAATTACCAATAGCCCTATGAACATTTGCTCAACATTAAATTCAAACCATATCTACCAGACTAGTCTAAATGATAAAGACTGGTGATTCCACATATTGCGGTGGCTACTTAGAGCAACTGGAATTTTCATGCTTTGCTAGGGGACTGCAAAATGGGAGAACTTCTTTGGAAAACTATTTAGTAGTTTCTTAAAAGTATATCAATGCTTTAAAAAGTGCATCAACTCTGCAGCTCAACAAGTCTCAATAACATGAAGAAATATGTCCATGCAAAGACATGCACAGAAATGTTTACAGAACCTATATTTGTAACAAGCCCAAACCTAGAAGCAACCCCAATGTTCAACATCTGGAGCAAAGTTAAACAATCTGAATATTTGCTCAAGCCGGTACTAACATGTGATAAAAATGAATGATCCCTTTATATACACAACACCAAGGTGAATCTCAGAAATGCTATACTGAGTTTAAAAAATACATTATATAATATTTTCTATTTTATAAAAATAATAAGAACTGGGGAAATTGTTTTGGAGTGACAGAAGCTAGCCTCTGGTGATGATTTAATTGATGAGGACAGGTTATATATGGGGACAGTCAAGAATAATGGAAATACTCTGTGCAAATATCAGGGGATTATTATATGAATGCATACATTTACAAAAAGCATCAAATTGAGTACTTAAAATTAGTGCATTTTCTGAGTGTCCAAAGGTATCTCAATAAAAAATGCTGAGCAATTGAAAACGTCCAACATTCATTTTATTTTTTGGCCACCCTGAACAGCCTTTGGGATCTAAGTTTCCCAACCAGGCATTGAATCTGGGCCCACGGCAGTTAAAACAACAAGTCTTAACCACTGGACTGACAGTCTTGCTGCTGCTGCTGCTAAGTCGCTTCAGTCGTGTCCGACTCTGTGCGACCCCATAGACGGCAGCCCACCAGGCTCCCCCGTCCCTGGGATTCTCCAGGCAAGAACACTGGAGTGGGTTGCCATTTCCTTCTCCAATGCATGAAAGTGAAAAGTGAAAGTGAAGTCGCTCAATCACATTCAATATCTTTTAATACAACCTGAAAGAAAATTGCCTCTCTCCAACACAAGGCAATGAAAGAAAAGAGGCTTAAAACCTAGCACAAATTCATTTAAGAACCAAACGCAAATTATGTAACTGATGTGACGTATCTGAAATTTTAGAATAAGAATTATCCTGCAGTTTAAGAAAAAAATCCAGTTGGAGTCCTACCAATACCTTTGAGGAAATTTCCATTCTTCATTGCTTTATATTTTTCTTCCAATGATTTATCAAACACACTCTTTTATCTATCGGCCTGATTTTCCGTGTTTTAGGAGTAAATTTTTAGGCTTTCCTGATAGCTCAGCAGAAAAGACTCCACCTGCCAGCGCAGGAGAGATGGGTTCGATCCCTGGATTGGGAAGATTCCCCTGGAAGAGGACATGGCAACCCACTCCAGTATTCTTGCCTGGAGAGTTCCATGGACAGAGGAGCCTGGCGGGCTACAGTCCATGGGGTCGCAAAGAGTTGGACAGGACTGAAGCGACTTAGCACAGCACAGGAGAAAACAAAAACAATAAAAGATGACTGTGGTCTATACAGGTCAATCTGTAGCCAAAAGATGGACGGAATTAGTGGGAAGTGGTGGGAAGAAGTTTAGCTCCAGATTCAAATTCTATCCCATTTTTATTCAAGCAATGTCAGCTTCCTATGTTTCACTGTGTTCTAATTTGTCGCTAAAACAAACCACAGGATTTAAGTGGCTTCTTGTTCGGTGTGTGATGACAACCATGATATCACTAATCATTTCTGGGTCAGCTGGGTGTTCAGACTCCAGGGAGAATGAATTCCTGACCTCTCTGCAAGTGGAGGCTGTAGCTGATATAAATAACAGACCTGTTTACCAGTGGCAGACGAAAATGGAACTGCAGTCCTACTTAACAAATGTCAGAGAAAAATCCATGGAGACAAGAGACGGGCAGTGGCGCAAAGATCATTAAGTTAAAAGGGTCTGTCACAGTCTTCACCACACATGGCTTTGCTGAGAATGTGAGGCAAAGCATTTGGGTCTCATTTGGAAGCCTTGAAGGTTTCAGCTTTAGCATGTACTGAGCGGTTAAGGAGAAAAAAAAATCCACCTTCATGAATTTTCATGAAATGAGTAGGCTTAAAAATGAACCACTACAGATTTAACCATCACATCACAGAATTCTCCGATTTAAAAGGCACTCAGGAGACCCACTCTGCTATATAGTTTCTAAGGAGCTGAAAGCTTTGTATGCTTCTCCCCAAATAATTACATTTATCAGAGATGTCTACCAAATGCCAAGGTATTTCTCGAGGTTCTCATGATGTTGCGTGCTCAGTCACTTGGTCATGTCCGATGTTATGGACCTTAGCCCGCCAGGCTCCTCTGTCCATGGGATTCTCCAGGCAAGGATACTGGAGTGGGTTGCCATTTCTTCCTCCAGGGGATCTTCCTGACAAAGGGATCAAACCAGCCTCTTTTGCGTCTCCTGCATTGCAGGCAGATTGTTTACTGCTGAGCCATCAGAGAAGCCCCCCATGAGGTAGGTTATGGACCAAGAATATTAGTTAAAAAAAGGATGTTGTGGCCAGCAAGCCACAAGCCACTTCAGCCACTCTTAACGGTGCATCCTGAGGGTACTCAGAGTGGAGAAAAATAGAATACTGGCCCAAGATAGTTGAGGGCTATATCAAAGGAATGATTTCAGTGAGCCCAGGCTCTTGCATTTTCCCATACATTTGTTCCTTGTTGCTTTTTACTTGCTAAGTCATGTCTGACTCTTTTGCAACCTCAGGGACTGTAGCCCGCCAGGCTCCTCTGTCCATGGGATTCTCCAGGCACGAATACTGGAGTGGGTTGCCATTCTCTTCTCCAAGGGATCTCCCTGACCCAGGGATTAAACCTGTATCTCCTGCATTGCAGGTGGATTCTTAACCAGTGAATCACCAGGCTGAGACAGTGTTAAATTCATTAGCTTGAGATGTCTGGCTTTTCTTTAAATAATGCTAATCTCCTAAAAGTCTCAATTTAGTACCATTCCGTTCTCCAGGGGATCTTCCCAACCCAGGGATTGGACCCAGGTCTCCTGCATTGCAGGCAGATTCATCATCAATGAGTTACCACGGAAGCCCAGTAGACTTCAAGTAGACATTGTAACCACTCGGTTCAATATTCTGAAACAGAACTTGGCAGCGTCTAAAATCCAACATCACCACAACACAAAGACGGTCGATCATTCTGGTGCCCACCAGGAACCACTGATACCAGATTCCACTGATATCAGAATATAGAGATCTAATAAAGAGATATAGAATCAGATCAGAATACACAATATAGAGAATGCACTAGTATCAGATTCTAGCTTCGGTTTCTACCGAAAAAACACTCAGCTTTAGAAAACTGTGTTTGAGCATTCAGCATTGCCTGTTGTCCTTAGAACATTTTCATGAACACTGAGGTCGTGAAAACTTCTCTCTCCTGGAAATTATTTCATTTAAGGCAGAAGCATTCAGGAAATGCTGGTAACTTATCATTTTCATTGTGAATTGTTGCTGGCAGTTCTCCCTTTCTGTTCTTCTTTCTCCCAAATTAAGAAAGACAGCTTATTCCTCCGAGGATAATTTAGTTTCCGAAGGAGGCATTCTTAACCACTGATCCACAGGTGAGTTGAAAATTCCTGAACATGTGTTATGTGCAAAGGCAGCTGTGTGCATTTTTCTGGCGAAGGTCGTCCATTTTGATCAGAGACTCATAGGTGTTTGGGACTGAAAGAACGTCACTGCTTGCTGCTTAAATTAAGAATATTGTGTTCAACCCTGCTGATATTTTGAGAAACATCAGAAAAAAAAAATCATTCCTTGTAATTTAGGGAAACCATTTGCCAGTTGTTAAAGACCGGAGATTCTTGCTTTCAGATGGCAGCAAAGGTTTATGCAAAAGCAAAGTTGTCACCTTTTGATAAATCCTTTCAAGGTTCACACTGTTCAAAAACTAAGAAGAAAAATTAAAGCAAACAAAAACGTTCACCTGTTTTTGAATCCCCGCAGTTGCACAAGTGTGGTTTCATACTTTTTGATCACAAAGAAGGTGCACGAAGTGCATTTATAATGTGATTTTACACTGGAAGAGAGTAGAAAAGTGCTATGTCTTTTTAGGAAAATATAAAGCAGTTTCATTAATTTTATAATTTCACCAGAGAAGACTCTTGAGAGTCCCTTGGACCGCAAGGAGATCAAACCAGTCAGTCCTAAAGGAAATCAACCCTGGATAGTCATTGGAAGGAACGATACTGAAGCTGAAGCTCCAGTACTTTGACCACCTGATGCGAAGAACTGACACACTGGAAAAGATCATGATGCTGGGAAAGATTGAGGGCGGGAGGAAAAGAGGACAGCAGAGGATGAGATAGTTGGATGGCATCACTGACTTGATGGACATGAGTTTGAGCAAGCTCTGGGAGTTGATGATGGACAGGAAAGCCTGGCATGCTGCAGTCCATGGGGTTGCAGAGAGTCGGACATGACTGAATAACAGAAACAACTATATACTTGGCAGGGGGGTATAAAAATATTAAAAATCCCATGGATGGAGGAACCTAGCAGGCTATAGTCCATGGGGTCTCAAAGAGTTGGACATGACTGAAGCAACTTCACTTTCAGTTTAATTTTATTTCTAAGAGCTGGTTTATTCTGTCAGTCCACTGATTTAGGATGGGGATGGTTAAATCTCAATCTGGTCTTTGCAAAAATAACAAGTGAGAACATTTGGGATTGCAGATCTTATTTAAAGAACTGTATCACTTGAAGCTGAAATTAAATATGCAAATGTTAATCATTTATTTTACACAAATCAAACTCACATAAATAATTTCAGATTAACATCTGTACAAGCAATCGGCTCTTACTGACCGTGATGCATTTATCAACTCTCATAAATGTTGAACCACTTATTGGACACACACACACACAGAGTTTTCGTGTTTTTAATCATGAAAGTGTAATAGGTCTTTGATTAAATTCAATCTGGGCTGAAAGAAACAATAATATTAACGCTGCATTTTAAAATTTTCTGGCAAGGAAAAAGTCATCTGAAAAGAGGCCAAATCTTGAATTCTTTGGTCATGCAAACCTCAGGAAGAAAAATAATGTGTGTCTACTGCATCTCGATAAAGAATGATGAGACCTTTGAAAATGGCACAAAGGAAGAATAGAGATCCTTCCGTCAAAGAACAGGGTCATGAATTGCCCAAGTAAAGAATCTACCTGCCAATGCATGAGATGCAGGTTCCATCCCTGGGTTGGGATGATTCCCCTGGAGGAGGAAATGGCAACCGACGCCAGGATTCTTGCCTGGAGAATCCTATGGACAGAGGAGCCTGGAGGGCTACAGCCTGGGGGCTGCAGAGAGTCAGATATAAATGAGCATAGTCCCAGGCTGGGTTCCTATCTAAGAAATACCAGAATTAGGGAGAAAAAATACCTTTCCTCTGCCTGTTGCGAGTCACTGTCTGTTTTTCGCTATTCTCTGTGTGCTAAGTCGCTTCCGTCGTGTCTGACGCTGCCCATGGGGATTCTCCAGGCAAGAATACTGGAGTGGGTTGCCTTGCCCTCCTCCAGGGGATCTTCCTGATCTGGGGATCAAACCCGCATCTATTAAATCTAACCTGCATTGGTAGGCGGGTCCTTTACCACTAATGCCACCTGGTCAGTCTGTGCTCTGAGGCTAACCCTATGGACAAAAATCACTGGGCTTCTGAGAGAGCTGTGAGCCAGGATGACAATTGCAATGGGTTTCTTGATTCTGAAATCAGTCAAGCGGCCTTAGCCTGGTTTCTGCAAAGCTCACAACAGAGCTCCCCCTGTACGAAGAAGAACCTCTCTCTTTCTTCCTTTCTTTGGGGTGAGAGACGCTGACAAGTACTATTGTGTTCGTTCTCCAAGGGCTCTTCCACAATGAGAAAGAGGAGTTTGCTACTTGATAAGAGAACTGACAATGAACTACATTTTCTGCCTTTAGTTTCTTTTATTTTTTTTTTTAAGATTTTTTTTTTTTCTAATGTGGACCGTTTTTTAAGTCATTATTGAATTTGTTACAATATTGCTTCTGTTTCCTATTTTTTTTCTTCTTCTTCTTTTTTTTTTTTTTTCTGACTTGGAGGCATGTGAGATCTTAGCTACCCAACCACAGACTGAACCTGTGTCCCTTGCATTGCAAGCCAAAGTCTTAACCACTGGAGCCCTGGGGAAGTCCCTAGGTATAGTTTCTTGATCTAAGGTTTTGTGTCTTTCCTATTGAGACGGTGAAACTGAAACTCTATCAGAAGGCCAGGGTTATGCATATTTTTATTTTGTTTTAGTTGCTCAGTCGTGTCCGACTCTCGTGACCCCGTGGACTGTAGCCTGTCAGGCTCCTCTGTCCATGGGATTCCCCAGGCAAGAATACTGGACTGGGTTGCCATTTCCTTCTCCAGGGGATCTTCCCCACCTAGGGGATCGAACCTGCATCTCTGTATGTGCATTTGGGCATCTTTTAAAAAGGCCATTGACTTTTGGTTAAAAACAATCACAGCGATATATGTGCTGATTAAGGTCTTAGCCATAAGATGGAGTCTGCATATTAATTTTTTTAGGGGGTCACATCATGCAGGATCTTAGTTCCCTGTCCAGGGGTCAAATCTGTGCCTCCTCCCCCAACAATGGAAACACACAGCCTGAACCACTGGACTGCCAGGGAAGTCCCATATTGCTTCTTAATAATGAATATCATGTACAATAAATATTTTAAAGTCATGGACATGAGTTATATTGCCTTGGCAACTGGGTTGGAGTCGCCTGTACTTGGAAATATTTGCATAGAAATACTCTTGATTTGCTACCTTTAAACAAATGAATTTCTTGTTTTTATATCTCTGGAAATAATTCAGTTTAATGACCCAATTACTTACTATTTAAATGAGTCTTCTGAACTACTTATATCCACCACCTATAACTTAGATATAGCAGTTTGCTGGGTGTTACAGAAAGAAATACTGCCATACATTTATAAGGAAAATGTGAAAGAGGACTAAGAGATTCTAATTCAGAGAAGCAACATTCAATATAAAACACCCATTAGAGGTTTAGAGCAAAGCATAATAATTATGCTAGGGAATATTTCTAGTCAAATAAGTCAAGTTGTAATGCTATGGGTAGGAAATTAAACATGCAGACAGCCCTATTTTGTAAGTAAACGAAGATTTAATTTTAGGTATTAGAGCGTGGCAAGCCACTCCAGTGTTCTTGCCTGGAGAATCCCATGGACAGACAGAGCCTTGTGAGCTACAGTCCACGGGGTCACAAAGAGTCAGACACGACTGAAGCAACTTAGGATGCACACTCGTAATAAAAACAAAATACCAAATGAAGGCGGATTCTTTACAGTCTGAGCCACCTGCTGCTGCTGCTAAGTCACTTCAGTCGTGTCCGACTCTGTGCGACCCCATAGATGGAAGCCCACCAGGCTCCCCCATCCCTGGGATTCTCCAGGCAAGAACACTGGAGTGGGTTGCCATTTCCTTCTCCAATGCAGGAAAGTGAAACGTGAAAATGAAGTCGCTCAGTCGTGTCTGACTCTTAGCGAACCCGTGGATGGAAAATCCTCTGTCCATGGGATTTTCCAGGCAACAGTACTGGAGTGGGGTGCCATTGCCTTCTCCGGTCTGAGCCACCAGGGAAGCCCAAATGTATACACTGCACATTTAAAACCCACACAACAAAATCTGAATACTACTGTCAAGGGAAATCTTACAAAATGTAGCCAAACAACTGATCTTAAACAGTTTTTAAACTACTGTAAACTAATATGTTCACATAGCCAAAACTCAGCTGTGCTGTGTGCTGAGTCGCTCACTCGTGTCCAACTCTCTGCGACCCCATGGACTACAGCCCTCCAGGCTCCTCTGTCCATGAGGATTCTCCAGACAAGAATACTGGAGTGGGTTGCCATACTCTACTCCAGGGGATCTTCCCAACCTAGGGATTGATCCCAGGTCTCCTGCACTGCAGGTGGATTCTTTACCAGCTGAACCACCAGAGAAGCCCATGAATACTGGAGTGGGTAGCCTACCCTTCTCCAGGGTATCTTCCTGACCCAGGAATCGAACCGGGGACTCCTACATTGCTGGTGGATTCTTTACCAGCTGAGCTACCAGGGAAGCCCCTAGTTCTTGCATTAAAACAATGAAGGAAGAGAGTGAAAAAGCTGACTTAAAACTCAACATTCAAAAGGCGAAGATCATGGCATCTGGTCTCATCACTTCAGGGCAAATAGATGGGGAAACAATGGAGACAGTGACAGACTTTATTTTCTTGGGCTCCAAAGTCACTGCGGATGGTGACTGCAGCCACGAAATTAAAAGATGTTTGCTCCTTGGAAGAAAAGCTATGACCAACCTAGACAACATATTGAAAAGCAGTTACATTACTTTCCAACAAAGGTCCGTCTAGCCAAAGCTATTGTTTTTCCAGTAGTCATATAAGAATGTGAGAGTTGGATCATAAAGACAGCTGAGCGCTGAAGAACTGATGCTTGTGAACTGTGGTGTTGGAGAAGACTCTTGAGAGTCCCTTGGACTGCAAGGAGATCCAACCAGTCTATCCTAAAGGAGATCGGTCCTGGGTGTTCATTGGAAGGACTGATGTTGAATCTGAAACTCCAAAATTTGCCCACCTGATGTGAAGAGCTGACACGCTGGGAACGACTGAAGGCAGGAGGAGAAGGGGATGACAGAGGATGAGATGGTTGGATGGCATCACCGACTCAATGGACATGAGTTTGAGTAAACCCTGGGAGTTGGTGATGGACAGGGAGGCCTGGCGTGCGGCAGTCCATGGGGTTGCAAAGAGTCGGACATGACTGAGCGACTGAACTGAACTGAAGGTCATTTTACAGAATAGAAATGCTGGCTAAGAGGGTGAGTGGTAAGTGATTTTATAGGCTTTGGGACAACAATCACTTTTCAAGGGCAAAGTTATGAGGAATGCTTTCAAAGTTTTGTCTTGATCTTTTCTCTATTTTTACAGTATTCTAGAGACCAGCATAACAGTGATACTTGACATGAGGGCTTACCAGCTGTGGTTACGTATATGGACAAACACAGTGGAAAACAGCTGGAATTTATGTAATATGATAAATCGCAACGACTTCCAGGGCTATTCAATGTTGTGTTAATCAGATGAATGTGAAGTGGGTCTTCGAGACACTGGGTTGCATGTAAGTAAAACATTAACTCTTCCTCTCGTCAATGGAACTTCTGAAATTCCAAGTTGAAAAAAAAGTCACTCTGTCCAGCAAATTAATTTATTATTTTCTCAAGTCTTTGTCCCTCAGAACAAAAATTCTGTTAGATGAAAAATTACTACTAGCTTTTGGGACAACAGCATTTGACAAGCGCTGGTCAAATTAAACTACTGGAACTGTCTTTTATCTGGATAGCAATTGACAATCCTTTTTTTTTTTTTTTCCCTAAAAGCAAGAGAGTAAACAGTTGGGTATGGTCGTGGTTTAGTCGCTAAGTTGTGTCTGATTCTTGGGACCCTGTGGACTGTAGCCCACCAGGCTCCTCTGTCCATAGGGTTTCCCAGGCAAGACTATTGGAGTGGGTTGCCATTTCCTCCTCCAGGGGATCTTCCCAACCCAGGGATCGAAGTCTTATCTATGGCTACCTTCTCACAAAAACAGCAAAGTTGCAAAGTTTGCACTTAAATCCAAAAATATTTACTATCTCACCATTTAACAACAACAACAACAAAAAGATTGCCAATTGCTATCCAGATAAAAAGCAGTTATATTAGTCACTCAGTGGTGTCTGACCCTTTGGGACTCCACGGACTTTGCTTCATGGAATGGCCTCCATAGACTATAGCCCACCAGGCTTCCCTGTCCATGGGATTCTCCAGGCAAGAATACTGGAGTGGGTTGCCATTCCCTTCTCCAGGAGATCTTCCAGACACAGGGATTGAACCTGAGTCTCCCGCATTGCTGTCAGATTCTTTACCATCTGAGCCAACAAGAAAAGGCATTGTGGTAATAATTTCTGGTCTGAAAGGAATTTTTTGCTCTGAGGGACAAAGCCTTGAGAAATGAATGAATTAATTTATTGGACAGAGTGAGTATTTTTTTATTTTTTTTTGGAAGTCACACGTGTGCATTGCAGGTCATGCAATCAGGGTTTTCCTGAGTGCCTTCCCCTGGAGCTAAACTGCCCTTGCCTATGGATAGAAGGGCTGCTACTGGGGAAGAGATACAGGAGAGATGAGTCCAGCTTCCACTGAAGTCAGGGAGTTGTATTTAAGTGAACTTGAAGAAACATCCAAACATTATCATGGGAGTGTATTTTAGGCAGTAGAACGGGGCACTGGACTGAAATTCAACAGAATCCTGAATGTCTCAGATAGACTCTTAGGGACCCACTGTTTGGTAAATGGAGGAGATTGTCTTAAGTCGAGCTGCAGACATTCCTGGTGATACTGTTTCATCTGAGGGGGTGAATGTCTGTGACGGATGTCAAAAGGTAGGCAAAAACAAAGGCTGCCCCACAGCCGGGGCCTTCTCAAGAATGATAAAGCTAATAAAATGGTAAAGAACTACTAGTTCTGTTTTTCCATGAAAAAAAATGATGGATGTGATACATTAATTTAAAGCAAGAATGAGGGACCCCTCCTCCTGGTGGTCCAGTGGTTGAACATCTGCCTGCCAATGCAGGAAACACAGGTTCGATCCCTCTTCCGGGAAGATCCCACATGCTCTGGGGCAACTAAGCCCGTGCTCCACAAGTACTGAGTCTGTGCTCGAGAGCCTCGGAGCCACAAGGACTGAAGTGTGCACGCCCTAGTGTCCACGATCTGCAACAAGAGAAGATGCCGCAATGGGAAACCCATGCACGGCAAGCAGAGAGTAGACCCCAATTGCGGCAACCCGACAAAGTTCCCACACAGCAGTGAAGACCCAGCACAGCCATGAATCAATAAATTAACAGATTTAAAAATAAAATAAAAGGATTAAAAAAAAAAGTAAAATAAAAGAAAGCAGGAATGAAAACGTGCCCCTATTTGGGAGACTATTGTCCTTTCTTAGCTTGGTCAAGGCTGGTATGTTAGTCCAGATACACGGACAAGCAGATAGGACAGAGTTCAATGCGCAAACCATTTATGACAGGGATTCTGGTGACAGGACACGGAGAAGGAGCCAGGAGGGGCTGGGGGGAGACATCAGACGGTGATGAGCGTCTGATCCCTGGAAGGAAGAAAGCGAGGTGGTGGTAAGGAAGCATCTTGTCTACTTTGTAGTGCGGTTCAAAGAAAATCCTGGAAGACGGTGGGAGGATTCTCAAAGTCAAAAGTCAGCGGCCAAAGGCATCGTGTGACATCCAGAAAAAAAGCCTGCCTTAGTCTCCCGGCTTCTTCCAGGCACTGGCAGGCTGAAATTTTGGTTCAAATGCAGTGACAAATTCCAGAGCTCTGCAGCTGGGACCCTTGATGAATAATGCATTCAAACTTGCTTGATTTTTATGGCTTGCATAGCTGGCTGTCACTTGCTTTTGACTCCTCAGAGTTAGGCAACTAAATTTTGGATGCTGGAAGCATGCGTTTTAGTCAACAGAGTTGGTCTGGATGGCTTGTCAGATGACAGCCACTGGTAGCGGTTTTTAAATCTGGCCAAGCCCACTCTTCATACACCTGCTGACTGGAGAAAGCCTCTGGGTCTTATCTTTGCTTTATAAGTAACTAAAGGCAACACAGGGTTTCTCTGGTAGCTCAGTGGTGAAGAATCCACCTGCCAATGCAGGAGACCAGGGTTGGGAAGATCCCCTGGAAAAGGGAATGGCTACCCACTCCAGTATTCTTGCCTGGGAAATCGCATGGACACAGGAGCCTTGAGGGCTACCCAGTCCACAAGGTTGCAAAGAGCTGGACACATGCAGCAATGAAGAGGAGCCACCAGGCAAGCCCCAAGATACTTTTGATGCTGGGAAAAAAAAAAAATTGGGTCCCTCCCCCTGGGTTCCAAAAACGGAACATAGGGGAAAGAGGTAGGGTGGGGGGCAGCTTGGCGTCACAGCTACTGTTGCCAGGAAGAACTTCTCTAGAGTGCAAATCAATCATTCACAGTCTTCATCGGAAAAAATTATTGTTAATGATGTCTCTTCAATCAACGAGAGGAGTCATTCATTTGGGAGGCTGCAAATACATTCCAAAACGAACTTATGCAAATAGTGGCTTCTGCTTTAATCAGACATACTCTGGTCAGCGATGGTGCTCAATAAAACATTAGATATCTCCCGTCCTTTCTTTGATGTGCTAAGTCTCTTGTTCATTATTGCAATAACAAGCTCAAAGTGCTAACTACATGAAAATCATACAGAACTGAATTACGACGAACAGGCGTAACTCAGTTTTAGCTCATTAAATTGAAGGGGGCGCGGGGGGGGGGCCTCTGTTCTCATTTATGTTTCAGTAGGATCTCTCTGTGGAGACCACAGAAGTCATCGCTGGCCTTTAGCAAGAGGACAAGAAGAGATATTAAGGGGCAAAAGAGAGCAGTTTCTTTCTGCGATTGCAAAAGGCCGAATGAGGGAAGGTGCTCTCACATTTCAACACAATGAGTTAAGCTGGATTTCATTGAAAATTTAGCATTCAGAAGGGTGGCCAAGTCCTAGGAATCTTCATAAGGCAGAAACGACAGTAACCCTTTCCTTTCCAATTCCACAACAATTTAAAAAAAAAATGAAAGGGGCATCATTTGCTACTGGTTAATAGAAATAGATGTTGAGGGACTTCCCTGGTAGTCCAGGAAGATCCCACATCCCAAGGGGCAACAGAGCCCCTGTGCCACCGTGAAGGGTAGTCTCCACTCGCTGCAACTGGAGAAAGCCCACACACAGCAATGAAGCCTCAGCACAGCCGAAAAAAAAAAATTAAAAAGTAAATAAAATTAAAAACAGAAAGAAATAGATGCTGAGAGATAGTTCACTTCTCTAGCAGAAGATTGCAGATTACAGAATGCAAACCTGGTAAAGCAGAAGGGAAAGGTAGCTTATATGACAAACAGTGTATGTGAGTGAAATCGCTAAATGGGCCAAGTGATAGAAAGATGTGATAGAAAGATGTGATAGAAAGATGATAAGTTAGAAAGCAATGGGAGAAATTCATGTGAGATTTTTGGCTTCGAAATGCTGCAGCTTAGAACAGGGCTTGTAAGGCGCAGGCAGTTCCTCATGAAAGGATGATTTATTAATCACGTCATGTCAGGCATCTGGGTCTTGCTGGCCAGAGCAGGGGGCTGGGGCAATTGTTCTTTAGGGGGTTATACCCTAGTTGGGGCTTCACTCTAGCTGGGGCTTCCCAGGTGGTACTAGAGGTAAAGAACCTGCCTGTCAATGCAGGAGACACAAGACACTCCAGTTCAATCCCTGGGTCGGGAACATCTCCTGGAGGAGGGCACGGCGACCCACTTCAGTTTTCTTGCCTGGAGAATCCTATGGATGGAGGAGCCTGGGGGGCTCCAGTCCATAGAGTTGCAAAGAGTCAGACACCAGGGAAGCAACTTAGCATGCATACCCTAGCTGCAAACAGTGCAATTAAAAGTACTCTATAAAGAGTAAGAAGTTAAAGGAATCAGCCCACTGCCATGATAACAAAATAAAAGCGTTTTATAACACATATTATCTAGTGCATACACATTACTGGTAAAAACCCAGACTGCGTTGTTGCTATCTGTCCATGCTAAAACTGCAACAGAATATAGCATATATTAATAACTCTGCTTTCCAGCCTACCCATGATCCAACAGCCATGCCAGTGTACAGCTTAAAAAAAAAAAATGTTTGATTTGAGGGCATAGCAACCTACTCCAGTGTTCTTGCCTGGAGAATCCCCATGGACAGAGGAACCTGGTGGGCTACAGTCCCTGGGGTTGCAAAGAGCTGGACATGACTGAGCAGCTAGGCACACAGCCAGCAGGACTGGAGAGGCAAACACAGCTGTATTTCACAACCATCTTACAGGTGCTCCTATTTTATCACTATGCCCACGGAGTTATCTTTATTCTCTCTACTCAAATCAGTCTGTTATCGCACCAGAGAAACTTTGGAGGCAGGTTCGTTCAGCAGGCAAAATGCCAATAGCCCAGGAATTCCCTGGCAATCCAGTGGTTAAGACTACGTGCTTCCACTGCAGGTGTAATGGGTTCGATCCCTGGTGCGGGACCTAAGATACTGCATACTGTGTGGCAGCCAAAAAAAAAAAAAATGACAAATAGCCCAATTAAAAAAATTGAGAACTGAATAATCCTTCTCCAAATAAGAGATAAAAATGGCTACTAAACACATAGCAAGATGTTCAATGTCATTGTTATTGTCTACTTGCTCTCTGGTGTCCAACTGTTTGTGACCCCACGGACTGTAGCCCGCCAGGCTCCTCTGTCCATGGGATTCTCCAGGAAAGAATACTGCCGTGGGTTGCCATTTCCTCCTCCAGGGGATCTTCCTGACCCAGGGATGGAACCTGGGTCCCTTGTGTCTCCTGCATTGGCAGGTGGATTTCTTACCACTGAGCCACTGGAAAATGCTGATCAAAACTGCAGTGAGATAACATCGCAAACCCACAGTGGCTAAAATTTATTTTAAAAAAAGATGAAGTGCTGAGAGGATGTAGAGAAATCCGAACCTTGACCACAGTGCGTGCTGGTGGGACTGTCAAATGGGGTAGCTGCTTCCAAAGCAATTTCCCAGTTTCCCAAAATATTGAATCCTGAAACCTCCCCCTCTCCCTTCTTCATGGACACTGTGCGTCTTCATAAATGACTTCTAGGGGGCCAGAAACCACACGAAAAGATGCTCAACCTTGTTAATTCCTAGAGGAATGCAAACCCAACCTACAAAGAGGTATCAACTCCATCATCAAAAAATTTACCAATAGTAAATATTAGGTAGAGAGTGTGGTGAAAGAGAGCCCTCCTACACTGTTGGTGGGGATGTAAATTGGTACAATCACCATGGAGAACAGTAAGGAGGTGCCTTAAAAAACTAAAAAGAGAGCCTCCATATGACTGAGCAATCCCACTCCTGGGCATATAAGCAGAGAAAACTTTAAGTTGAAAAGATACATGCAGCCCTATATTTATAGTAGCACTGTTTACAATAGTCAAGACACAGAAACACTATAAATGCCCATCAACAGATGACAGGATAAAGAAGATTTGGTACATATATAAATGCCATAAAAAAAGAATGAAATAATGCCATTTGCAGCAACATAGGTGGACCTAGAGATTATCATGCCCAGTGAGACACAGAAGGGGAACTATCACATGGCATCACTTACATGTGGAACCTAACATACAATGCGAATGAAGTTATTTACAAAACAGAAATAGACTCCCAGACATAGGGAACAAATTTACAGATACCACAGGGGGGAAGGAGAGGGGATAAATTAGGACTTTGGGATTAAGATATATACACAGTTCAGTTCAGTCGCTCAGTCGTGTCTGACTCTTTGTGACCCCGTGGACTGTAGCACACCCAGATCCTCTGTCCATGGGATTCTCCAGGCAAGAATCCTGGAGTGGGTTGCCATGTCTTTCTCCAGGGGATCTTTCCGACCCAGGGATAAAACCCGCAACTCTTGTGCCTCCTGCCTTGGTAGGTAGATTCTTTACCACTAGTGCCACCTGGGAAGCGTGAGGATAAAATATTTCTGTACATTTCTCTGCCCAAGCTTTTGAAATAACTAGCATCCTTCCCTAGGTCCGATTTTACAAGAACCAAATACAAAAATCATTCTCCAATTTGTGTGTCTCAAGCAGTGGACGCTTCTCCAACTGACACGTCACCAATTCCCAGTGTAATCATTCAGAGATGTCTTAAATGTTCAGAGGATATACTGGGAATCCAAGGGTGTTGATAAAATAGATGCTCATACATCCCTGTCGATAGCTCTCCTTGGCTGCTGGTTGAGAGTAAAATCTTGGTTGGGATTTTGCTTGTTTCTTCCAAGAGCTTGATTGAAAAGAGTGCTCAGTGAGGTGGAAGGGAAGTCTCCAAAACCAGAGAAGTTTGCTCTTATTTTCAAATGAGTTTGACAGTCTTGAGGCTGCCTATGAAGGATGGTCATGAGTGCCTTCACAGAGGTTTCTTGGGTGTTGATGGGGAGCCTGGTCCCCTGGGTTGCATTTTCTTCTGTGTGTGTCATACCATTGACCATCCTGGCCTCATTTTCTTTCCTCAACATTTTTGCTGTCCATCCAGACACAGAGCGGAGTAGGCCACCTACTGGGCCAATCCCAAGGCTTCATGGAGCAATGTTGCCTTCATCTGGGTTGTTGTTTTTTTTCTTGCAAAATGTATATATATATTTTTTCTAGCAAATATCATATATTAATGCACATACATGGAATCTAGACAATGGGATAGATGAACTTGTGTACAAAGCAGAAATAGAGACATAGAGATAGAGAACAAAAATATGGGCTCCAAGTGGGGGAAGGGTATGGAATAAATTGGGAGATTAAGATTGACCCTTATACATGATTGATGCTGTGTATAAAATAGATAACGAATGAGAACCTTTATTTTTGGGGGCTCCAAAATCACTGCAGATGGTGATTGCTGCCATGAAATTAAAAGACACTTGCTCCTTGGAAGAAAAGCCATGACCAACCTAGACAGCATATTAAAAGGCGGAGACATTACTTTGCCAACAAAGGTCCGTCTAGTCAAGGCTATGGTTTTTCCAGTGGTCGTGTATGGATGTGAGAGTTGGAGTATAAAGAAAGCTGAGCACCGAAGAATTGATGCTTTTGAACTGTGGTGTTGGAGAAGGCTCTTGAGATTCCTCTGGACTGCAAGAAGATCCAACCAGTCCATCCTAAAGGAAATCAGTCCTGCATATTCATTGGAAGGACTGATGCTTAAGCTGAAACTCCAATACTTTGGCCACCTGATGCAAAGAACTGACTCATTGGAAAAGACCCTGATGTTGGGAAGGATTGAGGGCAGGAGGAGAAGGGGACGACAGAGGATGAGATGGTTGGATGGCATCACCTACTCAATGAACATGAGTTTGGGTAAACTCCGGGAGTTGGTGATGGACAGGGAGGCCTGATATGCTGCAGTCCACGGGGTCGCAAAGAGTCGGACACGACTGAGCGACTGAACTGAACTGATCGTATGCTAACGCACATACGTGGAATCTAGAAAATGGTATAGATGAATTTATGTACAGAGCAGAAATAGAGACACAGACGTAGAGAATAAACGCATGGGTACCAAGTAGGGGAGAGGGGATGGGATAAATTAGGAGATTAGGATTGACCCATATATATCACTGATGCTGTGTATAAAATACAGAATGAATGAGAACCTCCTGGGCAGCACAGGAAACTGTACTCAGTGCTCTATGGTGACCTTAAAGGGCAGAAAATCCAAACAACAGGGGATACGAGTATGCTTACAGCTGATTCACTTTGCCACACAGCAGAAACTAAGACAGTATTGTAAAGCAACTATACTTCAATAAAATTAACTTGAAAAGAAAGAAACACAAATCCCTCTTAACCAAAAAAAGGTATAACTTAATAGTCAAAGTAGTGAAAATTAATATATACTCCTTGAAAATGTGGATCAATACAGACATGAAGGTGAACATACAAAAAACTTGGCAATAGGTAAAAACCACAGTTAACAAAAATACCTTATAGTGGCCAAAGTAACAGAACATAAAAAAGGCTGTAGAAGTACTCATTCTTTTTCTAGGAATTTGCAATAAAGAATAAATCAACAAAGAATTGCTTTTTAATAAATGAATATTTTGGAGAACTCCCTGGTGGTCCTGCCAATGCCGGGGACCCAGGTTCGATCCCTGGTCCGGGAAGATCCCACATGCATTGGGGCACTTAAGCCCGTGTGCAGCAACTAGTGAAGCCTTCATGCCCTAGAGCCCATGCTGCACAACGAGAAGCAGCAAAGACCACCAGCATGGTGAAAAATAAATTTCACAAAAATCTTTAAAAAAGTGTTTATATTTTCTGATGATACCACTTCTATGCATGCACTAGAAGAAGACAGAAACTTAAATATATTTATAACATTCCTCCCATTTATCAATATGTGACATTATTTATATTACTGTCCTAAAACTATAGGAGAGAAGAAATGGAGAACATGAGTCATGTGTCCAAGGGGAAACAGCTGGTCAGTGTGGGAGCTGGAAATGGAATCAGTGTGGTTTCAGACAAGTCCTCTCAGAAAATACGGAGTCTCAGGAGAGAAGTGGAGAAGGCAATGGCACCCCACTCCAGTCCTCTCGCCTGGAAAATCCCATGGATGGGGGAGCCTGGTGGGCTGCAGTCCATGGGGTCGCTAAGAGTCGGACACGACTGAGTGACTTCCTCTTAACTTTTCCTTTCATGCATTGGAGAAGGAAATGGCAACCTACTCCAGCGTTCTTGCCTGGAGAATCCCAAGGATGGGGGAGCCTGGTGGTCGCACAGAGTCGGACACGACTGAAGCGACTTAGCAGCAGTAGCAGCAAGCAGCAGCAGCAGAAGAGAAGAAGGAAATGGATGAAAAAAATCCTTGCCTTATGTTCATCCAATGACACCTTTGCAAAGGGCCCTGAACAACTTCATAGAAAGAATTTCTAATGGCATAGTAAAATATATAGTATATATGTGTGTATATATGTATATATATATATACATACATATACACACACGGGTATATACACACATATGTGTGTGCATATATATTATATAGTAAAACATATATGTGGGTATATGTATATGTACATATGAGTATATACACATAGATACATATATACACACACACACATATGCAGTGAAAAAGTACAAGTGTTAGTCACTCAGTCGTGTCCAACTGTCTGTGACCCCATTGACTGTAGCTTGCCAGGCTCCTCTGTCCATGGGATTCTCCAGGCAAGAATACTGGAGTGGGTTGCTGTGCCCTCCTCCAGGGGATCTTCCTGATCCAAGGCTCAAATTTGGGTTTCCCTGCATTTCAGGCACATTCTTTACTGTGTGAGCCACCTGGGAAGCCCATTTATTTATTTACTTATATACAAACATATGTGCTATACATGTACCATCTGCAGTTTATGTTTTACACACACACACACACACCCTTAACCTCACATAATATAGTGTGTGTGGATGTGCGTGGGATTTGTGTAAATCCTTAACATCCTTAAAGACAATTTCTAAAGCACGAAGCAGAAGCTGGTGTCTGGTTGTCCTCCGAAAGATGACCGAGGTGTACATCCAAATGGATTGAGGAAAATTAAACTCGGACTCAATGGACGTGAATTTGAGCCAACTCCAGGAAATAGGAAAGGACGGAAGCTTGGCGTGCTGGCGTTCACAGGGTCGCAAAGAATCAAGGCACGCCTTAGCGACTGAAAAACAGCAAGGACAAACCTTAGCATCGTCATCTTTTTCTATTTGCAAGTATAGCTTTTCCTCTGCTGGGACAATACCATGCCTACGAGAGATCTGCGCCTTGGCGTGTCGACTTATGCCTAAGCTGGGTTTGTTTCTGTCTTTGGTGGAAGCATATAGTGACATTATCTGGACTGCTAAGTGTTCACATGAGGCTAACATTAAAAGACTAAGAACCTGTCTCAAGAATCCCCTTTTGTCTCAGGAGTGTAGGTTTAAATTACTCTGAAATGATTGATAAAGACTGTGTTTATCTTAAGATCATTCATCAAATAGTTTAAGAAAAGTAAAGATGGATGTTCAAGTACTGGGTGAAGCATGTACAAGAGTCACTCTGAAAAAAAATGTACAATTGGTTTGTTTCAGAAGGGAAGTTAGTATGCTTGATAGACATTTTGTTTTCCACCGGGAGTTATGAGTGTATATATATATATATATATATGTACTGCATATATATGTGTATGCAACATATACAGTATTTGTGTTTATATATAATGTATAAAATATATATCTATATTTATACATAGTATATGTAGTATACATAGTGTACATATATGTATATGGCATACCTATATGTACATAGTATACACATATGTATATAGAATACACATATGTACATGGTATACATACATGTACCTACTATATACGTAATACACATAGTATGCTATATACATAGTATATAAAGTATAGTATAGTATTCAATATATGAAGTCAATGGACACATATTTGAGCAAACTCCAAGAGAGAGTAGAGAAC
This sequence comes from Giraffa tippelskirchi, assembly GCF_054371585.1. Classification (NCBI taxonomy): domain Eukaryota; kingdom Metazoa; phylum Chordata; class Mammalia; order Artiodactyla; family Giraffidae; genus Giraffa; species Giraffa tippelskirchi. The sequence continues at coordinate 3,161,894 of NC_137290.1, forward strand.
AGAGGAGGCTGGTGGGCTACAATCCACTGGGTCACAAAGAGTCGGACACAACTTGCCGACTGAACAACGAGAACAATACATAGTATACATATTATATACTTTGTTTGTGCCAGTGTTTTTTGTATTATAGATATATATAGCCATCCCATTATAATAAAATTATATTTATGATATATATTGGGCTGGCCAAAGAGTTTATTTGGGTCTTTCCATAACAATGAACTTTTTGGCCAACACAAATATTTAATACTTGGTATAATACTAGGATTATATATGTGCATATATTATCCTAGGATATACATATGTGCATATATGCATAGCTTTTATAATGTCTCACCAAATACTTTCAACCAGAAGTGAATGTTATTTCTATAAATTATAAATGTACAATATATATTATGAAAGTGAAAGTGAAGTCCCTCAGTCATGTCCGACTCTTTGCGACCCCATGGCCTGTAGCCTACCAGGCTCCTCCTTCTGTGGGATTCTCCAGGCAAGAATACTGGGGTGGGTTGCCATTTCCTTCTCCAGGGGATCTTCCCGATGCAGGGATCGAACCCAGGTCTTCCGCATTGCAGGCAGACGCTTTACCCTCTGAGCCACCAGGGAAGCCCCAAAATATCTATTATACATACTGTTAATACTACACATGGCTATACAGTAACACTTGCTATTGATCCAGAAACACAGAGAAATTTCTCCAATAATTTATGATTCCATACGAATCTTGGGAAATTGCCCCCCATCATATCTTTCTCCACCGCATCCTGTCTCTTTAGCCCCCGAAGGGGCTATTAAACAACCTGAGGTAGTGTGTGTGCGCAGAGGTGTGTAAATGAAATTTTAGTGCTTTCTTTTTACCACTGACATCTCCTGCTTCCTCTAAGATCAAAAGCATCACGTCTGAGACACGCCCCGCCCCCGACTACCTAAGCACCTTTCCCTTTGTTTTCTTTCCGCCCATAAATACCAGTTGAATCTTCTTTTCAAAATACACCTTTTCCTTACACTGCCTTCTCCTAAGGGAGATAAATGAAGCACATTGCTTCTACTTCTCAGGTAGCTTCACAGGACCTACCCGTGTGTTAGCCGTAAAGAAGCCGAATGAATAAAGGTGAAAGAAAACGCAGATGACGCAGGGTTGCTAAGCAGAGTTCCTGCAAGTCAACAGGATACGGTGACACCTTTCTTCCAATATTTGGTGATGGTTGAGTCCCGCACTCGTGTCCGACTCTTTGTGACCTCATGGGCTGTGTAGCCTGCCAGGTTCCCCTGTCCATGGACTTCTCCCTGCAAGAATACTGGAGTGGGTTGCCATGTCCTCCTCCAGGGGATCTTCCCAACTCAGGGATCAAATCTAGGTCTCCTGCACTGCAGGCAGATTTTTTACCCTGAGCCACCAGGGAAGCCCCTTCTTCCCTTATTGCCTGGGAACAAACTTGCAAGAGGAGGTGACTACCAAGGACCCTTGGAGATGTGTATGCGTTGCTAACAAAATTCTCAAATCTGCCGTCTTTTTTTATCTTTAACTGGACCCTGAGGTGCAAACTCTATGCCTGTTTGGCAGATCAACACATAGAAATTAAGTGAACTGCTGAAGGGCACTTGACCTTCCCTTGGCCAGTGGAGGAGAAACATCAAGCCCCCGTCCCCCGATGCCATTTTGGTCCCTGGCTCCTGGGTACCTCCTTCTTATTTAGATGCATGCGTTGCAAGTTAGGCGATTCCCTGGTGGCTCAGACAGTAAAGAATCTGCCTGCAGTGCAGGAGACCCGGGTTCGATCCCTGGGTTGGGAAGATGCCCTGGAGAAGGGAATGGCAACCCACTCCTGTATTCTTATCTGGAGAACCCCATGGACAGAGGAGCCTGGTGGGCTACAGTCCATGGGGTCACAGAGTCGGACATGACTGAGACTAAGTCATGACTGAGTCTGTGCTTAGCAGACTAAGCACAGACTGCTTATACTAATCATGTGGTGTATCATGTAAGAAAGTCAATTTCTGGGGCTTCTTTGTAGAAATACTGGTATTATGTGGTTCCGACATTTCTCTTACTGTAAATGAGTATAAAAGCCTGTTAAGGTAAAAGAGAAAAGTAAATAGAAGGTACCCTACGACTTTTGGTATAAACAAGAATCCAGCCATTTTAGCCGGATCGCCTGGCTCCCATGTGAATACTCTTTTCTACTGAGTTATTTTTGCCATAATTCCAAGAGTCCAAAACTCCCGTGAAGAAAAAAGTGCATGCTTTCACTTTCATGACCCACCATGGAAGGTCACCTTTCCTCTATATTGTGGACACCAAACACCCATAAGATAGCGTAATTGTGATGTTGCAGACCGTTTATTCAGCATCAGAGTAGTGCAAATTGTCCATTTCTCTCATAAGCCTAATACTGGAATGATATCCCCAGGGACTATTTTGAACAATAACAGTCATCCACTATCTTTCGATATTTTCACGTGGACCCTTTTCAAAGTCTTTATTGAATTTGTTACCATATTGCTGCTGCTGTCTATGTTCTGGTTTTCTGGCCAGGGGACATGCGGGATCTTATCTCCTCAACCAGAGATCCAACCTGCACCCTGCACATTGGAAGGCCAAGTCTTAACCATCAGACTCCCAAGGGAAGTCCTGGCTATCTTTTCTATAAAGGGAATTTTCATCTGTTTTGCTAGCACACCCAGATCAGCCAATGCTCGCATCCTTTTGCACATCCTCTTTGTAGACAAGATACAGATTACTACTTTTCCTGTTACCCTGATAATCGATGCAAAATGCAGAATTTTAGCTCTCCACATTACATAGTATCTTATATAAGTCCCCCCATGGACAGAGACACATCTGAGAACATGACTGAGTACCTATTTCTGCTGGTACATTGGACACATTTAAATGCGACTGAAAAGCAGTTTGGAAGAACAAGATGAAATCTTATTATGTGATGGGTAGCATTTAGGTCTAGAATAAAAACGGGGCTCCACGTTGTCAAAGTTGACCCTGCGAGTGTGTGTACTCAGTCATGTCCGACTCTTCTGCCACCCCATGGACTGTAAGGGATACCCCAGGGACGTATACTGGAAGGAAACTGCCTTTTCCTTCTCCAGGGGATTTTCCTGATGCAGGGATCGAACCCAAGTCCCAGGAATCTTTTCTGCCTCCTGCACTGGCAGGTGGATTCTTTACCAGTAGCGCCACCTGGGAAGCCCCAAAAGTTGACCATGTGAAAGTGAAAGTTGCTCACTCGTGTCCGACTCTTTGCAACCCCATGGAATTCTCTAGGCCAGAATACTGGAGTGGGTAGCCGTTCCCTTCTCCAGGGGATCTTCCCAACCCAGGGATCAAACCCAGGTCTCCCACAAAAACATGACCGAGGACCGTATTTCTGCTGGTACATTGGACACATTTGTCCAATTGCAGGCACATTCTTTACCAGCTGAGCCACAAGGGAAGCCATAGGTCCTGTTAAATTCTTATCCTGTTAGAATCAAGCTGGCTCATAGAAATTTGAGTAGCAGACGTAGTCAGGGAAAACACTGCATATAAATACAGCAGAGATATTAAAGGTGGAAATATATTTCCTAAATGGCAGCATTAAACAAGGGTAGGTTTTTGCCCAGAACGTGGGATCAGGTCTCAGTCCCCGTCTACATCGTTCTTCCAATAATGTGAGAGGCACAGAAGGGCTTTTAAAACAGACCTATGGAAATGGAGATTTCAGGACAATCAGATAATGGTTTCTGACACCAAGTAAGTCTACTTTGGCCACCTGACCCCAAGAGCTGGAAAAGACCCTGATGCTGAGAAAGACTGAAGGCAAAAGGCTGAGATGGTTGGATGGCATCACTGACTCAATGGACATGAGTTTGGGTAAACTCCGGGAGATGGTGAAGGACAGGGAGGCCTGGTGTGCTGCAGTCCATGGGGTCGCACAGAGTCAGATACGACTGAGCAACTCAACAACTACAAAGTCTGGGGAAATGGGGTTCCTCCTACAGTCCCATTAGGATGACTCCAGTGTACTGGGGTTCATGGGGTTTTTATAATGATACTCCACAAAGCACCTACTGAGGCATCATAGGTAGGTGGCAGCTATAGAAGTGTCTTTGGCTGTGAACAGGTATCTCTCTGCTTTCATAACATTCAACCTTTCCAAAGGTGGTTTCAGAAGGTGTCCAGCAAACATGTTGCAGGTGCATAGCTTCCTGTCATATGTTATAAATTATTTACAATGTTTCCTCGTGTGTCTCCTTAGACCTAGCAACCTTCCCAAGCCAAATTTCATCTTCTATCTTCACTCTTTCCGGTGAAAGGCAGGGATCGCTGGCATTTTAAAATGCCATTTCAGCAAAAGTGAGATTGAGAATGTTTAACGACCCCAAAGGAACCTCCAAATTTTGCATAAAATGGCAGGGAAAATCGATAAAAATTGTGTTTTCAGATCAACCTATGTTCTACAAAACTCGATACGCACGCACAAGGCACCCACAGTATGTGCACCAGGGTGAGGGTTATGACTACATGAAAAGCATTTTGAAGTGTAAAGCTATCAGTTTTCTCAAGGTACAGAGACATGATAGTGATCTTCTTCTTTTTTTTTTTTTTAGAGTTTTTCTTCTTTTCTTTAGGGTTTCCCTGGTGGCTCATATGGTAAAGAATCTGTCTGCAATGCAGGAGATCTGGGTTCAGTCCCTGGGTCTGAGAAGATCCCCTGAAGGAGGGCATGGCAACCCACTCCAGTGTTCTTGCCTGGAGAATCCCACAGACAGAGGAGCTTGGCGGGCTATGGTCCATAGGGTTATGAAGAATCGAACATGACTTAGCATGCACATATGTTATATAAGTCCTGTGCACCTCTCATTTGGCAAATAACCTGAGTCCAACCCGTGGAAAAACTTCAGAGCTTGAATACAGCATTCACAATCTTTGCTGCCTTCCTGTCTCTGATAATTAGCTAATGTCATCACGACATCCATGAACTTGAGTTAAAAGTCCAAGCTGCATTCCTTTACTGGTGAAGAGCCTGGGCTATGGACTCACCATCTTCCTTTGAATCTAAGTTTTGCTGCTGCCTCGTCGCTTAACCTTCCTGATTCTCAACACCTCTAGTTTTAAAACAGAAATACTCTAGGTGCCTGGCCCCTTAGGCCTCTTGAGGATGCTAACACATCATTGACAGGGGATGGTTTGTGCAGAAACTAATTCCTGTGGCTGGCGATTTGTTACGTAAGTGAATACTGAAATGTCTCTGGCCAATAGCTTTCAGGTAACAAAAGATATGTTAGTATGTCTCCGGTCAATTAGTTGTTAAGATAAACAACGGCCAGGTGCAAGGCAAAGTGTGTTAGTCATTCAATCGTGTCCAACTCTTTGTGACCCTCAAGGACTTTAGCCTGCCAGGCTCCTCTGTGCCTGGAATTCTCCAGGCAGGAATACTGGAGTGGGTTTCCGTTCCCTTCTCCAGAAGAGCTTCCTGACCCAGGGATCGAACTCAGGTCTCCTGAAATACAGGCAGATTCTTTACCATCTGAGCCACCTGGGAAGGCCTGGTGCATGGGAAGGCTGGACAAATTTGCTCTGATAGTACGACAGTAATCTTTCACCTCTTGAGTTGTATTCAAATAAACTTCTTGCTGTTGGACATATACTCAAAGGAGGCTCTTTGTTGGAAAGTTTTTTAAGACATGAAAAACCCAGCAACGTAAGAAACTGAGGTCAAAGTAATAAAGCCAAATGTTTCATCTCAAGAAATACCCTCTTGTTACCAATTTCACCGTTCGGAGCACCCGTGTTCAGCGTTAGGCCAGGAGAAATGTCCCTGTTGGGGACACAAAACTTGTTCCCCAGGACAAACCACAAGAAACCGGTCCATAACCGATTGAATTTACCATGGATCGTCTACATCAAATGTAGCACTTAGCTCTGAAAGCCAGAAAGACGTCTGAAACTGGGAAAATAAATACGACAGGCCACCTCCAAAAAAAGAATGGACGCGTAATTATTTGCACAAAGCATTAGAAAATACTGTGATATTTTATTATTAAAAATGCTGCTGAAAAGTTTATACATATGTGTCCAGCCATATATATCTTCTATCATTACTTAAGGCAAAATCAAAAACAAAATCGCAAAATAATAATCCAAGAAACCATTAAACCCTGCGTGCCAGTGAAGTTCAAGAATAAAAGCCTAGGAAAGTTTTTTTTTTTTAACTTATTTTTTTTTCTCCTTTTTCTCTTTTTTATAGATAGCAAGTATATTTTATTCTCATAGAACTCTATGAAGATTCTATAACTTCTTTCCATGTAGAAATAAGATATCATTTAAGGTGTATTAAATTGCTTTTGATCATAACCCTTTGTAAAAGCTAAAGTTATTCACTTAACAAGAACTCCTTTTTTTTTTTTTTTTCCTTATCCAAATGTCACAAGCCTGATACATTACTGTGCATATTGCTAGCAGAAGACGATTGGAAATACTAAACAAATACTGGAATTCACATTACAAACATACCTGTCCCACACGGCTGTCAAGTGCCACCTCCTCTGTAGTTTCCTGGACAGCCTATTTGTCGTAGCTTAGCTGGGGTAATAAATACATAGCTTGCAGAAATGGTCTCACAGGAGCTTTAAAACAGGATGAACAAAAACCTTACCCAAGACACCTCTTGGCTGCAGGAGTGTGAGCTTCACTCTGTGCAAAGTTGGGATTACATTTCACGGACGTCTATACACAGACTCACTCTTAAAATCTGAACCAAGATGAACAGCAGAATTTACTGGGAGATCTGTCTGCATTGACTTCCTAAGAACTCTGTTTTTCCGGGGTCGGGGGCTGGGGCATTTTCAAACACTTTGAAAAAGTACTGCTACAGTTTTAGTCTAGGGGTTCCAGTAATCAAAGGTTGTACCAAGGGACAAGGAATCTGGACTGTCTTTGTTGACAATATGCACCTTAGCTTGGATGCCCCGAGACACCATCTTTGGCTACTATTTCCTGGCGCGGCAATAGATTTTTGAAAGCCGAAACGTCAAGTCACCGTGGTTGCTACTGTTTTCCTTCGACTTGGCGACACCTGCAAGATATCCCTTAAGGAAAGCTAAGAGGACATGAGAAAAATGACTCGGTGTCAGAGGCGCCAAGATTCTCATCCCCACCTTGCCAGTGAAGAATGGCTGAATATTTCCGTGCGTTATCTTGACAGTGAAGCCATTCTCTAACTTCCTGGAAAACCCACACAAAGCGCTTGGAGTGTCCTGTCCCTTCCTCGGCTTCCTCTCTGTGATGCTCACGGATCGGTGATGGATACACAAAATGCACAAAAGATAATCGTTTCAGACAAGCGTGTGTTTTACCCCATAAATGATAGAAAGAATTTTAAAAAACAAAACAAAACCCCTGCTTACTGATAAATAAGGGGCTTGACTGCTTCCACCAGAAAGGAAAGACGCATGCCCCCTCCTTCGATCTGATTAGCTAAGCTGAACAGGTATTTCTGCAGCTGCTGGGGAACACAGAGCTGTATTGAATCAGCAGACCTCGGGCCCACCAAACACAAGCTTTCTTTCTCCCTTTTGGCAGGACCCTGGATGTGGGAAGCGACTCTTCCTTAACGTATTCAAAGAGCCACAACTACAGAACCAGACTTGTATTCTGTTCCCCGCCCCCTCCCCTCCCGGGCCCTGCCATTTCTCTGCATGCGCACGATTTGTAATTCGACCAGCTTTCAAATAGACTCCACGCTGGGGATCCTTCTTTGGGGTGGGGGTGGGGTTGCAACTTCATGAAGCCTTAACAACACAGAAATAAAAGTTTGCCTAAAACCAAAAACCAAAAACCAACAGTCTCCTAAGAATGCCGTCGCATGCACTTTCCAGCCCAAAAACAAGAAAATGGGGAGAGAGCCCGGTCACACAGACGGTCCGAGTCCGCCGTGTGACAACCATATCCTGCTACAAATGAAATGAGTTAGAAAACCCCATGTCTGTTGATCACAAGGAATTAAGAAGAAGCCCCCCTTTGTCTTGGAGGGAACAGAGGTGATATGACTAATGTATATACCGATTTATATACACACAGACCTCAATGGAGAGCACAACCTTGCTAAAAGCTCTTTCAAACTGAAAACACCAATAAAAGCACTTTTTTTGTTTGTTTTGTTTTCTTTTTCTCTCCGTGTGTTTGTTTAAACTCACAGCTATATACATTTTCTTTTTTTTTTTTACAAAGTTTCTTAAATATAGTTCAGGCTGGCAAAACATCTCTTTGCACAGAACTCTAGGTATGTAACTGCATAGTCCGTTCGTTTATTTTAATGATAAAATTCTACTTTTCCTTCTTTTCTGGGTTACTGCTCCGTATGCTGGGTAAAAGCCCACAGACTCTTTTTGTTTGTTTGTTTTTCACTTAAGGAGAGCCATCTGTCGTGTGGCACATAAAGAACTTTATTTTTTTTCAACTGTGATTTAAAAAAAAAAAAAAAAATCTGTGTCCCTGGCTGAGTTCCCGAAGGGTGTCAGCCTCTACGGTCACGGTGGGAAACGCCCAGGTCCTCGAAACGTCGATGTCCTAGTCGCGCCAAAGTCGGCTTGGATGGTGGTGGGTCTTAAAAGCAGAACTGTAACAGCGAATGGATACGTTTCACATTTCGTAGGGTCGCAAGTTGATCTCGTGGTACCGGGAAATGCCAGGCGGGAAGGTCTGCAAAGACACAACGGTTGCCCTTTTGGGGATTTTTTTTTTTTCATGTGTGTGTGAGTGTGTTTTAAGCCAGTGGGATGAAACACATTCCTGGTTTGGAGATGCTGCTTCTTTGCCCGTCTTGCAGTCGCAGGGGGTGGGCGAGGGGGCGGGGCGGGGATCGGAAGGGCTGCAGAGCTATACTCTGGTGGTGGAGTGTCCGTGGGGTATGTTTGTGCTGCTCTGGCCTCCGCTGAAGCTGTTGAACGTGTGCAGCGGCTGCATGCCCGTGAGCGTGTTGGGGATCATGGTGATGGTGTTGGGGGTCATGAGTGGGATGTCGTCGGGGGACCTGCGGAGCGTGAGCGTGTAGTCCGGCGGGCAGGTGAGCCTCAGCGTGTCGTGGGCCTGCAGCGACTCGCACTCGTGGTCATGTTCCAGCTGCTTCATCTGCAGGGACATGATCTCCTCATTCTGGATGTGCGCGATGTCGTTGGCGGCGCTCCTCTGCGGGCTGGGGCGCCGGTGGGTCTCGTGGCGCCTCTTGTCCTTCTTGTAGTAGAGCGCTGCGAAGGCCAGGATGTTCAGGAACAGCAGCGACGCCCCCACGGCGATGGTGACGCTCAGCTCGGTGGAGTAATCCCGTTTGGTCTCGATGAGGACGGTGGTGTCCTCGGGCCCCGTCTTGTGAGGGTCCTTGGCGTGCTTGGGGTTGCTGTTGGCTGGGGTGATGGCCGGGCGTTTGGTCGTGGGCCAGATCTTGGAGGGCGACCGCCGGGTCCCGTACGGAAAGGAGGTCATGTCCGGAGGGGGGACCTTGGTGGTCGTGGACACGTACTGGAATATCTCGTTCAAGTTGTGCAGATGGGGCACCAGTTCCAGCCAGAAGGCCACTTTGGTGGCTCGGTAATGATCCCTCACGCGGGGCTTCAAGCCGATGTGCAGATACAGCTGGTCTTTGGGGTTATACTTGGACCAGGCCACTTCCTCGAAGCGGTTGGGTTTTGTGTGAATGAACTTGGTGTCCTGCGGAACAGGCTGATTGGGGTCACTGAGGACAGAAGGGAGAGAGAAAAGAGAGAAAAAAAAACAAAAAAGGTCACACTCTTCTGCATGTCACAAGTCAATTTTAATCAAGCGAAACGAAAGGACAGTCAGATCATCTCATGTGTTTATTGATATGCACAAAGGACCAAAGTGGTAACCAGTACACTGGTTTAATCCAGACATGCCTACCGTTCTGCATTGTCGATAAAAAAATCCCCTCTCACCTTAACCTTTAAAATAAGTCCCAATGAACATATGATACCTTTTCTGTAACATTTCTATATTTTTAATGCATCCACTTGTCTTCCAAGGTCAAGGAGGAAAATTCGGCAATTTTTCAGGAAGAAAACAAACGTGTGTCTTGGAAATGTTTCAGCATTTCAAATTTAAACTATTTTTGTTGGAAAATGTTCAGCATTTCAGGCTGAACTACTTTTGGAGTCACTAACCTCAACAAAAGGGTTATCTGCCCCCGGAAGGGTGGTGGTGGTCGGGGGAAGCATCTGGCAATGTCTGTAGGTGTTTTTGGTTGTTATACATGAAGGATGGTGCCATGAATGAAGGTAGATACCACGATGACTGTCAAATATTCTCCAGGGCACAGGATAGCTCCCCCCCACCACAACAAAGAAATTTTTCATCTCAGATGTCAACAGTATTAAAGTTGAGAAATCCTGATTTAGAGACTGTTGTCCAAAATGTGTATATTCTCTTTCTTCCTCAAGAACTGCTTCTTAGGTAGATGGATATATACTGCAATTATAACAATTAAAATACATTAAAAATGCAAGAAAAAATCTGGCTTCTGTCATTACAAAATGTTAATAAATAGAAACATGCATCCACTGTTTGTGCTCTATTACAAATACGTATATAACTTGAAAACCTTTTGAAGACTGAGTCACGTTAAGATCAAATAACATTCCATTGATGTTGTAAGTTTGGCAAGACAGTGCTTTTACACATGCTGAAGTCAAGGATTTTAGGAGAAATACCACAAGATGCAGTAAATTGAGGGTTTTTATAGATTTCAAGTGTCCTCAGCAACAATGAACCTGACATCCCCTGTGATGTACATGAACGGCCACAGGCAGGACAATCATCAATATTGAAAGATCCTCCACAAAACACAGTACTTGAAACATGGTTGCCACCCAACTTTTTTTAAGGTAACAGAGAATCCTCTCAAAGATATATTCTAATTTCTTCCAATTTTTTTTTTTTTTTTTTTTGGCTTGGTAAAGTGACCTGTAAAACAGAATTTGTCTTTTAATGTTTGCTGGTTTGGAACATCTGACGTTGTACATGATAAAAGGTCACCTCGTGGACAGCATTGAACTCCAAGACGTGGTGTACAGACTTAACTTGCCCAGGTCTACTGCTGTGGGTGCCCTAATCTCTACCTTCCAGGCAACGCCTTCTTGGGAACACACTAACAAAGACGCTGCCTCTTTGCTTATGTGCCAGAAGCCTGGGGTACCAGAAGGTTCCACTGGAAGACCTAATGTCTGCAGACATTCCCAGGTGGTGTGCAGGCTTCAAATGATACACTTGACCCACAGATGCAGGTATTGCCACAGGAAGGGCTTTAGTCCCCAGTCTGAGGCTGTCAATATCACGATCATACAGTAAAGTCTGCCTCTCTCCCACTTTACAAGTTGGGAGATGTCGAGTAAATTCTTAAACCTCTCTTCAGTTCAGTTCAGTTTTGTTCAGTCACTCAGTCATGTCCGACTCTTCCCGACCCCATGAATTGCAGCACGCCAGGCCTCCCTGTCCATCATCAGCTCCCGGAGTTTACCCAAACCCATGTCCATTGAGTCAGTGATGCCATCCAACCATCTCATCCTCTGTCGACCCCTTCTCCTCCTGCCCCCAAGCCTTCCCAGCATCAGGGTCTTTTCCAATGAGTCAACTGTTTGCATGAGGTGGGCAAAGTATTGGAGTTTCAGCTTCAACATCAGTTCTTTCAATGAACACCCAGGACTGATCTCCTTTAGGATGGACTGGTTAGATCTCCTTGAAGTCCAAGGGACTCTCAAGAGTCTTCTCCAACACGACAGTTCAAAAGCATCAATTCTTCAGCCCTCAGCTTTCTTCACTGTCCAACTCTCACATCCATACATGACCACTGGAAAAACCATAGCCTTGACTAGACGGACCTTTGTTGGCAAAGTAATGTCTCCGCTTTTAAACATGCTATCTACGTTGGTCATAACCTTCCTTCCAAGCAGTAAGCGTCTTTTAATTTCATGGCTGCAATCACCATCTGCAGTGATTGTGGAGCCCCCCAAAATAAAGTCTGACACTGTTTCCACTGTTTCCCCATCTATTTCCCATGAAGTGATGGGACCAGATGCCATGATCTTAGTTTTCTGAACTTAGAGCTTAAAGCCAACTTTTTCACTCTCCTCTCTCACTTTCATCAAGAGGCTCTTTAGTTCTTCTTCACTTTCTGCCATAAGGGTGGTGTCGTCTGCATATCTGAGGTTATTGATATTTCTCCCGGCAATCTTGATTCCAGCTTGTGTTTCTTCCAGCCCAGTGTTTCTTATGATGTACTCTGCATATAAGTTAAATAAGCAGGGTGACAATATACAGCCTTGATGTACTCCTTTTCCTGTTTGGAACCAGTCTGTTGTTCCATGTCCAGTTCTAACTGTTGCTTCCTGATCTGCATACAGGATTCTAAAGAGACAGGTCAGATGGTCTGGTATTCCCATCTCTTTCAGAATTTTCCACAGTTTATTGTGATCCACACAGTCAAAGGCTTTGGCATAGTCAATAAAGCAGAAATAGATGTTTTTCTGGAACTCTCTTGCTTTTTTGATGATCCAGCAGATGTTGGCAATTTGATCTCTTGTTCCTCTGCCTTTTCTAAAACCAGCTTGAACATCTGAAAGTTCACAGTTCACGTATTGCTGAAGCCTGGCTTGGAGAATTTTGAGCATTACTCTACTAGCATGTGAGATGAGTGCAATTGTGCGGTAGTTTGAGCATTCTTTGGCATTGCCTTTCTTTGGGATTGGAAGGAAGACTGACCTTTTCCAGTCCTGTGGCCACTGCTGAGTTTTCTAGATTTGCTGGCATATCGAGTGCAGCACTTTCACAGCATCATCTTTAAGGATTTGAAATAGCTCAACTGGAATTCCATCACCTCCACCAGCTTTGTTTGTAGTGATGCTTTCTAAGGCCCACTTGACTTCACATTCCAGGATGTCTGGCTCTAGGTGAGTGATCACACCATCGTGATTATCTGGGTCATGAAGATCTTTTTTGTACAGTTCTTCTGTGTATTTTTGCCACCTCTTCTTAATATCTTCTGCTTCCGTTAGGTCCATACCGTTTCTGTCCTTTATCGAGCCCATGTTTGCATGAAATGTTCCCTTGGTATCTCTAATTTTCTTGAAGAGATCTCTAGTCTTTCCCAATCTGTTGTTTTTCTGTATTTCTTTGCATTGATAGCTGAGGAAGGCTTTCTTATCTCTCCTTGCTATTCTTTGGAACTCTGCATTCAGATGGGAATATCTTTCCCTTTCTCCTTTGCTTTCTGCTTCTCTTCTTTTCCCAGCTATCTGTAAGGCCTCCTCAGACAGCCGTTTTGCTTTTTTTGCATTTCTTTTCCATGGGGATGGTCTTGCTCCCTGTCTCCTGTACAATGTCAGGAACCTCTGTCCATAGTTCATCAGGCACTCTGTCTATCAGGTCTAGTCCCTTAAATCTATTTCTCACTTCCACTGTATAATCATAAGGGATTTGATTTAGATCATACCTGAATGGTCTAGTGGTTTTCCCTACTTTCTTCAATTTAAGTCTGAATTTGGCAATAAGGAATTCATGATCTGAGCCACAGTCTGTTCCCTTAGCCTGATCTATAAACTGGATACGAATATTGGGATTGGAATTAAGTGAGGAAGCTGTAATATTCCTGGTGTATAGAAAGAGCTCTTCGAGAAATCAGAATACCTACAAACTGGCAGGGAGAGGAGACTATAAATAATATACAGTATAAATATAAATAATATAATATAATAAATAATATCCACAGTATAAATCTTATGTGCTCAGTTGCTCAGCCGCGTCCAACCCTTTGCCACCCCATGGACTGTAGCCCACCAGGCTTCCCTTTCCATGGAATTTTTCAGACAAGAATCCTCGAATGAGTTGCCATTTCCTCCTCCAGAGGATCTTCCCGACCCAGGGATCAAACCCACATCTCTTCTGCATCCTGCCTTGGCAGGTGGGTTCTTTAACACTGCACCACCTGGGAAGCCCACAGATCTTATACTATATACTTTATATAGCATTTACTGCATAAAAGTATACTGTGTACTAGCATATATGGTACACTATATACTATACAAAGTACATGCTGCATAACGATACTGTTTATATGATACACTGTAAACTGTATATAGTATGTACTGTTTTAAAGCATATTGCATATATCATAGCATATATGCTACATTATATACTTCGTATAGTTTATGCTGTGTCAAAGTGTATTGTATACAACAGTTTATATGTGTTATATGGTATACTTTGTATATAGTATAGTGTATTTTTATATACTTATATAAAATTTTTCATACATATACTTATATAAAATATGAAGTGTATTTTGTATTATAGTATATATAGTATACTATGCACTGTGTATAGTACATACTATTACTATATGAAAATATACTGTATACCTCAGTATTTACATATATACATATACAGTATATATATGGGCGTTCCTGGTGGCTCAGATGTTAAAGGATCTGCTGGTAATGAGGGAGACCCAGGTTCAATCCCTGGATCGGGAAGATACCCTGGAGAAGGGAATGGCAACTCACTCAAGTACTCTTGCCTGGGAAATCTCACGGACAGAGGAGCCTGGCGAGCTGCAGTCCACGGGGTCGCAAAGAGCCAGACATGACTGAGCGACTAACACTTCCACTTCACTTTCACTTACACCGTATACCGCAGTATATGTGGTACTTTGTATACTTTGTATGTTTATCTTAGAGATGGTTATATAGCATCACTAACTCAGCGGACATGAATCTGAGCAAACTCTGGGAGATAGTGAAGGACAGGGAAGCCTGGTATGTTGCCATCCATGGGGCTGCAAAGAGTCAAACGTGACTTAGCAACCAAAGAACAACATAGTGTATACAGTATACACTGTACAAAAGGATACTATGTATCTCATAGCTTATATGGTTCACTCTATACTGTATATAATATATGCTGTATCACACTGTATATGTGTACTATACACTGTGTATAGTATATACAGTAGATATTGTATACTGTATACTGGGCTTCCCTGGTGGCTCAGACTGTAAAGAATCCACCTGCAGTGCAGGAGACAGAGGAGATGCAGGCTTAATTAATCCCTGGGTTGGGAAGATCCCCTGGAGAAGGGAATGGCAACCCACTCCAGTATTCTAGCCTGGAGAATCCCATGGACAGAGGAGACTGGAGGGCTATATTCCATGGGGTTGCAAAGAGTTGGGCATGACTGAGTGACTAACAGTTTCCCTTTTTTCATACTGTATACTACAGTTCTTACCGCATACTATATATGTACACATATAGATGGATAGATACGTATATGACCTACACATATGGTTACATATGTGGCATGCAAGATAAATAAATCACAAGTGCTGTGCTCCCATTAGTGACATGAAAAAATATAAAAAATATACTATAAGCCTTCTTATCCATGTGTTCACATATAACCGTTAATGTATTCTAAAGTAATCTGCGTTTGTGCTTTTATTTTTACATGTTCTAGAAAAATGTTGGATGCAATATAGCACCTCGTGTTTTCTTACTTGAGTCTTCTGAAATAAAGTGCTGGAAAATTCCTAGTTAATTGGACCTGCCGTGGAGACGTGTTTATAAAATAAAACTCAGAGGCTGAGAGTAAGAATTGATTTTTATTGTTCTAAAAGCAATGAAAGGGAGCAAGGATTCCTATTCCTTTTGAATTGATCTGATTTCACAGAATCAGGCCTTCCAGCTCTACTGACCTTTTATTAAAGAGAAGGCATCTAGGAAAGAGTGTTCGTGTTAGATATTTGGCTATTTTTTTTTTCTTTTGGCATTTGGTGTACATTTGAAAGGTAAGGAAAACATGTTTATCTTGTTCTCAGAGAATAAAGTATTTTGAAAATCCAGATAAGTACGCTTTAGCCCTGAAACAATCTGTTAAAGTTCTTGGCGATGCACCGTCAGAAGCCTTAAACGGAGATAAACTCAGGGTGCTTATGGAAGGAAACTCATCACTTTCCCATGTCAAACACTCCGAAGAAAGCAAGATCTTTACGTGGGATACCAGGGCCTTGTTTTTTAGACTTTCCTTCAGCACATGGTGTGGTTTAATTCCCACAGGCAAAACTAAAGATTAACACAATTAAGGAAAGAAAAAAAACAAACACATCTTCTTTCTAAAGGTCCATTTTCACCCGTCATATTTCACTGGCAGTATCACCTTGGCAGCTGACGGTTCAATGCGTTTTCGGGGTCTTATGGTTCATTTTATATGGGAGAGACGGGTAACACGATTTCTTTACAAACACCAATGACCCCTCTGACAGGCTCCTCTGGAGGTTGGTATGAGGTTTTCCTTACCCCTAAAAGAAGGTCCTGCTTGACTATTTTCCCTTAGACGTCTGAGAAGAAAATTACCCCGTACACCAAGAGTCATGTGATCGGTCCATCCTGTACCACAGGGAGCGACGGTCACTCACTGAGCTTAAAATGCTTCAGGACTATAAAGGCCTCTTTTACCACTGGACTTGGGCTGCAACTATTTCAAAGCCATCGTCTCTGTTTCTCGAGCTTTGCAAAGATTGCGCAAAAGCGGACGCAGAAATTGATCACACGATATGAGCAAAGTCAAGAGTAGAGATGCCATCTGAAAGCCAAAGCAAAGTATGTCATTGCACCCACTCGACCTATACCAGTATACTTAGACATATGGGAATATATGTTTGCCTTGCTTAAATCATATACATTGGCTTGTTGGCCAAGTGCCTTCCCAACTCTAAATTCCAAGAAGCTCTGAGTCTTCAAAGTAGAATACTTGAAAGTACCATTCACGGCCGTGACTTCTGTAGGGACTCTCATTCTGCCCTTTTTATCGTACACGCAGAAGCCAAATTGAATTGGTCCTTGATGGACCAACACCCGATTTCTAGTGACTGGTCAGGACCAACGTCATCCCGTCTAAAGAGGTGGGACTCCGTGACAAAGAGCGGAAATCTGTGTGATCATTCGCAAACCTTGGGATGAGCTTTAACCTTTCCTTGACAGTACTTCTCATGTATCACAGCTCTCCAAGGAGCCCCATTTCTAGCTTAATACTTAAAATGTTCTGGCGTCACTTTTTTTTTTTTCCAGCACTGTTTCGGTTGAGTCTTCTCACCTGGATGATTGAAACGGTCTCTTAGCAACGAGAGCATCCTCTTCCGTCCTCCCATCATCCTTCACCCTTCTCTCTCCCTCCATCCTTCCCTGCTTCCTTCTTCCTTCCCTCCTACCGTGCCTTCCATGGCTGCTACACACACCATCCCCACATTGGTTTTCTGTGCTTAACAAACAGCATGTGCCATAGCAGAAGTGTGTAGGTTTAAGCCTACAAGTAAGGCCAGTGCCATTAGTTGTGGTCAACTACAAAGCAGCCAAAGCGTTCAGTTCATCTCAGCAGAGGGATGAACAGCCGGGAACACGGGATGCTGGTAACAAGCTTCAGCAGATCCCAAGTTCCGCCCAGTGACCACATCGAAGCGTCCTCCAACTCAGCACAATCCTTTCTCCTTAGCCACGTGTTGAGACAGATATGCGACATGATATTCTTAGAACCACAAGCTTTCTCTACTCCCACGGGGAGCAGAGGATGGTACTCAAGTGTATTCAACCGAGTTCTGAGGGTCACTGCCTCAGACAAGGTGTGAGACCCCTCATGGCATCAGAGATGGTTCATCCATGGCTGCTCCCTGAGGGACATCAGATAAGGTGTGAGACCCTTCATGATACCAGAGATGGTTTATCCATGGCTGCTCCCTGAGGGACATCAGATAAGGTGTGAGACCCTTCATGACACCAGAGATGGTTTATCTATGGCTGCTCCCTGAGGGACATCAGATAAGGTGTGAGACCCCTCATGGCATCAGAGATGGTTTATCCCATGGCTGCTCCCTGAGGGACATCAGATAAGGTGTGAGGCCCTTCATGACACCAGAGATGGTTTACCCATGGCTGCTCCCTGAAGGACATCAGATAAGGTGTGAGACCCCTCATGGCATCAGAGATGGTTTATCCCATGGCTGCTCCCTGAGGGACATCAGATAAGGTGTGAGACCCCTCATGATACCAGAGATGGTTCATCCATGACTGCTCCCTGAGGGACATCAGATAAGGTGTGAGACCCCTCATGGCATCAGAGATGGTTTATCCCATGGCTGCTCCCTGAGGGACATCAGATAAGGTGTGAGACCCCTCAGGACATCAGAGATGGTTTATCCATGGCTGCTCCCTGAGGGACATCAGATAAGGTGTGAGACCCTTCATGATACCAGAGATGGTTTATCCATGGCTGCTCCCTGAGGGACATCAGATAAGGTGTGAGACCCTTCAAGATACCAGAGATGGTTTATCCATGGCTGCTCCCTGAGGGACATCAGATAAGGTGTGAGACCCCTCATGGCATCAGAGATGGTTCATCCATGACTGCTCCCTCAGTGACATCAGATAAGTTGTGAGACCCCTCAGGACATCAGAGATGGTTTATCCCATGGCTGCTCCCTGAGTGACATTAGATAAAAGTGTGAGACCCCTCAGGACATCAAAGATGGCTTATCCCATGCCTCTCCCTTATTGGAACCAGGGTTCACATTCTCCATAGCAAGACCTCTTTGGCAGCCCCCAAATAAAAAAACCTCTTCCACACATGGCTGCTCATGCCATTATCCTATTTTACGTAAACAGTTAAATAAATTGAAGTATTTTAGATAAATAACTAGTTGTATCATCCGTTGGCAAACACCTCAATAACCATCTCTGCCATCAGCTCAGTCTCCTGTTCTCTGGTTAACCAGACACCACTGAATAGTGGTCCTCCCCTGACTTACATCTGAAACTGCACATTTGCACTGTACGTCAGAGGAAGGTCTGAGTAACTTCCTTGGAAGACGACTTGAGTCACTCCGAAGGCCTTTCAAGCGAGTTGTGAAAACTCACTGCATTAACGTCTCCAAGGATGATCTCAGCCACGCTCCACGTGGACCTTGGGAGCAAAAATAGCTCCTGCTTGGATAAAGTCCAGATTCTTCAGACTGACATCCAAGGCCATCCATCAGTCTCACCTTGTTACCGCAGCCACAACGCTACCTGAAGTTTTGGACTCCGGTCAGAAGGCGGGGCTATTCCTCCAAGCTAGGTCCTTATTGCTTAGTCTTCTACATCAGCGACTTTAGTGTCTTTATGAAATCCCAAAGTGTCCTGAACACATGCCACGAACAGCCACAGGAGTAAACTAGAGGCTTGATGAAGCCCAAGTTACTTTGTATCCTCAAGAGAGAACTATATTCCTCAGATGAGCGGCTTGGACCACAGGCACCTGATCCAGTGATTTTAGAAAATGGAATTACAGCACCAAACACTACTCAACGCTTTACCCTGATATTCTGATTATAGTTAAAATACATCTAGAAGATGAAACAAATTCCCTCAAATAAACACTCTCAGTATATAGAAGTAATGCAATTTCCCTCAATGAATAAACAAACCAAAAAAAAAAAAAAAAAATCTTACATTAAAAAAAAAAAAGCACTCAACATTTCAAACTCTCCACATTTTCAATCCTAGCTTAGTCACCCACAGATTCTGGTTAAAGTACCCATTTGGTGCAAATATTTCTCTACCATCTCATGGCATTAATTAATTTCCTTTACCTTTTTCTTTCTTTTCCTTTTTTATAACAGTGAGAGAGAATTCATCTCAGAGCCTCTGGCAGGCGAGAACAGCTAATGAGAGTTTAATGGCTTTATTTGGATCTTTTAGTTTTCTTTAACGGCTCCGTTAAATGGGTGATGAATGATCCTAGCTTTCCATTTAAGAAAGTCATGTAAAAACTTTTTTTTTTTTCCCAAAACACATAAGAGAAATAGAAAGTGGGTGGCTCGCACAAAGGTGAGTCACGATGCTGTGTTTAGATATTAAGGAGTTACTATGGGTCAGGGTGTTGCCATGATGGACGGGCGTGGCCACAGTGTGAGGAATGTTTGTGTGAATGTTCTTTATGTCAAGGGAAGGCAAAACTTGCCAAGAGCAGCCACATATCTGAGTTCCCTGATATAACTGGGCATTCGTCCTGCCTTTAAAAGAGGTTATGCAGAGAAGTGCATCCCCATCAAATTAAGACATGCTTAAGCCTTAACCCCCAGGTCCTCGCAGGGTGGTGTTACTGGAAACAGAGTCATTGCAGATGTGCAGTCAGGCAAGGGAAAACGAGGTTATACCAGGACTTCACGGGTTAGGACTCTGTCTTTCCGCTGCAGAGGGCCCCGTTTCGATCCCTGGTCAGAGAATGAAGATTCTGCAAGCCAAGTGGTGTGGCCGAAAATTAAAAAGAAAAGATGAGGTCATACTGGAGCAGGGGTGGACTCCTAAACCCATATGATCGGTGACCGTATAAGAAGGTGGACATAATTTAAAAAAAGAATGGAACAATAGCATCTGTGGCAATGTGGGGCATGGACCTACCCTGGAGGTCATCATATGAAGTGAAGTAAGTCACAAACAGAAGGATACATACCATATGATATCAGTTATATGTGGAATCTAAAATATGACACAAATGAACTTAGCTAGGAACAAGCTCATAGACCCAAGAGGACAGACACGTGGTTGCCGAGGGGGAGGGGAAGTGGTGAAAAGGATGGGGTAGGAGTTTGGGATTAGCAGATACAAACCATTATATACAGGATGGATAACGCAGAGCTTAGGGAACTAGAGTCAGTATCCTGCGATAAACCAGAATAAGGGTTTCCCTGCCAGCTCAGTGGTAAAGAATCCGCCTGCCGATGCAGGAGATGCAGGTTTGATCCCTGGGTCAGGAAGATCCCCTAGAGGAGGAAACGGCCACCCACTCCAGTATTCTTGCCTGGAGAATCACATGAGCAGAGGAGCCTGGCCAACTACAGTCCATGGGGTCATAAAAGAGTCAGACAGGACTGAAGAGACTTAGCACACAGAAGATATATTGAGCACTTCCGTCAGCTAAAAAACTAGCTATACATGTGCTAAATGGGGAGGGCATGGCAACCCACTCCAGTATTCTTGCCTGAAGAATCTCAGGGACAGAGGACCCTGGCGGGCTACAATTCATAGAGTCACAAAGAATTGGACATGAATGACTAACTAAACACAAGAACAACACGAAAAACAGAATGAAAAAGAACAAGAAAAGCCAAGTGTATGTGTGTGTCTATATATATATATATTTATATAGAAAATTGCGAAAATTCTGAAAGAGATGGGAATACCAGACCATCTGACCTGTCTCTTGTGAAACCTGTATGCAGGTCAGGAAGCAACAGTTAGAATTGGACATGGAATAACAGACTGGTTCCAAATAGGAAAAAGAGTACGTCAAGGCTGTATATTGTCACCCTGCTTATTTAACTTATATGCAGAGTACATCATGAGAAACGTTGGGCTGGAAGAAACACAAGCTGGAATCAAGATTGCCGAGAGAAATATCAATAACCTCAGATATGCGGATGACACCACGCTTATGGCAGAAAGTGAAGAAGAACTAAAGAGCCTCTTGATGAAGGTGAGAGAGGAGAGTGAAAAAGTTGGCTTAAAGCTCAACATTCAGAAAACTAAGATCATGGCATCTAGTCCTATCACTTCATGGGAAATAGATGGGGAAACAGTGCAAACAGTGTCAGACTTTATTTTTGGGGGCTCCAAAATCACTGCTGATGGTGATTGCAGCCATGAAATTAAAAGACGCTTACTCCTTGGAAGGAAGGTTATGACCAACCTAGATAGCATATTTAAAAGCAGAGGCATTACTCTGCCAACAAAGGTCCGTCTAGTCAAGGCTATGGTTTTTCCAGTGGTCATGTATGGATGTGAGAGTTGGACTATAAAGAAAGCTGAGTGCCAAAGAATTGATGCTTTTGAACTCTGGTGTTGGAGAAGACTCTTGTGAGTCCCTTGGACTGCAAGGAGATCCAACCAGTCCATCCTAAAGGAGACCAGTCCTGGGTGTTCATTGGAAGGACTGATGCTGAAGCTGAAACTCCAATACTTTGGCCACCTGATGCGAAGAGTTGACTCATTGGAAAAGACCCTGATGCTGGGAAGGAATGGGGGCAGGAGGAGGAGGAGGGGACAACAGAGGATGAGATGGTTGGATGGCATCACCGACTTGATATACATGGGTTTGGGTGGACTCTGGGAGTTCATGATGGACAGGGAGTCCTGGCGTGCTGCGATTCATGGAGTCGCAAAGAGGCGGACACGACTGAGTGACTGAACTGAACTGAACTGATATATAAAATTGAATCACTTTGTTGTACATCAGAAATTAACACAACATTATAAATGAACTATATTTCAATAAAAAGAAGAAGCCGGCCATGTGAAGACAGACATACTAGGAGAGGGCCATGTGATGAGAGGCACAGAGCTTGGAGAGACGTAGCTTTAAGTCAGGCTGAACCAAACAGTGTCAGCAAACCACCAGGAGCTAAGAGTCATCACAGGAACCTCCCCCGACAGGTCTTGGACAGAGGTCAACCAGCCCCTTCCGTGTGGACTTCAAGCCTTGAGAACTGTGCAACATACACTTATGTTGTCGGAAGGCAGACAGGTTTTGGTACTGTGTTGCAACAGCTCCAGGGATCTAATAAACAAGGCTACGTAAAAACATCAACACTTGCTGACTTGACTCAAAGCATCTCCCCATGGAAGACAGATCCTCTTGGTGACAGAGGAGCATCTCTACCTGCGATGGCTGTGACCCTCCCTGTTTCCCCGCTGTCTTCCTGAGATCAGACTCATAAAATGGGAGCACTTGAAAGCGGGCCTTCACACATCACATTTGCTGCTCAGAAAAAACTCAAGTCTTTTCCTAGGAACTTAAAACTGATAAACCACTTCCCACCAGAGAATATTTGGAAACACTGTAAAGAAGGATGGGCTTCTCAGGTGACTCAGGGGGTAAAGAATCTGCCTGAGACACAGGAGACATGGGTTTGATCCCTGGATGGGGAAGATCCCCTGGAGAAGGGCATGGCAACCCACTCCAGCATTCTTGCCTGGAGAATCCCATGGACAGAGGAGCCTGGAGGGTTACGGTCCAGGGGGTCCCAAAATCTGCTAACCCTCTGAATGGCAACCCACTCCAGTATTTCTGCCTGGAGAATCCCATGGACACAGGAGCCTGGTGGGTTACGGTCCAGGGGGTCCCAAAATCTGCTAATCCTCTGAATGGCAACCCACTCCAGTATTTCTGCCTGGAGAATCCCATGGACAGAGAAGCCTGGTTGGTTACAGTCCAGGGGGTCCCAAAATCCGCTAACCCTCTGCACCTCCCCTCACCCCCTCACCAGGGCTGGGTGAAGCTGCAGTGTGGGGGCCTAATTCCGCTCCTAACCCAACCCCATCCCTCCCCCACTGCTGGTGGTCGACAGGAAGATTTAGCATCTTCATTTTAAATTCAGAACCAGGAGCTCAAGGTTAATCACAGAAGTACACACAGGTAGAACACAAGGACACCTCATTATTTCCTACAATTAGGTCATTCAACAAGAGAGAAAATGAGAAGATTCCGTGATATTGGGAGTTGCTTGAGATGCTGGGGAGTGTTTTATCTCTGTTTGCAGAGACTCTGCTCCAGGGAACATGGGTGGAACCCACTGAGTATGTAACTCTTGCATATTTTCTGCTGCATTTAGCCAATGAGCTTTCTATATATGTACGTACAGAGATATACAGATAAATCTAAGCAAATATATTACATTTACATATAGTAATGAAATTAAAGTGTATACTTATATATAAATGAAATAAATATTTGCAAATATACATGTATGTATATGAAATAAATGTACAAATATTTATATATAAATAAAATATATTTGTAAACATATATAAATAAATCCCATAATTCATATGGAGAAATGTTATGTGAGTACATACACATATATGTGTGTATGTATATATATCTTATATATACACACACAGGATTTCTCTACACTTATGAGGTGAGTGGTGGCTCAGATGGTAAAGAATCCACCTACAATGCGGGAGACCTGGGTTCCATGGGCTGGAAAGATCTCCAAGAGAAGGGAACGGCTACCCAGTCCAGCATTCTGGCCTAGAGAATCCCATGGACACGGGAGCCTGGTGGGTTACAGTCCGTGGGGTCACAGAGTCAGACACGACTGGGCGACTTTCACTATAGCCACCCTTATATGTTCTAACGCATATATAATATATAGCTATATGATATACACAAACAGCATTTCTATATATTCATTATCAGATTTATTTCACTCCTTGGCTATGCAGTAAAGACAATTTCCCTAGGGCTCATGTATTTTGATAACCCCATTATTGACCAAACAACTCAAGGTCCTGTGTAGACCGGAAACTCCAGGTTAACTTTCGATAAAATAGCCAAGTACATCCAAATCTCCAAGACAAGGCCCTAATTGGGTTTAAAACTCCAACTCAACTTTGAACGGAACAACCAAGTATGTCTAAATCCCAAATGAGACAGGGTCGTACCTACCTTTGAAACTCCAACTCAACTCTGAGCGGAATAGCCAAGTGTATCTAAAGCCCCCACAAGACAAGGTCCTACTGAGATTTGAAACTCCAGCTTGACGTTCTATAGAATAGCCCAGAATGTTTAACTCCTACCCCAGCATGGACCAAATGGAGAATTTTCAACATGGCAGGGAGCACCGCAGTGAAACAATCTGGCTTCTCAGAGAATGACTCAGGGGTAAAGAAGAACTGAGGTCTCCCTCTATGTTGGGGGGGGTTGGTGGTGGAGATGACTGTTCTCCTTAGTGGGTGGGCAGGTGCGTGGGTGCCTGCGGACCATTGTCGAGCTGGTCAGGGAAACCGCACGCATAAGGAGGAACCAGGTGAGCAATAGCGCGATGGGGTGCGGAGGATAGGAACATACCCGGTCTTGGCGAAGTTGGTCCAGTACGTCATGACCACCGCGCTGAGCATCACGTCGTTCTTGGAGAAGTTGCAGCTGAAGAGCTCGGTGGGACCGATCATGGGGATGCCGAAGACGTAGGGGACCTCGTCGCCGTGGGCTGAGTCCGCCCAGCTGGGCTTCATCTCGCTTTGGCAGTGGTGGTAGAAGGCATAGAAGTAGGTGGGCGAGCCGTACTGGGCATGCAGGTCCGCGGTGGCCACGGCGGGGGCCACCCACTGGTGGTCCGTGAACAGGGCCACCAGGGTCTTGCGGCGCGTCTCCGGGTTCTCCTTGTCCGCCCAGTCCGTGTACATGAACTTGATGGTCTCCCGCAGCGTGTCTTTGCCCTCCGGGTAGCCGTACAGGTTGTCCACGAAGTTGGACACGGAGAAGTCGAAGTCGTTGGGCGTCACGCCGTCCTCGTGGTCCACGATGCCGTCCACGAACTTGAGCCCCTCGCCCTGGTTGACGCCCAGCATGATGTCGTAGTTGAGGAACTCGCCCTGCTCCATGAGGATCTGAGGGTCGTCTGGGATGACGTCTCCGTCGATGACGGGCCCGAAGGAGATGTGATAGGTGGCCGGCGTGATGGTCTGCTGGATGAGCTCTCGGTAGTTCTTGTTCCGCAGGCACTCCACCATGTCCGTGGTGTCCAGCATGTTGCAGCCCACTTTGTCTGCCAGGATCCGCGTGTACTTGGCCGGCTGGTAGTTGACGGCCCAGCTGGACAAGGCGGTCCCGCTCTGGATGATGGCCTTCTGGAACAGACCTGCAGGTGCAAAATGGTGGACATGCAGATGAAAACCCGAGAGACGCAGAGGGCAGCCTTCCACCCGGCAAAGAAGGCTCTGACTGTCCTGCAGGGGCAGGTGAGTTTCTGGATGCGGGAGCATTGCGGCCCTTTCAGCATTTCTCTCTCTCTCTCATATCTCTCTGGTTCTTGGGCCCTCCCCTCCCCATCTCGCTGGACTTGAAGGCGGCTCTCTCGCACACACACCACAATTTAGGAAAACGAAATTGCATTCACGCTTTAGCGGCAGTGGTCATAAAAGATACAATCCCTCTCTTCTTCCCTGACTGTGTATAATACGTCTCCATCCTTAGATGTTATACATAAAGCTTCACAGAGTGATCACCCTCCCTCCATCCCCTAAAACATCAAAGGCCGTTTTGCCTTACTGGCAAAATCAGGTACCACTTTATTGGATGGAGGGGTTGGGGGCATTCTACTGACACCAGTCTCAGAGCATAGCATTCTGGAATGCGTTTTTATTTCCACGCTCCATACACTGAAGGTGCTAAAAAAATTGCAATTAAAATAAATCCATTACATTACCTATTCCTAAAGAAACCTTCACTCAAATGCCCCCACTAAAACATACTTTCTTTTCCAAAAAAAAAAAAAAGTCATTAATCTCAAAATGGCATCCATTCAAAACCCAGACTTTGGTACAATTTATCCTGCTACATTTTAAACATTTCGTTTGGTGAGAAACATTTTGAAAACTTTTAGGCTGCTTTTACCAGTAAAATTCTGTGTAGCTTAAAATTTACCATCTGATCAGTCTAGTACGTGAATGTCCAGAGATAAATAAAAGTATTCTTAAATTTTTTTTTTTTTTGATGTGGATCATTTTTAAGTGAAAGTGTCTAGTCACTCAAGTCGTGTTCAACTCTCTGCGACCCCAAGGGCTGTATAGCCCTCCAAGCTCCTCTGTCCATGGGGTTCTCCAGGCAAGAATCCTGGAGTGGGTTGCCATTCCCTTCTCCAGGGCATCTTCCCAAGCCAGGGATCAAACCTGGGTCTCCTACATTGCAGGAAGATTCTTTACTCTCTGAGTCACTGTGGAAACTCTTGGTTGAATTTGTTACACTATTGCTTCTGTTTTATGTTTTGCTTTTCTTGCTGTGAGACATGTGGGATCTTAGTTCCCTGATCAGATATAAAACTCACACCCCCTGCATTGCAAGGAGCAGTCTTAACGACTGGACCACTAGGGAAGTCTCCAGTAAAGTCTACTTTTCACTACTCCAGTAGGAGAGATGAAGGGCTATAAGATCACAGTATTTTATTGCTATCTCTTCCTGCCTTTGCCCTGCACCCCCACAGGATATAGTCCCAGTGCCTCATGCATTGCTGGGAGAATAAAGCATTCATTTGGAAGTCCACCAGCTCATGCCCTGTCCATGTTTAAGGTCTTACATGCAATCAAGGATGAAGGAAACATGACTGCTGTCGGGAAGATGCGGTTCTAAAGACTGGAGGGCTGCCCACACAAGACTGAGGTGGGAAACAGATCTGGCTTTGCCCAACCCACCGACCAAGCTCATCTGGTGGCCAACTGCCCAACGTTTATCACTCCGCTGGATATGGGCAAGTATGGACTTGTGCATTTGCTTCTCAAGATAAATGTCTTAAAGCAGGGGTCCTCGACCTCCAGGATCTGATGCCTGATGATCTGAGGTGGATCTGATGCAATAAAAATAGGAATAAAGTACACCATAAATGCAATGAATGCTGTTGAATCATTCTGAAACCATCCCCAAGCCTCTGGTCCTTGGAAAGACTGTCTTCCACCAAACTGGTCCCTGGTGCCAAGAGAGGCTGGGGAACCACTCACTGCCTTAAAGCACTTCAAGGAAACAATGTCCATATTTGACCTAATAAAGACATTCATAAATCAAGACAACCGGAATTAGGAAAAATGCTGCTAGAAGGAATGTATTTTTTTTTTCCTCTCTCTCTCTGACCACCGTTGGCCATGACAGAGGTAGCGGTGTACATATATATATTTGTTTGTCAAGGAAGTGATATTAATATAACCTGTGATAAAACTCAAAAAACTGAAGAAAATATCACCTATAATTCATACTATAAAATAGGAGTTACTTTAATATTTTTAGTATCACTCCTTCTTGGTGTTTTTCACCCCTCCGGTCTGAACATAGTTTTTGTTTTTGTTCAGTCGCTAAGTCATGCCCAGCTCTTTGCCACCCCATGGACTGCAGCACTCCAGGCTTCCTTGTCCTTCACTGTCTCCCACAGCTTGCTCAAATTCATGTTCATTGAGTTAGTGATGCTATCTAACCGTCTGATTCTCTGCCACCCTCTTCACCTTTTGCCTTCAGTCTTTCCCAGCAACAGAGTCTTTTCCAATCGTGTCTAATACCTGGATAGTATATTGGATGTCATAATTAAGAAACTCTCCCTGCTCCATCAGGGTCTGAGAAGTTCCTAAAATGGTATCTTTGCCCGCAACAGGGTCAAAGGAAACGTGGTACCCGGTCAAGGTGATGGTTTGCTGAATGACCCCTTGACACTGGGTGTGCCAGTCTAACGCGTATTTTAAGCACAATTCTCGAAGCAAATTATCATTCCTTTGAGTAAATGCACATGTTTCTTATAACGTTATTATCTTTTTGGTCTTATCACTTTTCGTTTCACTCTTTGCTATGAGAATGATGTGGTGGACATTTCAATGAGAATACCTTTTCCCTTCTCCATGCTGATTTCATTAAGCACTATCACTAGAAGTGGAATTCCGAGGTCAACAGTCTGAGTATGTTTGGACTGGTGAGTCCTGATTCTGTAGTGCTGAACTGTAACTGGAGAGCTGCTTTGCAGAAATGACCCATGCAAGGCACTACCATAATCACTTCCGATCTATTGATTTAAGTAATTAACACTCTTCCTCCATTAGTTTTGGCTGACATGTGTTTGATTGCTACTGAAGTTGGACCTGACTATTTTGTAAACCAAGAACTGTGATGACAGCCACTGACAAATGGGAAAGTATAATTATCCTCTGAAATGGTATAGGAATTGTTATCACTAATGATCTAACATATTCATTTTTGAATAAAAGGTTAACAAAATGTAAGCCTTTCATTCAACTCCTCCACAGTCATTTTAAAATAAGAATCAAGAAATTCAGATTTCATTTGTTTGACCTAGTATGACTAGAATGCTAGGTTTCTAAGTAAAAAAAAAAAAATAGATAAGCAACAAGTCACGATGGTTTATACTGTATAGTGCAGGGAACTGTAGTCAATATGTTTTAATAACTTACAAGGGAAAATGATACACATATGCACATATGTGTATGCATATACAAATGATAAACATATACACACATACATACGTGTATATGTATAGCTGAATCACCTTGCTGTGCACCTGTACATTGTAAGTCAACTATACTTCAATAAAATATATATATTAAGAAAAAAAATTCAGATTTCGCGAGACTTAAAAATCACCATCAATCACACATTGCTAACGAAGCCGTCAAGGCAGAAACTTGTCCACAACTGTGCAAGTAGTGAAAAAAAAAGGATGCTGTCACATAGCACAATTATACATCCCCCTCTTTTTTAGCATGTTTATATGGTACAGTTTTTTCATTAAAGAAATTTTATTGGCGTATGCTTGATTTCCAACGTTGCGTCAGTTTCAAGTATCCAGCAAGGTGATATACATATACATACGTCCACTCTTTTTTAGACTTTTTCCACAGAGGTCACTACAGAGTATTAAGTAGGGTTCCCTGTGCTATATAGCAGGTTGTTAATTAGTTACCCATTTTATTTAGAATGGTGTGTGTATATGTCAATTCCAGTCTCCCAATTTATTCCTCCCCCTATATCTTTAAAGGAATGTGCTTATAAAGAAAGATACATATTTGTAAAGAAAGCTGGTGGTCAATGCAGGAGACATAAGAGGTTCAGGTTTGACCCCTGGGTCAGGAAGATTCCCTGGAGGAGGAAATGGCAACCCACACTAGTATCCTTGCCTGGGAAATCCCATGGACAGAGGAGCCTGGTGGGCTACAGTCCACGGGGTCACAAAAGAATCGGACACGACCTAGTAACTAAGCAGCATATATTTTTAAAGAAAGATACATATTTTTAAAGAGAAATGTATATTTTTAAAGAAAGATAGTGCTAGACTCTTTAGAGAATAATAATTCCCTTCAAGTTCAGGTGATTTTGATATACATAGTTCAAATAGATGTGGTGAAATTCTTAAACCAGCCAATGACACAGAAGGAAACAGAACACGACCGTGAAGATTCAGAGTATGATTGTCAATGTTCACCTGCTGTTGGAAAAGTATCCCAGGGAGGCACTTTTTTATTTTGTTGTTCTTTTTGTTTCGTTTTTGAAGGGAACCTCAGGAAGTTATTACACTGCTTCCAGACCACCGGCATCCAACCAGTGTTCATTTGTACTTTAAAAATCTCTTATCTGTACAGCAACAAAGGACCAGAGGGAAGCACCTTGAGTTAAGTTTGCAGCAAAGACCGAGTCTATAAGCATGTGGCTGCAAGCTATGTTTATCATGAAACCTATGAATCTGCAGCCATCATCCACACACTAATTCCCTCTCACGCTTCCTCTTCCAGGTTGAAACCTGAAGTTAATAACATTTAAAGTTGACCAAATAAACTCAGATAGGCAAACGCAGGGTGCAAGCATTTCTATAGAAGTCATTTTCCTCCAGTGATGGTAAGCAATGGCTATCGGTCATAAATCTAAGTGAAAAAAAAAAATCTCGTTAAAATTGTTAATAATACTAGTTGTTGTTTTTAGGTCGCTAAGCTGTGTCCGACTCTTTGCAACCCCATGGGCTGTAAACCACCAGGCTCCTCTCTGTCCATGGGATTCTCCAGGCAAGAATACTAGAGATGGTTCCCATTTCCTCCTCCACAAGATCTTCCCGACCCAAAGCTGGGTCCCTGTTTTGGCAGGCAGATTCATTACCACTAAGCCGCCAGGGAAGCCTGCACTGCACGTGTAAAAGTTGCCAAGAGAGTGGATCTTAAAACTCTGATGAGAAGGAAAAACAGTTTTTAACTCAATGGTGATGAATGTTAACCAGACTTGTGGTGGTTGCTTTGCACTATATACGAAGATTGAATTCTTACCCTGTACACTTGATAGTAATCATTATTTTAAGTGTATATTATTAAATACGTATAATGCAAATGCATGTGTCAGTCACTCAATCATTTCCGATTCTTTGCGACCCCATAGAGGCCAGGATCCTCTGTCCATGGGATTTCTCAGGAAAGAATATTGGAGTGGGTTGCCATTTCCTTCTCCAGGAAATAGATATAATGGTGTATGTCAATTATACCTCAATTAGAAAAATCAGAAAGCAAGCCAGTTTAGAAGAGGATGTGGATACACATCATTTGGGGCATTTTCTTCTTTTTCTTAAAAATTAATTAATTAATTTGGCAGTATGGTCTTCTCTGGTGGCTCAGTCAGTAAAGAATCTGCCTGCAATGCAGGAGACCTGCGTTCGATTCCTGGATGGGGATTATCCCCTGGAGAAGGGAATGACAACCCACTCTAGTATTCTTGCCTGGAGAATCCCCCGGACAGAGGAGCCTGGTGGGCTACAGTCTATGGGGTTGTGAAGAGTCAGACACAACTGAGTGACTAACACGTTTTCACTTCACTGGGTTTAGTTGTGGCGTACAGGATCTAGTTCCGAAATTCTGGGCTTCCAGGACTGGTTGTGTGGTGTCTTAACCACTGGATCACCAGGGAAATCCTTTGGGGCATTTTCTATGGAGGTTTCAAGAGGCACCACGGTCCCACCTGCCTGTGTCTTGTATAAGAACCCCAAAGGTATATATATATGTTCCCACCTATGACTTCCCTGGTGGCTCAGATGGCAAAGCGTCTGCCTACAACGCAGGAGACCCAGATTCAATCCCTGGGTCAGGAAGATCCCCTGGAGAAGGAAATGGCCACTCACTCGAGTATTCTTGCCCGGAGAATCCCATGGATGGAGGAGCCTGGTAGGAAGTCCATGGGGTCGCAAAGAGTTGGACACAACTGAGCGACTTCACTTTCTTTCACTTCCAGCCACCAGAAGCCCCCTGTAATCTCCTACCCCATCCCATCCATCTAGGTTATCACAG
The DNA here is from genome assembly GCF_054371585.1 of Giraffa tippelskirchi. NCBI lineage: Eukaryota > Metazoa > Chordata > Mammalia > Artiodactyla > Giraffidae > Giraffa > Giraffa tippelskirchi. Next base: position 3,193,791 of record NC_137290.1, read on the forward strand.
AACACTATGCTGAGTTTCCTGTGTCATCCAGCAAATTCCTCCTTGCTGTCTATTTTACATATGGTCATGTATATGCCACAGAGGATGAGATGGCTGGATGGCTTCCCCAACTCAATGGACATGAGTTTGAGCAAACTCCAGGAGATGGTGAGGGACAGGGGTGCCTGGTGTGCTGTAGTCCTTGGGGTCACGAAGAGTCGGACAGGACTTGGTTACCGAATATCAACAACAGCAGCCAATCTGTACGACTCCATGCTTCCATGTTATTCCACATAATATACCTGGGGCTGACTCACCCTGATGTATGGCAGGGGCCAAATACTGTAAAGCAATTATCCTCCAGTTCAAAAAAAATAATAATAAGTGCGACAGATCAGAATCAAAGGATAGGACAGAAGGCACACTTGAGAATTTCTTTGGAAAATCACTGCTTTCCATTATTTTAATTGTATATTATTATATATATATAATTGGAGAAGGAAATTACAACCCACTCCAGTGTTCTTGCCTAGAGAATCCCATGGACAGAGGAGCCTGGTGGGCTGCTGTCCATAGGGTCGCACAGAGTCGGACACAACTGAAGCGACTTAGCACCAGCAGCATATATATATATATATATATATATATATATATATATTAAAATGAAATGATAGCAATATTTAAAAAAAAAGAACCCCACGGAGTTCACAAAAGGGTTCACCTCTCTGTCCCGGGGGTCCCCTGCCCAATGTGGGCAACGCTCTCCTTACCTTCTGAATAGTGAGACAAGGTCAAGAGGCTGACGCAGGAGGCGCCCGCACCGGAGCCGAAGATGGTGACTCTCTTGGGGTCCCCGCCGAAGGCCCCGACATTCTCCTCGATCCAGCGTAAGGCTTGGATCTGATCCAGGAGCCCGTAGTTGCCTTTGGCCGCCTGGTCGCCGGTGCTTAGAAAGCCTGCAGAGGAACACAGGAGATTTTGGGGTCGTCACCTGCAGAATATAAGGCCACAGCATCGCTGCTACTTGGAAAGATATTTCATGGGACATTTTGTTCCTTGTTTGCTTTTTCTCTGGATATACGGATGCAACAGAGTAGCACCTTTTCACTGCAGAAAAGGTTATATGATATAAGCAATAGTTAAAATGGTTTTTGTTTCTTTTGAAAAAGAAAGTGAAAGTCACTCAGTTGTGTCTGACTCTGCGACCCCATGGACTACAACAGTCCATGGAATTCTCCAGGCCAGAATACTGGAGTGGGTAGCCTTTCTTTTCTCCAGGGGATCTTCCCAACCGAGGGATCAAACCCAGGTCTCCTGCATTGCAGGCGGATTCTTTACCAACTGAACTACCACAGAAGCCCTGTTTCTTTTGACAATATAATGAAATGTTTCACTGGGGCTTTGTACAGGGTTAACATATAAAGCAAAATGAAACTAAAATATTCACGATACATGACAATATCGGAAACCTATACATTTTATAGGCTAGCAGTAAAGAGTCCACAAGCAATGCAAGAGATGCTGATTCAATCCCTAGGTTAGGAAGACTTCCTGGAAAAGAAAATAGCAACCCACGCCAGTATTCTTGCCTGGGAAATCCCAAGGACGGAGGAGCCTGGCGGGCTACAGTCCTTGAGGTCCCAAAGAGTCAGACACAACTTAGCGATTAAATACAAACAACATTCATTTTACTAGATTCAAGTCATTACTCCCGTATGTATCTAGGTTTTCCTTGGAAAAACAAAAAAGACTTAAAAAAGACAAAGCCTACTTTTTCAGGGAAAAATGTCTGTGTGGCACCAGACTTTAAGATTGTGTATACTGTGTATAAAACTGTGTATAAGATTGTGTGTATAAGATTTTGTGCACTGTGTATAAAAACAGTATAGGTTACTTTTTCCCCATTGACTTCCTCATTAACATTTTATTTAACTCCATTCAACACACAAATTTCAAAGGAAGTTAGAACCATCATGACATGCCAATCTTAAATAGTTTGAAATGCATCTCTCCTTTTCTATATTAAAAGAGATATTACAGTTACATGCAGAAACTTACAATTCTTTAATCTCGGCCAAAAGGCAATGCATATTCAAATCTCCCCAACTGTCCCCCCAAAATAGCACGGACTGCGATACGTTCTTTTAAAAACTAGGAGGATTTTAGTTTTTAGTTTTAATTTTAAAAAGTGTAAGTTAAGGAATGAGATATCACTCAAGGCATCAAACCCTAAATGCCACCTGAAAAGCTGCAAAGAAGACCATCTGGGCATTCATTGTGGCAAAGTGATCAGTTTTTTGATTTTTGAGATCACATGCCCTTTCCAGTTCACACTGCAGAAATATCTTGACCTGGAACCTCTGCTTTCCTCTGATGCTTGAAGTCTTCCTGTGGGATGGACAGATGCTCTCTTGCTCAGATTTAAGACTATGAATATTTTATGAAACATCCCCCGAGCTTAAATACTAGCACAAACTTTAATCCAACTTTACATGCAAATCTGTCTTGAGTAAGCCTTCTGGGAGGAAGAAAGAGTCATAAAAAGTTTTTTTCCCCCCTACTTCCCATTCTTACATGACCCTACACAAAATCCCAATATATTTCCTCTGTGTTGTTGCTGTTCAGTCAATAAGTTGTGTCTGACTCTTTGTGACCCCATGGACTGTAGCATACCAGGCTTCCCTGTCCTTCACCATCTTCCAGGGTTTGCCCAAGTTCATCTCCATTGAATTGGTGATGCCATCTAACCATCTGATCCTCTGTTGCTCCCTTCTCCTCCTGTCCTCAATCCTTCCTGGCATCAGGATTTTTTCCAATGAGTTAGTTCTTCTCATCAGGTGGCCAAAGTATTGGAGCTTCAGCTTCAGCATCATTCCTTCCACTGAATATTCAGGACTGATCTCCTTTAGGGATTGACTGGTTTGATCACCTTGCCATCCAAGGGACTCTCAAGAGTCTTTTCCAACACCACAGTTCGAAAGCATCAATTCTTTGGCACCAAGCCTTCTTTATGGTCCAGCTCTCATATCCATACATGACTACTGGAAAAAGCATAGGTTGGATTACTTGGACCTTTGTCAGCAAAGTGATATCTCTGCCTTTTAATACACTGTGTAAGTTTGTCATAGCTTTCGTGCCAAGAAGCAAGCATTTTCTAATTTCATGGCCGCAGTCACCATCCCCAGTGATTTTAGAGCCCAAGAAGAGAAAATCTGTCATCGCTTCCACTTTTCTCCCTTTATTTTCCTCTTTATTGCAAGGGATATGACATTCACATATTTCAGGGACTGCTTATTAAATAAGCATGGCCAGTAAGCAGTGTTTACATGAAGACAGGCTATTTGGGACTGAAAATGACAGAAATGAGAACCAATGCCTTCAAGCAAACCTGGAGGGCTTCCCAGCTGGTTCAGTGGTTAAGAATTCACCTGACAAGCAGCAGATCTGGGTTTGATCCCTGGGTCTGAAGATCCCCTGGAAAAGGAAATGACAACCCAACCCACTCCAGTATTCTTATCCGGGAAATTCCCTGGACAGAGGAGCCTGGCGAGCTACCATCTATGGGGTCCCAAAGAGTCAGACACGACTGAGCAGCTGAGCACATAAGCAAAGCTGGCAGCAACCCAAGAAACCCTCAGAGTACCAGCTTCCCAAAACCTAAACCAAAATCATAAAGGATGAGATCTTACACCAATCTATGGGAAGGAAGGAAGTTACCTTCCCATAGTTTGCCCAAGTACTTATGCGCGATGGAGTGTGTGAACCAGGAGGGGATTGGAAATGAATGGTCTGATTCAAACAAAAACAGTAAGAATTTTTTTTTTTTTTTTTTGCCATTGTTGTTCTGAAATAACAATCATCTGGACTCCCAACCTCCTTGCCTGAGTGCATACAAGGAGGTCAACTGCCAGGTTGCACATTCAGGGAATGACGCACAAATCCCCTCCCCTCTAGAGTTCATGGGGGTGCCTTCAAGTTGAGCAACTGGAAGGGAGTGTTCAGACATTATCAGGTGCTCCCTTATGTAACTAGCAATTGCTAATTAGTCTTTCCTGCCCGAGAATGTTCTGGAACCCCTCCTCCCTGCATTCATCCCTCCTGCATTTTACATGCCTTCTCATAAAATGAACCCCAGTTTGCTGGGCAGGGAAAAGCCTCTTTCAGCCAGCTTTATGGACAATACCAGCTAATAATGACGGTTTGGGTGCCGGATAATAACCATAAAGAGAAAGCCTCTCTCCCTCCATTCAGCAAAGAGCTGATTCCTTTCTAAAGGCTCCAGGAATTTTCTGGCAAAACCGTTCTGGTTTTAACCCATGCTTCCTCCATCCGCCTCTCTCCTACGCTCCACTCTCACAGAATGACCTCCTCACTTATTTTTCTGGAGATAAGCCTGACGATTTGTAATGGATGGTAAACCACGAGTCTTTAGGAAATCAGAGACCCTTGGTCCACACTGAAAGACGACCATCTCTCCTGCAGAACGTGACTGTCCAATAATCTCTAAGAGAGGAGGGACCATTAACATTCTGCACCCTGGCAAATCCTACTTCTTCTAAAAGCATCCCATGGAAAGGTTTGATGCTGGCGATTCTAATCTCCTTCCAAAAGGTCTGCAGGAAACAGCTTTCCCTGTGTCTCTGAACACCAGCAAAAGAATGCGGGGTGTTTTGAAGCTGGTGTTTCCATACCATTTGACGTGGAATCTTCATTTACTGCTACAACCAGGGATGGCTTTTTTCACTCTTTTTTCACCTTTTATTTTGTATTGGAGTATAACCGATTAAAAGTGTTGTGATAGTTTCAGGTGGACAGTGAAGGGACTCAGCCATACATGTACATGTATCCATTCTCCCTCAAACTCCCTTCCCATCCAGGCTGCCAAAGGACAATGAACAGAGTTCCCTGTGCTGTCCAGCAAGTCCTTGTTGGTTCTCCATGTTACACACAGCAGTGTGTCCATGTCCATCCCAAACTCTCTGACTATCCCTTCCCCCATCCTTCCCCCTGGGAACCATAAGGTTATTACAGAGTATTGAGCAGAGTTCCCTGTGCTGTCCACCAGGTCCTTGTTTGGTTCTCCATGTTAAATACAGCAGTGTGTCCATGTCCATCCCAAACTCCCTAACTATCCCTTCCCCCATCCTTCCCCCTGGGAACCATAAGGTTATCACAGAGTATTGAACAGAGTTCCCTGTGCTGAACAGCAGGTCCTTGTTGGTTCTCCATGTTAAACACAGCAGTGTGTCCATGTCCATCCCAAACTCCCTAACTATCCCTTCCCCCATCCTTCCCCCTGGGAACCATAAGGTTATCACAGAGTATTGAACAAAGTTCCCTGTGCTGGACAGCAGGTCCTTGTTGGTTCTCCATGTTAAACACAGCAGTGTGTCCATGTCCATCCCAAACTCCCTGACTATCCCTTTCCCCATCCTTCCCCCATTTCGTTTGTTCTTTGCGGTGCTTCAGATTTCCCATTGCAGGACCAGAATGAATGCCAGTGATCTTATATTCCCTAGGAGAGCATATTGTTCTCCTAGTCTAACTGTCAAAATACAGTGTTTGATGGATCTGCCTGGTGGTCCAGCTGTTAGCACTTCAACTTCCAAAGTGGGGTGGGGGGGGTTGTTTCTAGGTTTGATCCCTGGGTGGGGAGATAAGATCCCACAAATCTCGTGGCCAAAAAACCAAAACATAAAACAGAAGCAACACTGTCACAAATCGAATAAAGCCTTTAGAAATGTTTCACATCAAAAATGCTAAAACAAAACAAAAAATTTCAGTGTTTGATATAATCCAGACAGACCATGGGTGGGGGTTTCCTAGAGTGGGATTGTATGAACAACATGATAGCAGCTTGTCAACTGGGAAACAACCACACACTTTACCAAAGATCGAAGAGTCTGAGTCAGTTTCCCAGATAAGCTAGTAACTTTCCTCATATGCTAGAGATGAATTCACAGAAGCCAGTCCTTGACTGGCCAAACCTGGTGATTTTAAACAAATGGCTCCTTTTCACTGACAACCACTCCTGGCTCCAAATGCTCTAACCATCTCAGCTGATGAAACATTGGTTTTTGAGATTTACTGTCTCCGAAGTGAAGCTTGTAAATCGGTAAGCCGCCCCACCCCCCACCAACATTAACTGAACAAGGAGAGAGATGCACAAAAGAAGTCATTTGAATTTAGACAGATTACGGACTAGATTGATACTGAGTTTCATTCAAAGCACTGGAAGGAATAAAACAAACACACACACATACATACACACACACACACGCTCACACGAGATGTGCTAAGTGACTGGGTGTTTATTTTAAAATGTGGTTCATGGAAAAGATGCTTTAAAAACCTAAATTCCATTTCTCACTTGCACGTTGAATGAAATGAGTACTGTGTGCACCGTGTTTGGTCTAAATATTGCTCTAGAACAGAAAGTTGAGGGTTTTAGGATGGCTAACCAGCATCTAAATGTTCCTCGTTCAACTGAAGAGTTTAGGAGATTGGTTCCAGAACACACAGCTTTCTGCCCACTTCAAGTTGGCCGTAAGAACCTCAGTGGGGTCAGATGTATTAATAACTACACTTTGGTTGTTTACAACATGACTTTAATGCCACAGATGATGTAATCCGTTGAAGAATAATTCATTACCTAAGCGTGAAAGATTGAGGGCAGGAGGAGAAGGGATGACAGAGGATGAGATGGTTGGATGGCATCATCAACTCAATGGACGTGAGTTTCAGCAAGTTCTGGGAGATGGTGAAGGACAGGGAAGCCTGGCATGTTGCAGTTCATGGGGTCACAAAGAGACACAACTGCACAAACGTGTCCACACATGCACGCATACACACACACAGAGGCAGTCAGCTTTGGCTTTGAATCTACAAAAAAGCCTCATATTTCTCAGGTGTAAAGTTGAGAAAAGTATACCTTAGTCCAATAGCACAGCTTGAGAAACTAACTGGAAAATGTACTTTTGAAAGCATCGTGCTTCTTGGAGAGCCGATACACATTTTGCACTTTTTTGTTTTTCCTGACACTACAAGTTGTATTTAAGACATAAAGATGATTTATATAAAACTCTATGTTACAAACATGATATGAGAAATGCTGCCATTTATTTCTGTTTGACACACAGAGAAAGTAAGGACAGGTATCTGTTGAAAAATGAAAGAATGTCATAGGGAAAGTGGATAACTGGTCTACCTAGGCTCTGTCTGTATTACGCAGATGATAGTATTCACAATAGCCGTGTATGCAAACAGCCTAAATGCCCATCTACAAATGAATGCATAAAGAAGATGTGACATACTATAGTAAAGCAAATATCTTACAATAAAAATTTTAAAAAGAAGATGTGGTAGAGTGCGTGTTTCTGCAGCACATACAGTAAAACTGGAGCCATACAGAGAAGATTAGCACGGACCCTGAGCAAGCATGACACAAAAACTCATGGATCGTTTCATATTTTTTATGATATATGTATAATTATGGCTGATTTTCATTGTTGTATGGCAGAAAACAACACAACAATGTAAAGCAATATTCTTCCAATTAAGAAAAAAGAAAATAAAAACCAAAATATTTATTTATTTAAAAAAAAAGATGATGCATTATCTATACACACACACACACACACACACACACACACACAGGAATGTTACACAGCCACAAAAAAAGAATGAAATCAGGCCATTTACAGAAACATCGATGAACCTAGAGATTTTCATATGAAGTGAAGTAAGTCAAAGAGAGGAAGACAAATATCCTGTGATATCACATGTGAAATCTGAACTATGACACCAATGAACTTAACTATGAAACAGAAAGTGACTCCTAGGCAGAGAACAGTCTTGTGGCCGCCAAGAGGGACGGGTGGAGGGAGGGGTGGGGTGGGAGTTCGGGATTCCTAGATGCAAATTACTATACACAGGATGGATGAACAAGAGCCTACCATAGTCTATAGAGTACAGCGAACTATATTCAGTATCCTCTGATACATCCTCATGGAAAAGAATATGAAAAAGGATATATATATATATATATATATATATATATATACACACACACACATATATGAACATATATATATATATATAAAACTGAGTCACATTGCCATACAGCAGTAATTAAAACAACATTGTAAATCAACTACACTTCGATAAAAAAAAAAGATTATGCAGATGATAAACAAAGCTTATATGCTCTGACTGCAAAATGTTGTTGGTGAATAACTTTGCATGAAGGTGATGCATATTTATCTGTTCAGTCTGTGTATTCAGTGCTTGTTTATTATTTATTTAGTGTTTATTGGGTACTCAGAGTCTAAAGAGAAACGCAAGGCAAAAATATATTACAACTGCAATCATGCTGAGAAAATGATGGAGGTCCTTATTCAACCAAATTTCTGATATACATGCAATGACCCAACTAACATGCTAAAAGCTGAGGGAAAATGATATATTATTAGAGTGGATATCAACACATATTTCAAAAACTTACAGAAAGCTTATTTCATTTGTGAGCTACAATTAATTTAACAAAAATATTTTAAAACTTATTAGGAAAGTCATATTTTTTGCCATCATAGTATGCTTATGAAACATGCATGAAATATATATATATATGTGCATGTGTCTGTCTGTCTGCATGCTCAGTTGCTCAGTTGTGTGCAATATTTTGTGACTCCATGGACTGTAGCTCGCCAGGCTTCTCTGTCCATAGGATTTCAGAGGCAAGAATACTGGAGTGGGCTGTCATTTCCTCCTGCAGGGGATCTGTCAGACCCAGAGGATCAAACACCCCCTTCTCCTGCACTGGCTTTTGGGCTCTTTACCACTAAACCACCAGGGATGCCCATATATATTTTGTATTTTATGGTATTCATGGCAGTACAAATTGTATTTAAGAAATAAAGATGATTTATATAACTCTATGTTACAAATGTGAAACATAATTTTGATAGTTTCTCACAAAGTGTACAAATTCTAAATATGCTGATCTATTTAGACACACTAAGTCTAAGTCTAAGTGAAAGTCGTTCAGTCGTGTCCGACTCTTTGCGACCCCATGGACTATACAGTCCATGGAATTCTCCAGGCCAGAATACTGGAGTGGGTAGCCATTCCCTTCCCCAGGGAATCTTCCCAACCCAGGGATCAAACCCAGGTCTCCCGTATTGCAGTGGATTCTTTACCAGCTGAGCCACCAGGGAAGCTCACTATTAGATACACTATTTCATCCTCAATTGCAAGACAAGCATGGGTGGTTGCTGGGTTTCCTAGTACTTATGACTGGATACTATCTAGGGGCAGATGAGAATTAATCTGGTTTGTTATTTGTCCATAAAACGCTAACAACTAAATATATATATTAAAATAAAACAGACATTCTTCTTCATCTCTATCAAAACCTAGTCATGCTGACTAATTCATATAATCTTAAATGTATACAGAAATATTCTCAAGCTTTCCAATGTTGGTTTTCAATGGGAACCTTGGAACTTGGTTAAGAAGACAGTTTAAGGTTTCCTTTGCTGTGCTAAAGCTTATAAGTTTGATGAGGTCCCATTTGTTTATTTTCAATTTTCTTGGGAGAACAGATAAAGAAGATGTGGTACATGTATACAATGGAATACTACTCAGCCATAAAGAATGAAATAAGGCCATTTGCAGCAATGTGGATCAGCGTAGAGATGATCATACTAAGTGAAGTCAGTCAGACAAAGACAAATATATGATATCACTTATACATGCAACCCCATGGACTATAGAGTCCATGGAATTTTCCAGGCCAGAACACTGGAGTGGGTAGCTGTTCCCTTCTCCAGGGGATCTTCCCAACCCAGGGATGGAACCCAGGTCTCCCACATTGCAGCTGGATTCTTTACCAGCTGAGCCATCAGGGAAGCCCAAGAATACTGGAGTGGGTAGCCTATCCCTTCTCCAACGGATCTTCCAGACCCAGGAATCAAACTGGGTTCTCCTGTACTGCAGGCGGATTCTTTAACAGCTGAGCTATCAGGGAAGCCCCTGACACATGCAATCTAAAAAATACTACAGGTGAACTTATTTACAAAATAGAAGTGGACTAATGCAAAAAAACAAACTTATGGTTACCAAAGGGGATCTGAAGTGGTAGGAACTGCACGTTTGGGGTTAACATACTCACCCTGCTATATATAAACTATATAAACAAAAGGTCCTCGTGTATGGCAGAGTGAACTACATTTAATCAATATCTTGTAATAACCAAGAATGGAAAACATTACCTATATGCATTCATCTATCTGTCTGTCCATCCATCCATCAAACTGAATCGCATTGCTGTTGACCTGAAACTTAACGCAATACTGTAGGAAAAAAAGACTGATAACAAAAGACCCTGGGAAGGTCTGAGAAGAAATGCAACACACATTAGCAACAAGTGAATGGAATGACGTAGGAAAGAACCACTGGGCTAGCCAGAAAGTTCACTTGGGTTTTTCCATTAGATTCTACGGAAAAATCTGAACAAACTTTTTGGACAACCCAATAAAATCCCAATAGAAAGTTCAGTTTCAGGTACAGAAAGGTGGTTGTTGAAGAAGTAGGGATATTTCTCAGGAACGAGTGCATATGCCCTCTGTGTAACACACACTCAAATTGTCCCTTTGGTTGAATAGTTTGACTATGCTGTCTTCCTGGTGAATTCTCGATTATTAAAAATCCTCCCTGGAAGAAAGGCTATGACAAACCTAGACCAGCCTATTAAAAAGCAGAGACATCACTTTGACGACGAATGTCCAAAGAGTCAATGCTGTGTTTTCCCCAGTAAACCATGTACGGATGTGAGAGTGGGACCATAAAGAGGGCTGAGTGCCAAAGAACTGATGCTTTCAAACTGCGGTGCTGGAGAAGACTCTTGAGAGTCCTGTGGACAGCAAAGAAATCAAACCAGTCCATCCTAAAGGAAACAGTCCTGAATATTCATTGGAAAGAGTGATGCCGAAGCTGAAGTTCCAGTACTAGGGCCACCTGATGCAAAGAGGCGACTCACTAGGAAAGACCCTGATGCTGGGAAAGATTGAAGGCAAAAGGAGAAGTGGATAACAGAGGATGAGACGGTTGGATGGCATCACTGATTCAAAGGACAGGAGTTTGAGCAAGCTCTGGGAGATGGTGAAGGACAGGGAATCCTGGCATGTTGCAGTCCACGGGCTTGCAAAGAGTCGGACACAACTGAGCAACTGAACTGACTAGGAGAGTTGAAAGTGCATTTCTCCAATGAAGAGTCTACTACAGCACTCAGCTTGTAAGACCCCTTCATATTATTTTGGTTTCACTGTGAATGTAGGTAAAGCAACTGTGAAATGAATTTACTTTAAGAAGGGAAACAGCATATGATGAAAAACAGAATATCTTTTATCTAATTATTCAAGATTTGCTCAAAAACCAACCAGTATTCCCCACTCGAGTGAGGCCTTGGATCAGCCAACATGCTTCTAACCCCAGAGCAATTGGCTGTGGAACTGGAAATCATGACAAATTTTCAATAGGATGACTATGGAATATTGCATAATGTTCAGTTTCCAAGAAAAGTTCCATTATGTTGATCCTATTCATTTTTGTCACATAGCTAAATTCTACACTCTTGCTCACTGAAATGCAAGGAATGAAATGGGGAAAAAAATATTTAATTGACCATCATAATTAAATACAAACTTCAAATAACACCTGACCTTTTCATGCAAAACAACTTATAATTAACAAATTCATTTTGTGTTCCTGAAACTGAGCTTTCCTTTCATTATCAATATTGATGGCTTCTAGAGTTATGTCTGTGGCTAAACTGCCATGTTATTTTAAAAGCATAAAGTGACACAAAACAGTTGATTAGTAATGAGTTATTTTTATACGAAAACAGCTGATTATCATCTTTGCTGTTGTTGCTCAGTTGCTAAGTCATGTCTAACTCTCTGCAACCCCACGGACTCCAGCACACCAAGCTTCCCTGTCCTGCACTATCTCTTGGAGTTTGCTCAAACTCATGTCCATTGAGTTGGTGATGCCATCCAACCATCTCATCCTCTGTCCTCCCCTTCTCCTCCTGCCCCTAATCTTTCCCAGCATCAGGGTCTTTTCCAATGAGTTGGCTCTTCACATCCGGTGGCCAAAATATTGGAGCTTGAGTGTCAGCATCAATCCTTCTAATGAATATTCAGGGTTGGTTTCCTTCAGTATTGACTGGTCTCATCTCCTTGCTGTCCAACACACTCTAAAGAGTCTTGTCCAGCACCATGGTTTGAAAGCATCAGTTCTTCAGTGCTCAATCTTCTCGGTGGTCCAGCTCTCAGATCCATACATGGCTACAGGAAAAACCAGTAGCTTTGACTGTATACTCCTTTGTTGGCAAAGTGATGTCTCTGCTTTTTAACACATTGTCTAGATTCTCATGTAGATTTTTTTTAATCACCCTCCTTGTCCAAATCGTATATCTGTTAAATTGTGTATGTATGGCAGCTGCGTATATGTGAATGCCAAAATCCTAATGTATAAGCAGGGATTTATAAAGGAAAATCATAAAGTGGGCATCTTGTTACAATTACAGAATGGAATAAATTAATTTTAAATATAAATTTATGTCAGCTTGTTATCATCAGCCCTAGCACCAGGTAGAGTGCTGAAAAGTCAACCGAATGGAATAGAAATATCATTTCTACCACCTTATGCCCAATTATTGAAGGGTGAAGAGTCTCTTCTGATCGCAAAGATTGATTCTTCATAAGGTACATGACAGGTTTGGAAGAAACTCACTAGATGCTCTTCAGTTTTTATGAAAAACCACATAATATGCATACAGTGTTGGTGGGAATGTACACTGGTGTAGCCACTTTGGAAAACAGTATGAAGCTTCCTCAAAATAACTAAAAATAGAGTTCTCATACGATCCAGCAATTTCACTCCTGGGCATATATCCAAAGAAAACTCTAATTCAAAAAGATATGTGCACCCCCAATGTTCACTGCAGCACTTTTTACAATAGCTAAGACATGGAAGAACCTAAATGTCCATCAACAGATGAATGGATAAAGAAGGTGTTTTGTACACACACAAACACATACACACACACACACACACACACACACACACACACACACACACACACACACACACACACACTGGAGTATTACTCAGCCATGAAAAAGAATGAAATAATGCCATTTGCAGCAACATGGATGGAGTTAGAAGATATTATACTAAGTGAAAAAAAGTCAGACAGAGAAAGATAAATACTGTATGATATTACTTATATACAGAGTCTACAAAGTACAACAAACTCGTGCCTATAACAAAAAAGAAGCAAAGGAAGAAGTGAAATGTATGATGACGTAACTAAGGAATTCATGTTATCAGTGAGCATAAACAAGCTACATCTTCAAATATCACCATGGCTGAACACCAAAAACACAGCCTTCCATGCAAAATGTCAGGTGAAGATGAATATATGATTTAATTTACTGAAGATCAAAACCAGTCTACGCGTGGCATATTAATAGGGTCATGCTAAGATGATTTTGTATAAATAAAATGTAGCAGAAGGAAGTGATAAACAAGAATCAGAGAGGTTATGACTCTGAGTAAGACCAAAGGCATATAGTTTAAAAGGGGAAGAGAGAGGGATCCAAAAAAATCTTCATTGTGTTCTACTTTTATTTCTATTTCAGATTACGTTGTTAGCGAGTTGTTTAAGTAAATGTCCATGGATGAAAACTTCTCTCATGTTAAAAACAATAAAAAGATTACAAATGCCTTAAAAACTGGATTCAGGACTCCATGAAGTAGCTGGAGATATTTAAAATTTTTTTTTTTCTTTTCCAGGTCAAATTCAGCAGTTCAACAAACAGCATAATCACCAACTCTAAATTTTCGAATGCAGGGAAGCCGATGGCTTTACGTTCATAGTCTCGTTTTCGATAAATGTTAAAAGAGCAATCGTTTATCTGGAATGTAGACAATGACACATGTTCTAATTCTTCCCTGGCTTGTGCTAAACGCTCTTTTGCAGGATTGAGAACTAAGGAGTCTAAAGAATTAAGTCTCAATTAGAATTTACGAAGGCATTTAGTACAAGTTTTCTTAAACCTGATGTTCTACCGTTCTAATTTGCCACAGCTGTGGAATGTGTTCTAACTTTTTAACAGGGGTTTTCAGACACAGCTGAACACCTGGAAGGTATTTTCAAAAAAGTTCCAGACTAAACCTCCTGAGGATTCTGACACTGACTGTGCTTCTGGGATGGGCAGATAATTATTCAAATGGCAAGAACACCTACGGAGACAATACAGCTTCTAACGGGATTCCAGCGGCGTACTCAGAACTACCTTAACAAAGGCACAAGTTTATTATTATTTTGATGAGAGAAGCAAACCCAGCTTGGGGAGAGAACTGACTTACATTGTGTTCTTTCTTAACTCATGCACGGCAGAAAGAGAATGCCAAAAGAATAGATTATAAAGGTGCTGGGCTGTGCCTAGTCGCTTCAGTGGTGTCCAACTCTGTCCATGGGATTCTCCAGGCAAGAATACTGGAGTGAGTTGCCATTTCCTCCTCCAGGGGATCTTCCCCACCCTGGGATCAAACCCGGGTCTCTTACGTCTCCCACACTAGCAGGAGGGTTCTTTACCACTAGCGCCACCTGGGAAGCCCAGATTATAAATATGGTTCAGCAAATTGGACAGTTTGATGAATTAAAACAAAATCCCCGGTTATACGATGCCCAAAAGATGAAAACAGCTGAGAGATAGTCCATTTGAAAGGATTAAGTTCACATTATCAAGGTAAAATGTTTCGAGTTTCTCCTCAAATTGTAAGTTAAATCTGATACATACAAAATACAAAAACACACAGGCACACACCTATACAAACAAATGAGTGGATTTCTGTACAAACTGAGAAGCAGCTGAGTTTCTCATGCTGGTACCCAAGGTATTAATGAAATCATTCATATACAGAAGCAGAGAAAACTGCTTTCAGAGATAACTATGTTACCATGCTCTGCAAGAAAGCTGAAGTTTGCTCGCTGGTGGTTCAGATGGTAAAGAATATACCTGCAATACAAGAGACCAAGCTTCTATCCCTGGGTTGGGAAGATCTGCTGGAGAAGGGAATGGCAACCCACTCTGTTATTCTTGCCTGGAGAATTCCACGGACAGGCCGTGTAGTGGCAAAGGGGCTTCCTAGGTGGCTCAGTGGTGAAGAATCCACCTGCCAATGCAACAGACGCGGGTTCCATCCCTGGGTGGGGAAGATCCATTCTCCCCCAAACTCCCCTCCCATCCAGGTTGCCACATGACATGGAGCAGAGCTCCCTGTGCTGTCCAGCAGGTCCCTGTTGGTTCTCCATGTTAAATACAGCAGTGTGTCCATGTCCATCCCAAACTCCCTAACTATCCCTTCCCCCATCCTTCCCCCTGGGGACCATAAGGTTATTACAGAGTATTGAGCAGAGTTCCCTGTGCTGTCCAGCAGGTCCTTGCTGGTTCTCCATGTTACATACAGCAGTGTGTCCATGTCCATCCCAAACTGCCTAACTATCCCTTCCCCCATCCTTCCCCCTGGGAACCATAAGGTTATTACAGAGTATTGAGCAGAGTTCCCTGTGCTGGACAGCAGGTCCTGGTTGGTTCTCCATGTTAAATACAGCAGTGTGTCCATGTCCATCCCAGACTCCCTGACTATCCCTTCCCCAATCCTTCCCCAAGGCAAACATAAGTCTGTTCTCTAAGTCTGTAAATCTGTTTCCATCTTGTAAGTTCATGGGAATCGTTTCTTTTTAGATTCCACAAATGTGTAAATATGTACATGGAGGACTGTCAAAATATTTACAATAGCAATATTGTGAAAAACCTGAACACTAGAATGGAGAACACATGCGCACCCATGAACACACACATACACAATCTCCGTAACTCCCAATGGACTGACCCAGGAAGAGGCTCTTGGCTAACAGAAGGTCAGAACACCCTTATTTCATCAAATCAATTGGCTAAAGTACTATATCGATAGAACATCCTTTTCTGGTACCTTGTGTGCTCCAAAAATGCATTTAGAAACCTTTAAAAGATCCATTTTAAATAAAAACCTTTATATAAATTTAAGAAAACAAATTAAAAAACCTTAGATTTTAAAATAATCTTTCTCCTCCTGCCATGCGGAATTATCTTATGCTCACTCTCTTTCAACATTTCTGTCTCCTCAATATCTGCCGCAGTTAGTAAGTTTTCCTCTTTTTCGTGTGCTTTCCTGATTATGATTTTCAATCATGACGATGGATCTGATAAGGAAGGCCTGTGCTCAGCGCTTTGGTGTGCTCAGTTCCCAATGATGTTCCAAAATTAAAATAACACAAGGAAAAAAAAATGTCAGTGAGCACACCTAAAATAGTTGGGTTGACTTAGAAACGCAAAGCATATAGAATGCAGTGTGTTGGCCAACCCTCTTAGTTTTAAATGCTCGGAGGCTCCTTCTGCTTGGATGCTAATGTTTTAAAGCTTCCCCGACACCTGCATTGGCTGCCCAGGTAAGACAGCTCTGAGAGACACATGGAGGAGAATAAGCAAGTATGTTTGGAAAAATCCATAATGTCACCTCATCACTTTCCCTACCTCAGCTGAGCCATCTGGAGGGCACTGAGACCATACTGTTGCAAGAAGAAATACACCAAAATACAGTGTTACTCATACATCTCTTCTATTGCAGGCTGCATTTCACGTAAGGGAAAAAAAAACAACTTATGTCTAATACTCTTTCAAATAGTGGTGTTGGAAAAGACTCTCAATAGTCCCTTGTTGGACTGCAAGGAGATCCAACCAGTCCATCCTAAAGAACATCAACCCTGAACATTCATTGGAAGGACTGAGGCTGAAGCTGAAACTCCAGTATTTTGGCCACCTGATGTGAAGAGCTGACACATTAGAAAAGACATCGATGCTGGGAAAGATTGAAGGCAGGAGAAGAAGCCGACGACAGAGGGTGAGATGGTTGGATGGCATCACCGGCTCAATGGACATGAGTTTGAGTCAATTCCAGCAGTGAAGGACGGGGAGGCCTAGCGTGCTGAAGTCCATGGGGTTGCAAAGAGTCGGACACAACTAAGTGACTGAACAACAGCAACAACAAATACTCATTTGTAGAAATGAAGCTGTACTTTTCAGGGATTCAATCAGCACCTATAACATTCTTTTAAATCACTCGACTCTCTTATAACAGGGGTGAGATTTAAAAGTCACTTCCATAACTTTTAACCACATTTTTTAAAATTAAAATGTCTATTTTAGGCTAATTCTTAATTGAGCTGCAATTTAAGAGAGGATTTTTTTAAGGGGTAAAGAGATGAGTCAAACCCTTTCTTAGCTTGTCTAGGATTCACTGTCTTGTAAGAAGCTAATTTCTCTTGCCTTTAGGACAATGGCTTAATAGCTATTGTGCTGTGAAAAAAAATGGGAGGAAATCGTAGAATCACATCCATGGGAGAACTGGATGCTGTGGGCTACTTCCGTTGGTGTTCACAGTGGCACTGCTTGCTTCTATTTTCAAGGAAATGACAGCTTCGTTTGTACAGGCAAGCAAAATGCAGTCTACAATCAGAAATCATTTTAAATTATCTTCCTTCCACAGGCTCCACTATGACCTACTCTGGTCCTGGAGAAGTTTATAAAACATGAGGACTAAATCTCTAAATCAACAAGGAGGCTCTTACGTGCAACATCTAAGACAGCAGAAGGCAATGGAAATCTCAGAGCGATCCAAAGATAAAATGTTGGTCTGGAGGTTATGCTAACATTTTTATTAATTTCTATACAGACCGACTCAATGGACATGAGTTTGGGTAAACTCCGGGAGTTGGTGATGGACAGGGAGGCCTGGCGTGCTGCAGTTCATGGGGTCACAAAGAGCTGAACACAACTGAGCGACTCAACTGGACAGAGCACATTATGCGAAATGCTAGGCCGGATGAATCACAAGCGAGAATCAAGATAGCTGGGAGAAATATTAACAACCTCAGATATGCAGATGATACCACTCTAATGGCAGAAAGTGAAGAGGAACTAAAGAACCTCTTGGCGAGGGTGAGAGAGAAGAGTGAAAAGGCTGGATTAAAACTCAACATTCAAAAAATGAAGATCTGGTTCCATCACTTAAGGGCAAATAGGGAAAAAGTGGAAACACTGACAGATTTTCTTTTTTGGGGGGGCTCCAAAATCACTGTGGACGGTGACTGCAGCCATGAAATTAAAAGATGCCTGTTCCTTGGAAGCTGAAGCTCCAATACTTTGGCCACCTGATGCGAAGAACTGACTCATTGCAAAAGACCCTAATGCTGACTGAGATCAAAGGCAGGAGGAGAAGAGGGCAACAGAGGATGAGATGGTTGGATGGCCTCACCATGGACATGAATTTGAGCAAACTCCAGAAGATAGTGAAGGACAGGGAAGCCCGGCGAGCTGCAGTCCATGGGGTCGCAAAGAGTTGGGCACGACTGAGCGACTTAGCAACACCGAACGACAACAACGAGAGGTGAAGAAAGACCATTTCTCATCTAAAGATGTATTTCCTGAGAAATTACAACTAATGTATGGGAAATAACCCAACTGAGAACCCAAACTAGCAAATGAATTTAAGGGATAACAAATACAAGAAAAGTTGTGTAGGTCAGTTAGCTGTCCTTACAGAGCTGTCTCAGGCTGTGAAATGACCACGAATAAGGAAAGGATACAGATGCGAGATACTGTGGCAATGACTTTGAACTGCAGGGAGGAAACATGGCAACTATGAACACATTCCTGAACAGAGATGTATTATTAATGATGTGCTTTTTGCTTCACTGAATATTATCGATTCAAGACATATCACTACGTTTTTTACAGAGTGACACAATTAATATCCCCATGTGAATTTGTTAGAGATTAAAATTGATCCAGGGTTCATCACACAACTTATCTTTAAAATTTACTAATTGAAGGATGAGCGCTTCACAATACTGTGTTGGTTTCTGTTGTACATCAACGTGGGTCAGCCATAAAAATGGATATTTCTCCTCCCTCTTGAACCTCCCTCCCGCCTCCCACCCCCTCCCAGCCCTCTAGCTTGTCACAGAGGAGTGGTTTGAGTTCCCCGATTCATACAGTAAATTCCCACTGGCTCTGTCTATTTGACACAAGGCAGTGTGTTTCAAGGTTACCCTGTCCATTGGTTGCACGGCCTCTTTCCCGCCATTATCCACCTTATGACCGCCATCTTTCAAGGTCTGCTCCATTAGGATTCTGTTCCAACTTTGTGTTTATTTTAAACACAAGCTTATCATCATAAAATTGTGGAAAATGAGAGTTTGAGTGAGAGAGAGGTTGTCAGTGAGTTTTATGCAGACACTTTGTCTCATGGTCTAAGTGACATATAGACCAGCGTCTCAGAAGGTGACGGCTCTTCAGAATGTAGCTCTGATTCAGACAATGCGAAGAGAAGACCAAGAGAAAGACAGAAATCCTTGGTGACGGATTCTGCTATGGAGAGTGGACATGAAAAGGGTGCTAGAGAACGCTCTGTTCCTTTTCCAGAAAAGAATACTGCAGACAACATTTTATGAAAATTACAAAGCTTCACAGGTGTGTCAAGTGTAACACTGAATGTCGTAACCCGCAAAATGTTAGTAAAATAAGAGAATGAATTTTTGACCCGATAAAAGAAACATCAGTGGCCGCAGGCATTTAGTTTCTAGAAAAAATACCCCTGTCAATAATGAGTTAACTGTGCAGACATCTGGGGGCACAGCCTGAGGGAAAAAAAACGGCATTGCAACTTTCTTCATAAGAACAGAAGACTTCCAAAGAACAGAAGCATCTCCCAAGGTCTTTCCTTGTTCTCTGATGTGACCACAAGCTGATTAAAAATGCAGAGGGTGTCAAAATGGCTGATGTATGAAAATATATCCACCTTTGGAGTCACGGCTGAAAACTGATGAAGGGAAAATTTTAACACGGGATGATCCAAAGGCACAGAGCAAATAAAGTGGGAGCCCTTGTATCAGATTCAAGAGGCCTCTGTACCGGGTTCCTTTAAGGTGAGGTGAAAAGTTCACCCTAGACAGGAATGGATAAATCGTCACCTCTGCACAGTTCACATGGGTGGATTTCAGGGTGCTGCATTTTGAGAGAAAGGCAATAAACAGACAACAAAGTTAAGTAGTGAGAGGAGTTACGAGAGTGTTACATAAGAAGGCAGAAATAATTGGGGCTGGTTAGGACTGCAGGTTTCCACTTCAGGGGGCATGGGTTTGATAGTTGGTTCAGGGGGGCAGCAGAGGGTGAGACGGTTGGATGGCATCACCAACTCAATGGACATGAATTTTAGCAAAGAGCCAAATATGACTTTGTGACTCAACAATAGCAACAACACGTCCATCCCAAACTCCCCAACTATTCCTTCCTCCCATCCTTCCTCGTAGTAATCATAAGTTCCTTCTCTAACTCTGTGAGTCAATTTCTGCTTTGTAAGTTCATTTGTATCATTCCTTTTTAAATTTCACATACAAGAGGTGTCATATATTTCTCCTTCTCTGTCTGACTTTCTTCACTCAGTATGACAATATCTAGGTCCATCCCTGTTGCAGCAAATGACATTCCTTCTTTCTTTTCAATGGCTGAGTCGGATTCCACTGTATATATGTACCATGATGTGATTTGCTACAATACTACCTCTGTTTTATGTTTTGGTTTTTCGGCCATAAAGCCTATGGGATCTTACCTCCCCAACCAGGGAACGAACCCAAATCCCCTGCAAAGCGTTAACCACTGGATTCACAGGAAACCAGATTAGGTTCTTTTTTCACTATTATTAATTTGAACTGTGTGCTATTTGAAGCCACTTGATGTGGGGTGTTTGTTACAGCAGCTCTAGGAAATGGATGCAGGGAAACGCAGGCAGAGTTGATCCCAAGGATGACCTTGACGTTGCAAAGGATAGGACTGGGAGACACAAATGTGGAAACACTCAGAAATGTATTTGCATGGAATCCGAGACTCTCAGTACCCACTGGGTGGTGAATTCTCCTTCCAAGTTAGATACTCAGAGCTACCAGGTCCTCCTTAATCGCCATACCTTCTGAATAAGATGCTCACCCTGGTTAAGAAATTACACGAGGACTTCTCTGGTGATGCACTGAAAAATCCAATTGCCAATGCGGGGGACAGGGATTGGATGCCTGCTCTAGGAAGATTCCAGATGCAAAGGAACAAGGAAGTCCTTGAGCCACGACTACTGAAGTCTGTGTGCGCTAGGGCCCGCCCACCACAACCCACGAGCCACGTGCCTCAACTATTAAAGCTGAGCACCTGAGAGGCACCAAGATGCAGCTACAGAGACCCACGGCGTGCCCTAGGGCCCGTGTTCTGCAACAACAGAGGCCACCGCAATGACAAGCCCAGGGAACACAACTAGGGAGTAGCCCCCGCTCACAACAAGGAAGAGAAAGCCCAGTGAAGCAAGACACAGTGCAGTCAAAAAATAAATAAAGCAATATACACGTAAAAAAAAAAAAGAAAAGAAAAGAACATGAATATTGGCAGCTCACCATGACTATTTAAGGGGAGAACTGTCTCATTAGTAGATTTGTGTCTGACTCTTTGCAACCCCATGGGCTGTAGCCCTCCAGGCTCCTCTGTCCATGGGATTCTCCAGGCAGGAATCCTGGAGTGGGTGGCCATTTCCTCCTCCAGGGGGTCTTCCCAACCCAGGGATCGAACCCAACTCTCCTCAACCCTGGAAACCTCTCTGGTCTGAAAGAGGAAATCCGCACTGCAGGTGGATTCTTTACCATCTGAGCCACCAGGGAAGCCCACCCTCCCAACTGAACACCCCGAGATAATATCTACAGGGACTGGACTAGGCAGGAAATTTTGAGAGGAAAATGTATCTGCAGGAACCAACTCTAACCATAAAAGTTACAAATGCATTGACTCTGGGTCTTCTCTACGTGGCTGAGGTGACCCAGAAGTTCAGTGGAAAAAACCACTTACACTCCGGGAACTCCACCTTCCAGATTAACTTCCTCCAACCTTGAGTGAACAAGAGGAGCTCAGATCCTCTGACTCACCTGATAAATTGCTATTTGGATCCAAGGCAAACAGTCACTCATGGTTGGTCTAACCGAGAGCGGAACCTTCTCTCATGTTGGCAGAACGCTTGGAAAGGAATCTTCTGGAAAACCTTGAGACAATTGCATACTCATTTCACTCAGATATTAAGTATCTACCTGCAATACAGGAGACTTGGGTTCGATACCTGGGTCGGGAAGATCCCCTGGAGAAGGGAATGGCAACCCACTCCAGCATTCTTGCCTGGAGAATCCCATGGACAGAGGAGCCTGGCATGCTGAAGTCCATGGAGTCTCAAAGAGACAGACACGACTGAGTGACTAACATTTTCATTTTTACTTTTCACTGAGCTGATTTTGCAGCTGACCTCAACCCTCAACCACCAGGACCCCAACGGTCCCCATTCACATCAAGACACAGAGGAATAAAGCATTTGAATCCACATCCATTCAGTTCAGCTCAGTTCAGTCGGTCAGTTGTGTCTGAGTCTTTGTGACCCCATGAATCGCAGCATGCCAGGCCTCCCTGTCCATCACCAACTCCCGGAGTCTACTCAAACCCATGTTCATTGAGTCAGTGATGCCACCCAACCATGTCATCCTCCTCTGTAGTCCCCTTCTCCTCCTGCCTTCAATCTTTCCCAGCATCAGGGTCTTTTCCAATGAGTCAGCTCTTCGCATCAGGTGGCCAAAGTATTGGAGTTTCAGCTTCAACATCAGTCCTTCCAATGAACACCCAGGACTGATCTCCTTTAGGATTGACTGGTTGGATCTCCTTGCAGTTCAAGGGACTCTCAGGAGCCTTCTCTAACATCACAGTTCAAAAGTATTGATTCTTCAGCATTTAGCTTTCTTTATGGTCCAACTCTCACATCCATACATGACTACTGGAAAAACCATAGCCTTGACAAGACTTAGGGAGACAATTACATCACTGGATCATGTCAACCCTGGAAATCCCTCTTGTCTCAAAGAGGATATTGGCCAAATAACTAAATAAATAAATAAACACCACTGGATTTTAACAGTTATTTTCAGTAGGATAGTAGCAAAGAGCATACAAAGAACAGTCAATTTGGAGCCAGAAGACAGATTTCAGCCCCCTGGTTTTGTTCACCTCGGGTAGAGAATCCCAGCAGGTTGTAAAATGTTCTTTTGTCGTGTCAGATATGAATGTAAATAATAAGGCTTCTATGTGGACGGACAGAGGAGGAACTCATAAGACAGGACAAGGTAGCAATGTGCAACATGACCCAAAATGGTACAAACACTCATGTTCCATCTTATTTTTTTTAATATGATAGCTTTATACAAATTTGCATTTATTTGATTTATTTCCCTTTGGCTGGGCCAGGTCTTCGTTGCTTATGTGGGCTTTTCTCTAGCTGCAGGCAACAGGGGGCTGCTCTCCAGTCACAGTGTGGGGGCTTCTCCTTGACGAGGCTCATCTTGTTGGCGGGCACGGGGTCTAAGTGCACAGGCTACAACAGTGGTGGCTTCTGGTCTCCAGAGCACAGGCTCCAGAGTTGAGGGGCAAAGACTTAGCTGTTCCAGGGCACATGGGATCTTCGCAGAGCAGGGATTGAACGTGTGCATCCTGCATTGCCCCAAGGGTTTTTTTTTTGGGTCCTCCCCCTTGAACCTCCCTCCCATCTCCCACCCCTCTCAGTTGACACAGAGTACTGGGTTGAGCCCCTTGAGTCATACAGCGAATTAGCACTGCTTATCTATTTTGAACTGTGGTCCCAGAGAAGACTCCTGAGAGTCCCTGGGACAGCAAGGAGACCCAAACGGTCCATCCTAAAGGAAATCAACCCTGAACATTCACTGGAAGGACTGATGCTGAAACACTAATACTTTGGCCACCTGATGCAAAGAACTGATTCATTGGAAAAGACCCTGATGTTGGGAAAGATTGAAGGCCGGAGAAAGGGACAACAGAAGATGAGATGTTTGGATGGCATCACTGACTCAATGGGCATGAGTTTGAGCAAACTCCGGGAGATAGTGGAGGACAGAAGAGCCTGGCATGCTGCAGTCCAAGGAGTCATAAAGAATCAGGCATGACTGAGTGACCGAAAGACAACATCTATTTTACATATGGTAATGTACATGTTTCCATGCTAGTCTGTATTCCCCCCAACCTCTCTTTCCCTCACTGCATCCACAAGTCTGTTCTCCACATCTGGCAGGCAGATTCTTAACCACTGAGCCACCAGGGAAGCCCTCATGCTCCATTTTAAATGTAGGAGGACTAAATATTTTGGAAACCCGTGTTGAAGGCAACACTGATCATATTTCAAGCGCTTGATATGATCAGCAACAGCCCTGTTAGAGGCAGACATGAGTGACTACCCATAATCTCTTCTGATTGTCCAAGATGGAAGAGTCACGATAATTAATGATAAATCCCAAGTTGATGGAAAACAGAAGCAGGTAAAAAGCATGGCACCATAATGAGAAGGCCAGCATAGCACTAAATAGTTTATAGAAAGGGCTGGAGGCACAGGCAAGATTGATGGGTTAGGCCAGTGAGCATCTTATAAGAAACCCGTCAGAGGAAGGACCGCTAGCGTATGTACTAGAAACAGCAAATGCATGCTGCGATGCAAACTCCCAGAATAAAATAAAACGGCATCTGGTTTGGGAAGGAAAAATGACATATGATTCATTTGTCAAAGATCCCAGCAGAAGACAGCAGGCTGTTGAATGCCCTGCTGGTCTGCCTGGAGCGATCCAATTTGGAGTTTTGAGAGGGTGAAAAGCTCTTTGACATTCAAATGCGAGAGCGTACACACAAATGTACCATTTCAGGGTCCAAGTCAGGAAACCGATGTCCCTGGGGAATTTCGAGGAAGCCATGTTCTCACTGACATGGAAACTTCTGGGAAGTACCCTGCCTCATATTCAAGCTCTGTGCTCCAAAGAGAAACTGCGTAAGCACACGGGCAAAATATTACTCGTGAACAGCATAGATAAAGTGAAAGTGGGTCAGTCGTGTCTGACTCTTTGTGACCCCATGGACTGTAGCCTGCCAGGCTCCTCTGTCCATGGGATTCTCCAGGCAAGAATACTAGAGAAGGTTGCCATGCCCTCCTCCAGGGGATCTTCCCAACCCAGGGATTGAATGTGCATCTCTTGCATTGGAGGCAGATTCTTGACCACTGAGCCATCAGCAAAGACACAAACATGTGTATGTATACACACACATATAAAACATATCTATATCATTAGCAAACACATGTGCGGATGCATTTGAGATTTTCAAATAGGAAAGTAACACATATTTAAGAAAAGAAACATTCTGCAAGAAAATATAGATGTCCTATTTTTCTATACGTCTTACCCCTTAAAATGTAGATGGATTTGTACATTAATTTGAGCCTGAAAATGGAAACAGATATCTATAAGTAGACAATGAAATAAAAAAGTTAAAGTGATAGTGTTAGTTGCTCAGTCATGTCCAAGTCTTTGCAACCCCATGGACTGCAGCCTGCCAGGCTCCTCTGTCAATGGGATTCTCCAGGCAAGAATAATGGAGTGGGTTGCCATTCCCTTCTCCGGGGGATCTTCCTGACCCAGGGATCGAAAGTAGGTCTCCTGCATTGGCAGGCAGACGCTTTACAATCTGAGCCACAAAGGGATAGCCTCAGTGAAATAAATATGTAGTTTAAGTACTTGGTAGACAGAGAAAGGCCGAGAAGATTTTGAAGGAAATTTCTCAACTTTACCAGAATGTTCAGGAATAGTTGGGAATGAATTGAACTAAAGAGTAAGTAGACAGACGCAAAGTAATAAAAATGAAGGAGAACGTGTTGGAAACTCAGTTTGAAAGAAAAGATAGTTACATCCTGCAAGTTTTATAAATTGTTCTTTTATGTGGAATATGTTTTGCAAGATTCATAATGTAAAAGTCGATCTCTATACGACTCAAACAATGAAACAGGCATGGATTATACGACAAAATTAAAATGGTGTTGACAATGTACACAGAAGCAGAACAAAAAGAAGCAAAATGAATCTATTATTATAACTGCAACCCTGACCTTTTACGATACAATGGAAATTATGCTAGACTGAGATTACAAATAACAGTATACTTCTGAAATTCATATCAATTATTCTTTTATTGGGCTTCCCAGGTGGCAGAGTGGTAAAGAATCCGCCTGCCAATGCAGGAGATGCAAGAGACGTGGGTTTGATCCTTGGGTGGGGAAGATCCTGGGGAAGGGAATGACAACCCACTTCAGTATGCTTGCCTGGAGAATCCCATGGACAGAAGAGCCTGGCAGGCCACAATCCATGGGGCCGCAAAGAGTCGGACATGACTGAGCAACTGAGCACGCGTGCAAGGCTTATAAGCAGAGTGCGACCTTGAAAAGAATCTGCCTCTTGACTCAGATAAACTAAATGCTGCAATCGATTAGTTATGTCTGCCAGGAGCAAAGGCCAGTCTATGAATTGAACACACTGATTTATTCTTAAGGAATAAATCCCTTTAAACACAGGCAACTTGAGATTTAGCACAGATAAGTGCCAGTCCCTCCAACTGCCCAAAGTCATACATTAGACATCAACTCACAGATGGGGTGTTCTATCAAAAAGAGAACTCAGGGCCCCCCTCAAGTCATCATGAGCGTTCACACCTCGTCACTAACCAGAACATTCAGCCAGACTGCTGTTGAAATACTGTAGACTCATTTCTGCGGTGGTCATGAGGATATGGATGGAATTCGACATTTTTCCATGATTTTTTTTTTAAATATAGACAACAACAATATGCAATTGTAAGATCGGTTACATCGGCAAATGTAACTTTTCATATACAAATCCAACACACTTGATGGAGTATCGAGTCTGCTATGCTTTGAGTCCCCGTCTACGCAGGACAGCTGGCTGGACTGTGAAGAAGGCAGGCTAAGAGCACGTTACTGTGGAGCTTACGACCAAGAACTGAAGTCAGATATGCAGTAAAGACAAAAAGCATCAGAACAGATGTGAAGTTGAAGTGGAGGGTCATGGAAGTTTAGCCCCAAAAATCTAGAATACAGAAAAGGAAGGAGCAATGGCTTGGGAAGAGACAAAATGGCTTAACAGGGCCTGCACTGAGTCTTCAAAACGACATGTAGTAATGAGAATCCAATTGTAAAGGTGATTAAAACATATAAATGAGTCCTGATCATGCATTGCTGAGAAGGTTACACGGTCTTCCTAGAAGGCAACTGATTTTGGGGGTAGGAGAGGATGTCTAGTAACCCATCAAGAGATGATGGCTCACGGATAATTGAGAAGGGATTATTAATAATGGTGGGAATGTTCCGATTCTATCCCTGTGATTTCCAAGATGGTAGCCATAACCATTTATGGCTATGGAATCCTTCTGGCTCAGCTGGTAAAGAATCCGCCTGCAATGCAGGAGACCCCAGTTCGATTCCTGGGTTGGGAAGATCCCCTAGAGAAGCGATACCCACTCCAGTATTCTGGCCTGGAGAATTCCATGGACTGTATAGTCAAAGGGGTCACAAAGAGTCGGACACGGCTGACTGATTTTCAATATTGAGTCTTGGAATGTGACTTGTCCAAATTAGGATATGCTGTAAATGTAAAATACATACTGGATAGCAAATATTTAGCAAAAAAATATGCAAAATATCTTAGCAATAATTTTGTCTGCATTACACATTGAGCTAACATTTTGGAAATACTTTGACAATCGAAATTCAGTCTTAATCTGCTTTTTTTTAAACTCTCTTTAATGTTGCTATTGGAAAATATGAAACTATGCGTGTAGTTCCTGGAACAAATCTTTTTATTGTAATTTAATTTTTTTTTTTTTTTGGCCACAG
Organism: Giraffa tippelskirchi; assembly: GCF_054371585.1. Taxonomy (NCBI): domain Eukaryota; kingdom Metazoa; phylum Chordata; class Mammalia; order Artiodactyla; family Giraffidae; genus Giraffa; species Giraffa tippelskirchi. The sequence continues at coordinate 3,221,745 of NC_137290.1, forward strand.
CAATATGGGATCTTAGTTCCCCAACCAGGGACTCAACACATGCCCAGTGCAGAGTCTTAACCACTGGACTGCCAGGGAAGTCCCCGTAGGACATATCTATAGACACTGCTACCCTTGAGAAAACTGTGTTTCTGAGATGCCTTGCTTTTCTTGATTTGCATAGAATGCAGATGTACAGAGTGCCAATAAGCCAGGAGCCATGGAAGTGACTAGGATGGGTGTGACCTGCCTTCTCTGTGTAACAACCCACCCTTAAATTCTTACGAGGGGAGATGGAGATATAAGATCCCCACCAAAGGGGAGTGTAAGAAGGCGCAGGATGCTGGTGGTCCTTCTCCTTTCTTTTTCTGGCAGCTGTGTCACTGCACATCAGAATATACTCGGAGAATGATAATTCAGTTCAGTTCAGTCGCTCAATCATGTCTAACTCTTTGCGACCCCATGCATTGCAGCACGCCAGGCTTCCATGTCCATCACCAACTCCCGGAGTCTACCCAAACCCATGTTCATCGAGTCGGTGATGCCATCCAACCATCTGAACCTCTGTCGTCCCCTTCTCCTCCCGCCCCCAATCCTACCCAGCATTAGGGTCTTTTCCAATGAGTCAACCCTTCGCATGAGGTGGCCAAAGTATTGGAGTTTCAGCTTCAACATCAGTCCTTCCAATGAACACCCAGGATTGATCTCTTTTAGGATGGATTGATTGGATCTCCTTGCAGGCCAAGGGACTCTCAAGAGTCTTCTCCAACACCACAGTTCAAAAGCATCAATTCTGCGGCACTCAGCTTTCTTCACTGTCCAACTCTCACATCCATACATGACCACTGGAAAAACCATAGCCTTGACTAGACGGACTTTTGTTGGCAAAGTAATGTCTCTGCTTTTAAACATGCTATCTAGGTTGGCCATAACCTTCCTTCCAAGGAGTAAGTGTCTTTTAATTTCATGGCTGCAGTCACCATCAGCAGTGATTCTGGAGCCCAAAAAAGTAAAGTCTGACACTGTTTCCACTGTTTCCCCATCTATTTCCCATGGAGTGATGGGACCAGATGCCATGATCTTAGTTTTCTGAACGTTGAGCTTTAAGCCAACTTTTTCACTCTCCTCCATCACCTTCATCAAGAGGCTCTTTAGTTCTTCTTCACTTTCTGCCGCAAGGGTGGTGTCATCCGCATATCTGAGGTTATTGATATTTCTCCCGGCAATCTTGATTCCAGCTTGTGTTTCTTCCAGCCCAGCGTTTCTCATGATGTACTCTGCATATAAGTTAAATAAGCAGGGTGACAATATACAGCCTTGACGGACTCCTTTTCCTATTTGGAACCAGTCTGTTGTTCCATGTCCAGTTCTAACTGTTGCTTCCTGACCTGCATACAGGTTTCTCAAGAGACAGGTCAGATGGTCTGGTATTCCCATCTCTTTCAGAATTTTCCACAGTTTATTGTGATCCACACAGTCAAAGGCTTTGGCATAGTCAATAAAGCAGAAATAGATGTTTTTCTGGAACTGTCTTGCTTTTTCAATGATCCAGCGGATATTGGCAATTTGATCTCTGGTTCCTCTGCCTTTCCTAAAACCAGCTTGAACATCTGGAAGTTCACGGTTCACGTATTGCTGAAGCCTGGCTTGGAGAATTTTGAGCATTACTTTACTAGCATGTGAGATGAGTGCAATTGTGCGGTAGTTTGAGCATTCTTTGGCATTGCCTTTCTTTGGGATTGAAACGAAAACTGACCTTTTCCAGTCCTGTGGCCACTGCTGAGTTTTCCAAATTTGCTGGCATATCGAGTGCAGCACTTTCACAGCATCACCTTTGAGGATCTGAAATAGCTCAACTGGAATTCCATCACCTCCACTGGCTTTGTTCGTAGTGATGCTTTCCAAGGCCCACTTGACTTCACATTCCAGGATGTCTGGCTCTAGGTGAGTGATCACACCCTCGTGATTATCTGGGTCGTGAAGATCTTTTTTGTACATTTCTTCTGTGTATTCTTGCCATCTCTTCTTAATATCTTCTGCTTCTGTTAGGTCCATACCATTTCTGTCCTTTATCGAGCCTATCTTTGCATGAAATGTTCCTTTGGTATCTCGAATTTTCTTGAAGAGATCTCTAGTCTTTCCCAATCTGTTGTTTTCCTCTATTTCTTCGCACTGATCGCTGAGGAAGGCTTTCTTATCTCTCCTTGCTATTCTTTGGAACTCTGCATTGAGATGGGAATATCTTTCCTTTTCTCCTTTGCTTTTTGCTTCTCTTCTCTTCCGAGCTATCTGTAAGGCCTCCTCAGACAGCCATTTTGCTTTCTTGCATTTCTCTTCCATGGGGATTTTCTTGATCCCTGTCTCCTGTACAATGTCACGAACCTCTGTCCATAGTTCGTCAGGCACTCTGTCTTTCAGGTCTAGTCCCTTAAATCTATTTGTCACTTCCACTGTATACTCATAAGGGATTTGATCTAGGTCATACCTGAATGGTCTAGTGGTTTTCCCTACTTTCTTCAATTTAAGTCTGAATTTGGCAATAAGCAGTTCATGATCTGAGCCACAGTCTGCTCCTGGTCTTGTTTTTGCTGACTGTATAGAGCTTCTCCATATTTGGCTGCAAAGAATATAATCAATCTTATTTCGGTGTTGACCATCTGGTGATGTCCACGTGTAGAGTCTTCTCTTGTGTTGTTGGAATAGGGTGCTTGCTATTACCAGTGCGTTCTCGTGGCAAAACTCTATTAGCCTTTGCCCTGCTTGATAATTAGCATTATCTATGTGAGAGTTGGACTGTGAAGAAAGCTGAGCGCCGAAGAATTGATGCTTTTGAACTGTGGTGTTGGAGAAGACTCTTGAGAGTCCCCTGGACTGCAAGGAGATCCAACTAGTATATCCTAAAGGAGATTAGCCCTGGATGTTCATTGGAAGAACTGCTGTTGAGGCTGATATGAAGAGCTGACTCATTGGAAAAGACCCTGATGCTGGGAAAGATTGAAGGCAGGAGGTGAAGGGGACGACAGAGGATGAGATGGCTGGATGGCATCACCGCCTCGATGGACGTGAGTTTGGGTAGACTCTGGGAGTTGGTGATGGACAGGGAGGCCCGGTGTGCTGCAATTCATGGGGTTTCAAAGAGTCAGACATGACTGAGTGACTCAACTGAACTGAACTGATGCCCTAAGTAATACGTTTACTTCCCCCTTGAACATGAAGGGAGTTACAATGACTCACTGTGTTTCGCACTAACTATTTTACAAAACAGTGCTCTCTCACTTAAGAGGAGTCTTAATTACCTGGCCCGAATTCTCAGGGATAGAGAATGCTATATTTATTTACAATTCCATCAATCAAGAAGGTCCAGAAAGAGATGTGAGGGTATAACTGACGTTTGCAAAAACAAACAAAATCACAAGGACTTCTAGTCCAAGATGGTACCAGAACTTGGCTCTTTTCCTTTTTTCTACTGCAGAATCCCAAAGAAGTCCCGTGATTCGTTTTTCTGGCAAGTGAACAACTTGACAAATGATTAGAAGGACCAGGAAAATCAGAAACAGAAAGCAGCTTGTCTGTTGGACGTGGGGAGCAGAAGCGCATGAAACAAATTAGGCCCTACCCTCCTGAGTCTGTCTGTTGGGAAAACAGAGGGAGACCACCACATGCATCGAGATATCTGTGGACTCTTCCATCTCCTTCCAATATTTCCTGCAGTGACGTCTAGCCTCACGACTTCCTCAAATGTTTCAAGGTTCTCTAGTCTTATCAGAGCAGATGGAATGGAGGCTGAGAGGTCATCTCTGGATCCAGCAGGTGAAAGCCCAATAGTGACCTGTGCAAGAGGCGTCTGACCGAGTGGTGAGGGAAATACACGGATGGGAGCAGGTTCAAGAGAGAGTAAGGAAGGCACTTCCCTGCTGCTCCAGTGGCTGAGACTCTGTGCTCCCAATGCAGGGGGACCCAGGTTCGATCCCTGGTCATGGAACTAAATCCCGCATGGTGCAACCAAGAGTTTGCATGCTGCAGCTAAAGATCCTCCATGCTACAACTAATCCCTGGTACAACCAAAAACTTTTTTAAAAAAATTAAAACAAACAAACAAACACAGATCCTATTATCCAGAGCGAAGTAAGTCACAAAGAGAAAAACAAATATTGTATACTAACACATATATACGGAATCTAGAAAGATGGTACTGATGAAATTATCTGCAGGGCAGCAAGGAAGACACAGACATAGAGAACCGGCTTATGGACACGGTGTGGGATGTTTGGAGAGAGTAATATGGAAACATCCATCACCATATATAAAATAGACAGCCAATGGGGATTTGCTGTAGGACTCAGGGAACTCAAACTGGGGCTCTGCATCAACCTAGAGGGGTGGGATGGGGAGAGAGGTGGGAGCGGGTTCTAGTAGGAGGGGACAGAGGTATTCCTATGGCTGATTCACGTGGATGTATGGCAGGAACCAGCACAATACTCTAAAACAATTATCCGTCAATTAAAAACAAATTGTAAAAACTGAAAAAAAAAGAGGATAGGAAAAGAGAAATTGCGATGGTGATTGGGGAAGAATACTTGCAAGAGATTGATGCTATACAAACAAAGATACAGGGCAAAGTGGGAAACTCAAGTGTGGTTCAATATTTGCAAAAGGGATCAATATGAGAACCTTTGTGTGGTAGTAGGTGTGTCTGGCAGAGGGGAAGAAGAGGAGAGACGTATGGTGGGTGAGGGCATCTTGACTGTGTGTGAGAAGGATGGGATTTCCAACATAGGGTGGCTTATGTTTGGGTCTTTCTTTCTCCATGCATTGTCTATTTCTACGCCTGATTGTTGTCACAGCACTTTCTGAGTCGATTTGAGTATCTGTATGAACACGTAATGCCAGACAATGAGTTCTACTTTAACGCAAGTTGTTTCAACTTCCGCGAACACTATGAAATACGACTGGTAAAACAAGCTGTCTCAAAGTTCCCTGTTAACCGTATCAGACTGTAAGGGGAAAGTTGATTAAAGTCATCCCTTTTAAGGACTTTATTTTTGGGGGCTCCAAAATCACTGCAGATGGTGACTACAGCCATGAAATTAAAAGATGCTTGCTCCTTGGAAGAAAAGCTATGACCAACCTAGACAGCATATTAAAAAGCAGAGACATTACTTTGCCGAAAAAAATCCGTCTGGTCAAAACTATGGTTTTTCCAGCTGTCATGCCTGGATGTGAGAGTTGGACTATAAAGAAGGGTGAGCACTGAAGAACTGCTGCTTTTGAACTGTGGTGTTGGAGAAGACTCTTGCGAGTCCCTTGGACAGCAAGGAGACCCAACCAGTCCATCCTAAAGGAAATCAGTCCTGGGTGTTCGTTGGAGGGACTGATGTTGAAGCTGAAACTACAATCCTTTGGCCACCTGATGCAGAGAGCGAACTTATTGGAAAAGACCCTGATGCTGGGAAAGACTGAAGGCAGGAGGAGAAGGGGGCGACGGAGGATGAGATGGCTGGATGGCATCACTGACTGGATGGACATGAGTTTGAGCAAACTCCGGGTAATAGTTAAGGACAGGGAAGGCTGGTGTGCTGCAGTTCATGGGGTCACAAAGAGTCAGACACTACTTGGCAATTAAACAGCAATGTTAAGCAGTGTGCCTGGATTTCTGCCTATAGGTTTGCAGAGCAACAGACACAGCTTTAGAGTATCTGTGTAGATACCATAAGGTCACTTCTTGTCACTCAGATTAATGGCAGTTCAAGAGGTCTTTTGGGGTGCCTCTTTTATCCCCAGATGTTTTTGAAAGCCCAGTTGTTGTGGAAATTCCATCAAGTCAAGTCAAAGATAATACTGTCTTTATTGGAAGAGCAACTTAAACAATTTAAAACTGAGTGCTTTCTACTTTAAATTCCATGTAACAAACTCAGACAAATAGGTGGGAATATGGTTCTTCTCTCTTGCTACTTTGGAAATGCAATAGGAGTCATTTTTCAGTTCAGTTGCTATGCTGTGTCCAACCCACTGCAGGATTCTTGCCTGGAGAATCCCATGGACAGAGGAGCCCGGCAGGTACAGTCCGTGGGGTTGCAGAGAGTCGGGAATGACTGAGTGACCTGCACACACAAAGCGCACCTGTGAAATCTAAAAGTGGTATGGATGATCTTATTTGCAAAAAAGAAATACAGACACAGCCCTAGGGAAGAAACACATGGACACCAAGAGGAAAAGCTGGGGTGCGAGGGGGTGGGATGAATTGGGAGATTGGAATTGACACAGAACCACGGCTTACACTCTCCATGAAATAGATGTTTAATAAGAAGGTGCTGGACAGCACAGGGGACTCGGTTCAGTGCTCTGTGGGGCCCTGAACAAGAAGGAGATCCAAACGAGAGATGGTATGTGTATACATATGGCTGATTCACTTTGCTAAATCAGTACAAACAGTAGAAAACGTTGCAAACCTGCTACATTGTTGTTACTCAGGTGTGTCTGACTCCTTGTGAACACCATGGACTGCAGTCAACCAGGCTCCCCCATCCATCGGATTCTCCAGGCAAAAATACTGGAGTGGGTTGCCATTTTCTCCTCCAGGGCATCTTCCTGAGCCAGGGATCAAACAAGCATCTCCCGCATAGGCAGGTGGATTCTTTACCCTCTGAGCCACCATCAATACAAATTTAAAAGTGAAAAGAAAACAAAAGAAATACCAGCTGTGTGTGTCTTAACTCAGAATCCAGGACTTCAAAGGGCCCTGGAGATCATTTGTGGTCTCTGCTTTATCTCTTCTATTTAATACATACATGTTTTTAATCTATTAATTTCAACAACACTTCCAATGATCACAAGGAGAGATCCAGTGTCAGAGATCATTATCTCAGCTAGTGTTTTTCAGATCCCGACTAGACTCTGTTTCTTAGATATCTTGCGAGTGTTTGTTTTGAACCATTAAAACCTAATGTAAGTCAAGATGTTCTCAAAATTGATGAGAGTGTCGATCGACTCGACCAGATACTTGAAAAATATTAAATTGTTCTAAAACAAGCTTTATCGACTTGCAAAGTGGCATTGGGCTTTGCAAGCATCTAAAGTGGACCCTGGACTTCCTTGGTGGCTCAGCGGTAAAGAATCCACCTGACAATGTAGAAGACGCAGGAGATGTAGTTTCAAACCCTGGGTAGGGAAGATCCCCTGGAAGAGGAACCCATTCTGTTATTCTTCCTGGAGAATCTCATGGACACAGGAGCCTGGCAGGCTACAGTCCATACAGTGACAAAGAGTTGGACGTGACTGAAACGACTGAGCAAAGTGGACTCTACCATGATCAGCTTCTTATCACACAATTCTTATCCTTCGGCAACAACCCCAAGGTTTAGCTCTGAGTAACCAGATTCAGATCAGTTCAGTTCAGTTCAGTAGCTCAATCATGTCCGACTCTTTGTGACCCCATGGACTGCAGCACGCCAGGCTTCCCTGTCCATCACCAACTCCCTGAGCTTGCTCAAACTCATGTCCATTGCATCGGTGATGCCATCCAGCCATCTCATCCTCTGTCCCCTTCTCCTCCCGCCTTCAATCTTTCCCAGCATTAGGGTCTTTTCCAATGAGTTGGTTTTTCGCATCAGGTGGCCAAAGGATTGGAGTTTCAGCTTCAGCATCAGTCCTTCCAATGTAACCAGATTGGGGAACAACAATCCATTTAGCACCAAAAGAGAGTCTTTAATTTATTATTAATCACTAACAGATAAATTATCAGTTCACTGATTCTAGCCACTGTAGGCTGGCTTGCCAGCTAAGAAAATCAACGAATCTGTCACCCATGAGGGTTTCAAACACTAATTTTGTACACGTGAATATATAAAGCCTCAGTTTCATTTAAAACATATCTAATCCCACAGATATAAAGAGCAGACTTTTGGATTCTGTGGGAGAAGGCAAGGGTGGGATGATTTGAGAGAATAGCATTGAAACATGTATATTACCATAATGTGAAACAGATGACCAGTCCAGGTTTGATGCATGAGGCAGGGCACTCAAAGCTGGTGCTCTGGGATAACCCAGAGGGATGGGGTGGGGAGGGAGGTGGGATGCAGGTTTGGGATGGGGGGATATATGTACACCTGTTGCTGATTTATGTCAACGTATGGAAGTGGCAACCCACTCCAGTATTCTTGCCTGCAGAATCCTAGGGACGGCGGAGCCTGATGGGCTGCCGTCTATGGGGTCGCACAGAGTCGGACACGACTGAAGCGACTTAGCAACATGGCAAAAACCACCACAATATTGTGAAGTAATTAGCCTCCAATCAAAATTAATTAATTAATTAAAAAAATATCTAATTCCAAGAGGAGGTATATTATTTAAGAAATAGAGTATTTGCTGAACCGGTAGAAAGCAATGGCAATTTCTATGCACGTAAGAAAGAAAAAATCAGGCTTGAGCTTAATATGTCAGAGGAAACAAGGGTCTCCTTAAGCAGTCCAGTCCAATAGGAACCAGTTCCCAGTGCTAGAGTCTAAAAGGGTTCTGAAATAATAATTTAACCGAATATAACACAAAGTAGCCAAATAATGACAGAAACATATTTAATTAGAATTTTTAAAAAACTTTTGGAAGTGTCTTTTTCAGAAGTGCGTGTTAAGACATTTACTTGCAAAAAACCTCCAGTTGCTAGTAACACCATCATGAAAAATCTGAAGCACTATGGTATTTATTAAATGAAAGCCAAAAGGAAGAATATAAGACTAAAAACACACAGAAAAAAGGAAGAGGGGGCAGATGGCCAGAGAGGAAAAGATACAGAAACAGTGGCAGAGATATTAAAATGCTGGAATATTAAGTCACAGATGCTCTCAAAACAGATGAGTGCTGATGAATTCAATTGGGTACTTGCAAAATATTGAATTTTTCCTAAAGCAATTTTAGACAGACAGAGAGACAAAACACAGAGAAATCAATCACTTCTGCAATTGAGGGGTGAAGGGACACCTCATGACTATTTTCTCATACCTCCACAAACATCTTTCCTGAACCCTGGGGTTTGTTAACCAAGGCCAATTACTGATAAAAATCCAACACACTCTATACTCACCTGCCTTTCACACTGTCCATTAGTAAAATATTAACATGGGCTTAATGACTCCCTGCAGTCAAAGCTATGTTTTCTTCAGTAGTCATGTATGGATGTGAGAGATGGACTATGAAGAAAGCTGAGCACCAAAGAATTGATGCTTTTGAACTGAGGTTTTGGAGAAGACTCTTGAGAGTCCCTTGGACTGCAAGGAGATGCAACTAGTCCATCCTAAAGGAAATCAGTCCTGGGTGTTCATTGGAAGGATGATGCTGAAGCTAAAACTCCAATACTTTGGCCATCTGATATGAAGAGCTGACTCAATGGAAAAGACCTGATGCTGGGGAAGATTGAAGGCAGGAGGAGAAAGGGATGACAGAGAATGACATGGTTGGATGGCATCACTGACTCAATGGACATGAGTTTGAGCAAACTCCAGGAGTTGGTGAAGGAAAGGGAAGTCTGGTGTGCTGCAGTCCATGGGGTCACAAAGAGTTGGACACGACTGAACGATTGAACTGAACTAATGACTCCCTCTGTTGAGAGTGGATCCTGGCTTTCAAGAGTTGCTTCCAGTCGCCATTTTTAGCTTCATAACTGCAGGGAAGTTAACAAGGAATAGGAAGATCCAGGTTCTAGACTGATGAGGTATTTTTTTCCCACACAAGTAGGGTTCACTCCTTATTAGCTTTAACATATAGGACACGAAGACATCACCTTTCCATTGACAAGATCAGGATCAAAGCCCTCCTATTGAACACTTATTTATTTGGGAGGGAATTAAGTCATAATGTGAAATATTCATTCAACCATCCTGAATTCCACACATTCTTCCCTTTATCCCCACACGTATACACGCAAGCAATTTTGTTCAGCTCTGGCCAATTTCCAGGTCCTGTGAGTAGACCAAGCAGAGAAAGGTCCTGGGGAAGTAGAATTGCCCATATTGCAAAGATTTCAGAATTCTGTAAATTTAACCAGAGCTCTGAAATCATCAGGTGAGCTACTGACAAAGAGAAATGTGGATAAATTACAAGTCACACTCAAAAAGCAATCCATGTTAACAACAGTGACCAAACAGTGCTGCTTCCACTGTGCTAAGAGTTTTAATTTTTCTTAAACACACAATGAGCTTAATTCCTTAGAATTTGACCTTTCCAAGCACATTTAGAACTGACTTTTCACTCTTGTTGGTGGAAAATAAAACATTGGTTCTCCCTTTTTTTCTTTAGGTAATTGAAAGAGACGCGTGTACCCCAAGGTTCATAGCAGCACTGTTTACAATAGCCAGGACATGGAAGCAGCCTAGATGCCCATCAGCAGACGAATGGATAAGGAAGCTGTGGTACATATACACAATGGAATATTACTCAGCCATTAAAAAGAATACATTCGAATCAGTTCTAATGAGGTGGATGAAACTGGAGCCTATTACACAGAGTGAAGTAAGCCAGAAAGAAAAACATGAATACAGTATACTAACACATATATATGGTATTGAGTCTCTCTCTTGAATAATCTTTTCCTGGTTTCTACTACCACTGATTTTATACATTCCTATGTATAATTTTAAATAAGATTTTATGCATTCTTATCATAAGAAAAAAACTTAGCATAATTTCAACATTATTAATATAATATTTTGATATAACTTTTTGCCTTCTCTCCCACAAGAGATGGCTTCCATCAAGCCGGCCTTGTATATGACATCAGGCGGACATGTGAAATGCAGTCAAATGGCGACTGTGGAGGAACGCCCTCAAACGCAGGGTGTGCTGATAGTACAGAGCACAGATAATTGAGGGGAAACATTTCGTGTTTCTAGAGGAAGAGGATATGCACATTTAAGAAGGGTGTCGCTAATTCCAGAACTTTTACAGACTTCAGAACGAAGGTAAACTATGCATTGCAATACAGTGAGTTTCAGTTGAGTTCAGTTCAGTCGCTCATTCGTGTCCAACTCTTTGTGACCCCATGGACTGCAGCACACCAGGCCTCCCTGTCCATCACCAACTCCCGAGTTTACTCAAACTCGTGTCCATTGAGTCGGTGATGCCATCCAACCATCTCATCCTCTGCCGTCCCTTTCTCCTCCTGCCCTCAATCTTTCCCAGCATCAGAGTCTTTTCAAATGAGTCAGTTCTTTGCATCAGGTAGCCAAAGTGAGTTTAAATAGGTACTATCTTCCCTAAAATCAGAGTTATTGCTTGTCTATCTATCTATCCATCTATCTATCATCCATCCACCCACCCACTCATCCTTTCTTCCATCTATCCATGCACTAACTCACTCATCCATCCATCCATCCATCCATCCAACAACCCAACCACCCATCCATCCAACCACCTATCCATCCATCCAACCATCCATCCAACAATCCATCCATCCATCTATCCATCTATCTACACAACTATCCATGCATCCATCCATCTACCTACCCACCTGTTCATTCACCCATCCATTGAACTTTTCATACATTCATCCATCTATCCACTAATTCACTCCTCCGTCTATCCATCCACCCATTCATCCACTCATCTTTTCATCCATCCATCCATTCACCCACCAACTCACTCATTGATCTGCCCATCCATTCATCCACCCAACCACCCATTCACTCAATGTATCCATCTATTCACCCACCCATCCTTTCCTCTATGAATCCATCAGTCCATTCACCTGTTAACTCACTCATCCTTTCATCCATCCTCCCAACCACACTCTCATCCACCCATCCATCAGTCCAGCCATATACCCATCTCCCTATTCACCTACCTGTCCACCCACTCACCCATTGATCCACCTATCCATCCACCAACACTTCTTACATTTTCAATTCAGTTCAGTTCAGTCACTCAGTCATGTCCGACTCTTTGTGACCCTATGGACTGCAGCACGCCAGGCCTCCCTGTCCATCACCAACACCCGGAGTTTACTCAAACTCATGTTCATTGAGTCAGTGATGCTATCCAACTATCTCATCCTCTGTCGTCCCCTTCTCCTCCTGCCCTCAATCTTTCCCAGCATCAGGGTCTTTTCAAATGAGTCAGCTCTTCGCCTCAGGTGTCCAAATTATTGGAGTTTCAGCTTCAACATAAGTTGCGTTCTATCTAACATTAAATAGAGGCTGTAGAGATTTGGGAAGACAACGCAGAATGACTTGACCTACAGAATGCTTCCTCCCATCTTCCTGCTTAAATGGCATTAAGTGGTTAAATGGGTATTTCTTTTTGCTACCTGGGGCCTAAGGAGCGATGCTAACACCATGGACTCTATGGCTTTGGCAGGTTACCTTGAATGCTTGACACCTCATTAGCACAACCTAAAACATGGCTTTCCAAAATAATTAAGCCTCCTAAATTTGTAATGGAACATGAGTATTTGTACCGTTTTGGCTCACATTCAATGCCACAGTCTTATCTGTTCCCTAAATGATCCCTCCACATAATTCTATTACTCATCTCATTCCATCATGATTTATTTAAGATCTGCCTGCAGCAAAGGCATGCACCATTTCCCTATACAGAAATGAGGTTGTGGAAAGCCAAGAGAGACAGTATTGTGCAATTTTATGTAACCTGGCCGAGTTTCATTCTGTTTATCCCTGGGGGCAGCCTCGGGTCAGACCGTAAAGTCAGTGATGCAAAGCTCCCTAACTGGATTTGTTTATGCAAATGTATACATTCATTTGGGTAACAGGAACACCCGGAAATGAAAGAGCTGGTGTGGAAAGTTATTGTTCTACTTCTGTATTTACTGAACCCACATCAGTTGTATAGGTGGCCATTTAGTACATAGCCACAGCAGGCACACAGAACAGCTGATGCCCTATGAACTTTCAGTCGGCACAACTGTGTCCTGAAGCCCCACTAACCCCCAAGTCTCCAAGGACAGCCCAAAGGGTGGTCCTTTAATACTAGAGTATGAAATGCGGAAGTCCTAGCCATGACAATCAGAGAAGAAAAAGAGATAAGAGAAATCCAAATTGCAAACAAAGGAAGTAAAACTCTCACCATTTGCAGACAACGTGATACTACAAATAGAAAACCCTTAAGATCCCCTCGGAAACCTACTAGAGCTAATCAAGGAATTTAGTAAAATAGCAGGATACAAAATCAATATATGGAAATCCCTTGCATACCTATACAGTAACAATGAAAGATCAGAAAACAAAATTAAGGAACTAATCCCCATTTACTGTTGTAACAGACAGAATAAGATATCTAGGAATAAACCTACCTAAGGCGACAAAAGGCTATATGTACAAAACTATAAGACATTGATGAAAGAAAGCAAAGATGATACAAACAGAGAAATAAAACATCTTCTAGCACTGGAAGAATAAATATTGTGAAAATGACTATACTGACTAAAGCAATCTACAGATTCAATGCAGATCAAATTACTAATGGCATTTTCACAGAACCAGAACAAAAATTTTTACAATATGTATGGAAACACAAAAGACCTTGGAAGTGCAAATCAATCTTAAGATAAAAGGAGCTAGAGTAATCAACCTTTGTGACTTCAGACTATACTACAAAGCTACAGTTATCAAACAGTATGGTACTGGCATAAAAACAAAATTATATATCAATGGACTAGGATAGGAAGTCCAGAGATAAACTCATGCACATATGAGGAATTTTCCATAGTTGGTGGGTTTCTACAGGGCTGGTGGCCCTTAAAGCCATAGGTGTGGGGCAATGTCAAAGGTACACACAGCTCCAGATTTGTACAAATCCATCAAGTGTGTGATCACCACACTTGATCATGCAACTGGGAAGATGGTCTCTAAATATTTCAGTCAATCCATCTATCCTGAGTATCTTTAATCTCTCCAATGAGAATCCATCCTTACATTTAATTCCAAAATAACGAGCAAGTCCGTTCACAAATATAATGCATTTATGACATACTGAATACAAGCAAATCAGCTGAAAGACTAGGCTATGAATTTTCTGATGGAGGGCTAGCTGATCACTCCTAGAGTGAGGACATGCCACCAAAGTAACTACAGTCCATAGGGGCACAAAGAGTCAGACACGACTGAAATGACAGCACATCCTCCTTAAAGGGGCTTCCCTGGTGGCCCCTCAGTGGTAAGGAACCCACCTGCAATGCACGAGACTCGGGTTCTATCCCTGGGTTGGAAAGATCCCAAGAGAAGAAAAGGACAGCCCATACCAGTATTCTCGTCTGGAGAATCCCCATGGACAGAGGAGTATGGCAGGCTATAGTCCATGGGGTAGCAAAACCGTCAGATACAACTTAGCCAATGAACAACAACAACATTCCAACATTCTCCTGAAAACAGCTTGGTATATTCAAAATATCAAACTGTCTATTCTGTGTGTGTGTGTGTGTATTTTAAGTTTTTCTAATGCGGACTATTTTAAAAATCCTTACTGAACAAGTTACAATACTGCTTCTGTTTTATGATATTTTTGTGGGGGGGGGGGAGTGTGGCCAAGAGGCAACCAGGGATTAAATCCACACCCCCTGCACTGGAAGGTGAAATTTTAATTACTGGACAATCAGGGAAGTCCCTCTCTCTCTTTTTTTTTTTTAATTATCTCAACTTTCCTTTCAGCTGTAACAAATACCGTGAGTTTCACATCCTAGACACGAAAAGGCACAAGGCAAGGTTGGAAAAAGAAAACTGTCAGATTAAAAAAACCCCAAGATGACAAATTTTAGGGGTTTAGGGCTTCCCCAGCGGCTAAGACAGTAAAGAAGCTGTCTGCAATGCAAGAAAACTGGGTTCCATCCCAAAGTTGGGCAGATCCCCTGGAGAAAGGAAATGGCAACCTACTCCAGTATTCTTGCCTCGAGAATTCCACGGGCAGAGGAGCCTGTCGGGCCACTAGCCATGGGATCACAAAGAGTCAGATACAACTAAGCTACTAAGCACACACACAGATCATATTAATTGACTGCCTTGCAAAAACAAGATTTCTTAAAGTGATGCAATAATCAAGGGGTAACTCAAAGAAAAAGAATCTCTCAGTAGGGTTTATTTTTGCAAAGTAAGTATATATTTATTGCTTGCTATACACACACACACACACACACACACACACACACACACACACACATATGTAAATTCTTATCCTCTCTAGCCAAGATGTCATCTGAGCCTCTTCATATGGTCCAACAATTAGTTATATATAAATTTTATCCTCTCTAGCCAGGAAGTCATCTGAGCCTTGTCACATGGTCCAACAATTAGTTCATAATGCACGTAAATGTTCTATCAAGTTTGGCAAATTTATACTGTTTTGGGGTGTTTTTCCATAACTTAGAAAATCATCTCAAAACTATTTTCTTCTTAAAATACAAAACATTTTCACACTAGTAATAATCTTTCAACTTTAGAAGGGACATTGTTACTGTATAAAAATGTACAGTAACACTGGAGAATCTTCTTTGTGTAAAAATAAGGTAAATTTTCGAATAATGATTTTTGTAACAATAGGCTGGCTTTCAGGACCTAACAGTTATGTTGGTAGCCTCGTAAGATTATAATGCCGTAACTGCAATGGAAAGCTTTTGAAGCTTTTAGTAGAAACCTGTTGTCACCCCTATAGAGTCTTTGACGTTTAAAGCATTCTTAGTGAAGTAAATCATAATAATTCCTTCAGAATTTCTACTCTGTTCTCAAGGGGAATAGATGTGCCTTCATACCTGCTAAATTCCTGGCTTTGAAATTCACACACACAGAAAAGCTAACACAGGCTCCACGGTTGTCAACATCTATAATTTAACACCCTACCCCTTTAAGCTCTAAAAATGAGAATGTTAACTTGTTTTATATTAGGTTCCATGACATTTTCTGGAATATTCAATTCCATAAAAGCCAGCACAGCCATTTACATAAGACATGGGAGTTGAAACAGAAAAAAGCTAATTCTGATTTACTAAAATGTCAATGTCAATTTGAAATCCTGCTAAGGCTGGGATAGAAGTTCTTTGCCATGGATGCTGAAAAACATGAGTCATTGCAACCTTTCACCATGTCTCTACATTTTTTTGTGTGAACCTCTGCAATATCTTCAGGAGGATTTATTGCATGAAGGTCTTACGACATGAAACAGGATGGTGAACCACTGAAAGATGATGTTTAAGAACTGGTTTATCTCAACCGTGGATACTCAAGGAGGTGGGTGTCACCTCTTCAAGTCATGAGAGAAGCCAAACAAAGAAGAATCTCAAAGATCCCTCTTCCACTTCTACTCTACATCAAGTTTCCTTGTCTCCATGTCCACGCAAATATGAATCGAAAACTCATCTTGAGTTTTTAGCAGGACAGAAAATGCGAGGGACAGAGATTGCTGCTTCTCCAAATCAGCCAATAAAATAATCCACACTACTTGACATCAACTGTTTATATGTGAAAAGCTATGACAAACCTAGACAGCATATTAAAATGCAGAGACATCACTTTGCCCACAAAGGTCTGTATAGTCAAGGCTATGGTTTTGCCATTAGGTAATGTACGGATGTGAGAGTTGGACCATAAAGAAGGCTGAGCGCCAAAGAATTGATTCCTTTGAACTGTGGTGTGGGAGAAGACTCTTGAGAGCCTCTTGGACAGCAAGGAGATCCAACTAGTCCATCCTGAAGGAGATCAACCCTGAATCCTCATTGGAAGGACCGATGCTGAAGCTGAAGCTCGAATACTTTTGATGCGAAGAGCCGACTCATTGGAAAAGACCCTGATGCTGGAAAAGACTGAGGGCAAGAGGAGAAGGGGATGACAGAATCATCATCGACACAACAGACATGATTTTGAGCAAATTCCAGGAGATGGTGAAGTTCACACCCTGGTGTGCTGCAGTCCATGGGATTGCAGAGTCAGATGCAACTTAGTGACTGAATAACAACAGATTAATGTATGTTTCCAGATGGCCAACAAACACATGTAAAGGTGCTTAGCATCACTAATGATTAGAGAAATGCAAATCAAAACTACAATGAGGTACCACTTCACACCTGTCAGAATGGCCATCATCACAGAGATCTACAAAGAATAAGTACTACAGTGGGTGGACGAAAAAGGGAACCCTCTTACGCTGTTGCTGGGGGTGTAAATTGGTACAGCCACTATGGAGAAGAGTATGCAGGATTCTTAAAAAAAAAAAAAACTAAACTAAAAACAGAACTAGCATATGACCCAGCAATCTTACTCCTGGGCATATATACCCAGAGAAAATTATAATTCAAAAAGATCCATGCACTGTAATGTTCATAGCAGCAGTATTTACAATAGCCATGATGTGGAAGCAACCGAAATATCCATCTAGAGATGAATGGATGAAGAAGATGTAGTGTATATATATATATATATATACACACACACGGTGGAATATTACTCAGCCATAAAAAAAGAATGAAACTGGATCATCTGTAGAGACGTGGATGGACCTAGAGTCTGTAATACAGAGTGAAGTAAGTCAAAAAGAGAAAAACAAGTATCATATATTAATGCATGTAAGTGGAATCTAGAAAAATAGGATAGATGTGCCTATTTGCAAAGAAGAAACAGCCAGATGCATAGAAAACAAGCGTATGGTCACCAAGGTGGAAAGGGATAGTGGTGGGATGAATTGGAAGATTGGGATTGATACATATATATACACTACCGATTTTATGTATAAAATAGATGACTAATAAGAACACGCTGTACAGCAAACGGAACTCTACTTAATGCTCTGTGGTGGGTGACCTAAAGGGGAAAGAAATCCAAAAAAGACGGGATATATGTAGACATTTATCTGATTCACTGCTGTACGGCAGAAAGTGACACAAAGCAACTATTGTAAAGCAACTAGACACCAATCAAAATTAATTTTATAAAAAAAAGTATGTATGCTTTCAAAGAAAGAGAAAACAGAAACTCAAACGGATGACAATAATCCCTAGTGGTGGAGTACAAGAATTCTTTAATCAAAGACATGCAAACTGATGGATCATGCCAAGTATCACCTGATGAGCTAAGTAGGACCAGGGTCACTGCAGCTGAGAAGCGGCAGAACAGAAGACATCCATAATGTGCCCTGAGCCTGTGGATTGTTTTGAGCTGATTTTTCAGAAAGGCAGGAGATCCTGAGGCTCTGAACACAGAGCAGAAGTTAGTCTTTTGTAAGTGGCAGTGATATTTATAAAGGAAACCTGCATTTGTAAGGGTGTCTCCCTCACTGTTAGCAGGAATGGACAGATGAATTTGTACCAAAAGAAACTCTTGCTTCTTCCACAAGAAACAACAAGGAATGCATGTTAGTCTGTTTAATGATCTTACGTTTGTTAGCCTTATTTTTCTTGGTCACCCACCAGAAACTGGCCTAACCTGACTTCTGTTATTTCTGAAGGTTTTTTTTTTTTTTTTTTTTTATTGAAATGTAGTTGATTAACAAGTTGTGTCAGTTTCAAGTATACAGCAAAGTGATTCAGGTATATATATATATGTGTGTGTGTGTGTGTCTGTATGTATAAATATATATATACATTGATTTTTATTGAAATTCAGTTGATTTACAATGTTATTTACATTGTAAATTTACTTGGAAACTTATTTACAATGTTACTTTCAAGTATACAGCTAAGTGATTCAGGCACATATATACGGTGTGGGTCTGTGTGTGTATATATGTATTCTTTTTCAGATTATTTTCCATTATAGGTTATTACAAGTTATTGAATACAGTTCCCTGTGCTATACAGTAGGGCCTTGTGGTTTATAACTTTTATACATAGTGCTGTGTATATGTTAATTCCAAACTCCTAGCTTATCTCTCCACACTTTTCCCCTTTGGTAACCGAAAGTTTGTTTTCTGTTTGTGTGAGTCTGTTTCAGTTTTGCAAATAAGTTCATTTGTATCGCACTTTTAGATTCCACAGATAAATGATGTCACATGATCTTCATCTTTCTCTGACTCACTTGACTTAATGTGACCATCTCTAGGTCCAGTCATGTTGCTATAAATGGTATTGTTTCATTCTTTTTTACGGCTGAGTACTATTCCACTGGCTATATGTACTGCATTGAAGATGGTATTTAAGCCTTAATTCTGAGCCATTTCTTGCAGAGTTACTCTAAGTGTATCTTTCATATACGTAGGAGGAACACATGTTCAAAACCTTCTGGTTGATGTTCTCTTATTAATCTGTCTTAAGTTTCACTGGCCCCAGTCAGGAACCTAGAAAATCAGAGAAACCATTTTTTCTCCACATTTATTTTTAAGACTCAAGCGACCAAGTACTAAGATATGGGATAAATTTCTCAAGATCACATAAAGTCAGAGACGACACAGACTTGCCTGGTGGCCCAGGAGTTAAGAATCCGCTTGCCAATGCAAAGGGCACAGGTTTGATTTCTGGTCTGGGAAGATTCCACATGCCTAGGTCAACTAAGGCGGCATACCACAACTACTCATTCCATTTTGTACAGTTTGTGGGCAGCATCAAGAGAAGCCACCAAGATAAGAAGCCTGGGCACTTCAACTAGAGAGTAGCCCCTGCTCACCACAACTGGAAAAAGAGCCAATGTGCAGCATCAAAGACCCAACACACTCCAAACTACTAATAAATAAGAAATAAAATAGTCTGAGATGAGACTTCGGAGAATCCAAAGCCACACTTTGGCCAACACATTGTAAGAAGATGGAATATCATTACATGCATTGATTGTCTGAATAAACGGGAACACAGTTAACCTAAAAGACTTCCCAGGTGACCAAGTAGTAAAGAATCCACATGTAAAATGCAGGAGAAATAAGAGATGCAAGTTCGACTTCCGGGTAGGGAAGATCCCCTGGAGAAGGAAATGGAAATCCACGCCTGTATTCTTGCCTGGAGAATTCAATAGACACAGGAGCCTGGTGGGCTACGGTCCATGGGGTCGCAAAAGAGTTGGACGTGACCAGGAAGCTGAGCATTCACAGTCCAACTTGTAGAACCAAAAACATACTTTTAATAAAAAAGTTGAAGAGTTTGTGAATTTTCATTATCTTCTTTGTAAAATCTCCTTGGCTCTATAGTAAATATCTTAAAAACAAAAATAAGATGCATTTTATCTTAAGGCTAATACAAGTAACTGCCTTTAATTGAGTGTGTAGGAGATACCGTGCAGGGAGCCAGAAATGGGCCATGTGCTCAGTTCTGAATAACCTGCCTACCATGCAAAAATACATGAGAGGAAATCCCTTCCCTGGAGGAATTCTTGATTTAGAGGGCTCGCAGCACATTTGGGTGATGGACTTGTCCAACGCAAATCATTAAAATATAATGGAAAGTTACTAAAATGAGTCATTACAGTGGACGCAGAGAACGGTATAATTTATTCTAGTCCTAGGTATTCTAAAAGGATTGCAACTAAAATAATAATGGGCTGCCACCCAAAGAGTGATAGAAGGAAAAAAAAGGGGGGAGGAGGCAAGGTTGAATTGGCAAATTAATTCTTCAAAGAACAATGCAGTCTCGCCGATTGGTTTTCATTTCAGACCTGGGTCTTTTCGACCAAAATATAAGATGGCGGGACTTCCCTAGTAGTCCAGTGGTTAAGAGTCTGCTTTCAAATACAACCCAGCATTCTTGCCTGGAGAATCCCATGGACAGAGAAGCCAGGCGGGCTACAGTCCATGACACTGCAGAGTCAAATGCTGGGGACCCACACACACATACACACACACACACACACCACAAAGTATATTAGTCCATTTGTCCTTCCCCTAATACGTTCTGTTTTATTACACGAGGGTCTCAGTCAAGTACCACCAGTTGGTTTTCATTTTAGACCTGGGTCTTTTCGACCAAAATGTAAGATGGAGGGACTTCCCTGATGGTTAAGAGTCTGCTTGCAAATGCAGGGGGTTCAATCCCAGGACAGGGAACTAAGATCCCATGTGCTGGGGGGCAACCAAGCCCAAACTACTGAGCCCACAAGGAAAGATGCCATCTGCTGCAGCTGAGATCTGATGCAGCCAAAAATAAATCAGAAGCAAATAAGTAAATTTTTAAAAAATGTTAGATGGCACATGTAGCTACACTGAAAGTCAAAGTGAAGTCACTCAGTCACGTCCAACTCTTTGTGACCCCATGGACTGTAGCCTACCAGGCTCCTCCATCCATGGGATTTTCCAGGCAAGAGTACTGGAGTGGGTTGCCAATTCCTTCCCCAGGAGATCTTTCCAACCCGGGGATTGAACCTGGGTCTCCTTCATTGTAGGCAGACACTTTACACTATGCAAATTCAAAAAGAAAAGAGGACTGTTTAGGTAAGAATTTCTGTAATCATAGTTAAATTTTATAAAATATGAGAATTTCCCCCATTACCCATATGAAATTATCTAATACACACAAAACAGCAAATAGGTCTGCATCTATTTTATGCAGCTAAAGAACCCACCTACCAGTGCAAGAGACATAAGAGACTGGGGTTTGATCATTGGGTTGGGAAGATCCCCTGGAGAAGGAAATGGCAACCCACTCCAGTATTCTTGCCTGGAAAATCCCATGGACAGAGGAGCCTTGTGGGCTACAGTCCATGGGGTCGCAAAGAGTCAGACACGACTAAAGCAACTTAGCACGCACGTGTGCATGCATCTTACATGGACCACGAAGGAAAAACATCTACATGCTGGATTGAAGTTAAGAGCTGGGTTGGGATTAGCTAAAACACCTACCAACATCCAATGAAACTGTCAAAGGCGGAAAGTTTCTGTCCCCCCTAAAACTTATATATCAAAACCTATTCCCCTGAGAGGGAACAGAATATGAGACTGCACCATACAGCACCTTGGCATGTGGATTATCTTGGGGTGAAGATAATCAAAGTTCAACAGGCTCAGAAAGAGCTGTTCAAGTTCTCTTGTACTGTCTGAACAAATTTAGATGGGGACCCTACACCAGGAGAGAGTTATTAGGAGAGGTAACTTTTATATTAGAGACAGTTACCTGCACAGCACGACAAATATTTGTGTCACAAATATCTGCTCTTCTGGGGTTCCTGTGGATTGCCTACACCCCCCTTGAATCCTCCTTCCCCTCTCTCCTCTTAGCTCAGGATGGTAAAGAAGCCTCAATTATCTGACGGTCTTTGGGTCTCATGTCTTTGGGTTTCCGAATGTACAAAATCTCTCTCTCGTTTGTCTGAGGACAATATACGTCTCAGATCAGCCAAAGAACCTAGAAGGGATGAAGGAAACAGTTTTCCTTTCCTACCCCACCGATCTGATGGGACCAGGAGGTGCAGTCACTGGGAGGTAATCCGGCCGAGAAAGTGGAGACCAAAGCATGGAAGTGTTGTTCAATCGCTCAGTCATGTCCGGCTCTTTGCGACCCCATGGAGTGCAGCACATCAAGCTTCCCTGTCCTTCACCATCTCCTGGAGCTTGCTCAAACTCATGTTCATTGAGCCTGTGATGCCATCCAACCATCTCATCCTCTGCCACCGGCTTCTGCTGCCTTTAGTCTTTCCCAGCATCAGGGTCTTCTCCAATGAGCCGGCTCTTTGCATTAAGTGGCCAGAGGAGCGTCTTTATGTAAGAGGCGTCACAGAGGAGCCTCATCTCTTCCACCAGACACAGCAAGAACCAGCAAGTGGATCGTCATCAGACAGCGAATCTCTGGACACCTTAAACTGGGATTTCCAGCCTCCAAGAACATGGGAAATAAATTTGCTGTTGTTAACGAGCCATCTAGTCTGTAGCGTCCCTGGTAGTTCAGCTGGTGAAGAATCCGCCTGCAATGCAGGAGACTCCGCTTCGATTCCTGAGTCAAGAAGATGCCCTGGAGAAGGGAATTACAACCCACTCCAGTATTCTTGGGCTTCCCTGGTGGCTCAGATGGTAAAGAATCTGCCTGCAATGCAGGAGACCTGGGGTCAATCCCTGGGTTGGGAAGATCCCCTGGAGAAGGGAACAGCTACCCACTCCAGTATTTTTGCCTGGAGAATCCCATGGACAGAGAAACCTGGTGGGCCATAGTCAGTGGGGTCGCAAAGAGTAGGACATGACTGAGCAACTAAGCATTAAGCACATTCTTAGAACAGGCTGAACTGATGAAGACACTAATTGAAGGCTATGTCAAAGAGAACAAGGAAAGTGAGCTGTGTTGGGCAAACCTGATGATTAGAACTCAACAGGACCATGCAAGCCTCACACATCAAACTTCCAACCACTATATCCACTGTCCCTTATTTATTTTTTTAAAGATATATTATAAATTTATTTATTTTTGGCTGTACTGGGTCTTCAGGCTTCTCTCTAGTATACAAATGGGGGTTCCCCTCTACTTGCTGTATGAGTACTTCTCATTGCAGTGGCTTCTCTTGTCGTGGAGTACAGGCTCTAGGCAAGTGGGCTTCAGCAGTTGTGGTCCATCAGCATAGTTGCCCCGTGGCATGGGGGATCTTCCCAAACCAGGGATCGAATCAGTGTCCCCTTTGTTGAAAGGTAAATTCTTAAACACTGGACCACCAGGAAGCACTACTTTGCCTTATTTTAAATTACCCTAAAAGCATCCTTATGGAAGAAAGCAAAGAAGAACTAAAGAGCCACTTGATGAAAGTTAAAGAGGAGAGTGAAAAAGTTGGCTTAAAGCTCAACATTCAGAAAATTAAGATCATGGCATCTGATCACATCACTTCATGGCAAATAGATGGAGAAACAGTGGAAACAGTGGCAGACTTTATTTTTGGGGCTCCAAAATCACTGCACATGGTGACTGCAGCCATGAAATTAAAAGATGCTTTCTCCTTGGAAGAAAAGGTATGACCAACCTAGACAGCATATTAACAAGCAGAGACACTACTTTGCCAACAAAAGTCCATCCATCTAGTCAAAGCTATGGTTTTTTCAGTAATCATGTGAGAGCTGGACTCTAAAGAAAGCTCAGCGCCAAAGAATTGATGCTTCTGAACTGTGGTGTTGGAGAAGGGAGAAGGAGAAGGGGATGACAGAGGACGAGATGGTTAGATGGCATCCCCGATGAGATGGACATGAATTTGGGTGAGTTCTGGGTGATGGTGATGGACAGGGAAGCAGTCCATGGGGTCAAAAAGAATTGGAAACGACTGAGAGACTGAACTGAATTGAAAAGCACCACATGAGAAAAGCACAAGCATGCAAATGCATGTTATCTGGGTGGGGGGAAAGTCGTTAAAAGGCGTAGGGGTGAGTGTGTGTCCCTTTCGGCCACCTGGAGCTCGGTTCCTCTGGGAAACCTTAGAATGCTTGCAGTGTCTGAAAGGAGCCTGAGTGAGGCATTGCTCATTCTAATCCAGCCCTCAACCCCGCTGGTGTTATTTCAGCCGCATTGCTGGGTTGCGCCTGCCCCTGCTGTGGTCTTCAACAGCTTCACACTGAGCGCCACAGGGATAGCACACCAGGATGATAACTAAAGGCCCTGTTTGGAGCTGTCCGCTGGCCCAGGTGCTGAAATCCGGCCAGAAGGAGATAGGCATTAGGACATCGAGTTTGCTGGCCACACCCTTCTCTTTTTTCTTGCATTGAAAAAAGTGAATGCGTTAGGCGTTCAGCAGAGTCCATCTCTTTGGGACCCCAGGGACTCTAGCCCACCAGGCTCCTCTGTCCATGGAATTTTTGCTAGGCAAAAGTACTGGAGTGGGTCACCATGCCCATCTCCAGGGGATCTTTCCCACCCAGGGCGATCGAACCCAGGTCTCCCTCATTGTACGTAAGTGATAAAATTGGACACATGACAATGTAGGCCGCCTGACCGATAACAATCTTTTGGGGAGGAAACCTCATTTCAAATGTCCTACAACTACATGAAATGATGACCCTCACTATACTAACGTGTGAGGTGCTTTAGGCGTCTCACAGTGTCGCCCAGCTTGGATGGCAGGAAGATTTCGTGTGCGTTGCCCAAACCCCATAAAAAAAAATCCAAGAAGAGGCTCTAAGCAAGCACCAGTATCACTAGAGCAGATTTAACATCCTTTTTAGTTAATAAAATTTAATGCCTTATTGGCTTCAAGGAGCCCTGGGGGGAAACGTGTCAGAGGATGAAGAACAAGACTCACTCTGAGATCCTCACAAATGTTACCGACAATTGATCAACCTCCCCAGAGAAACTGGAAAGATATGGCTTTGCAACTTTCTTGATAGTGGTTTAAAAAAATAAAAAACAGCATCTAGCAACATCTGCTCACTGGAGCTCTGGAAAGGTTAAATTGTGGTATATACTTTTATGCCCCGAGTGCTTAGACACTCAGTCGTGTCTGACTCTTTGTGACCCCATGGACTGTAGCCCGCCAGGCTCCTCCGTCCATGGGATTCTCCAGGCAAGAATACTGGAGTGGGTTGCCATGCCCTCCTCCAGGAGATCTTCCCAACCTACAGATCAAACCCATGTCTAATGCTTCTCTGGCATCGGCAGGCAGATTCTTTACCACTAATGCCACCTGGGAAGCCTGGTACCTATTAATACCTTTGTTGCTCTTTTAATATTCTATCACAAAATACTACAGATAGCTGGGAACTAAAGGAGAAGATTTGGGTGTAACATGCTGAGTCATATGTCAACTTAACTTAAGTGTTAACAGACACTTAGTGAATCAATCATTTTACTTTCCATGGATGCAGCTTCCCTTTTCATGGCATGCTTAGTGGCTTCTTTACAAAGCTGATCTGTTCCTATACCACAGAGGTTGTGAAGATTCATGGAGAGATTTGCAGGATAATGCATAACTTGTTATGTATAGACTGAAAGTGCAACATCCAGCAAGGACTATAAGACTCTGAAAAGGGGTGATTCACCACATATCACGCACTGTTTCATTACTATTAATAAAAAATATGCTTGTTGCTGTTCAGTCACTCAGTCGTGTCTGACTCTTTGCGACCCCATGGACTGCCACACGCCAGGCTTCCCTGTTCTTCACCATCTCCCGGAGCTTGCTCAAACGCATTTCCAATGAGTCGGTGATGCCACCCAACCATCTCATCCTCTGTCGTCCCCTTCACCTCCTGCATTCAAACTTTCCAGCATTAGAGTCTTTTCCAACGAGTCAGCTCTTCACATGAGGTGGCCAAAGGATTGGAGTTTCAGCATCAGTCCTTCCAATGAAAATTCAGGGTTGATTTTCTTCACGATTGACTGGTTTGATCTCCTTGCAGCCCAAGGGACTTCTATGGGCTTCTCTAGTGGTAAAGAATATGACTGCAATGCAGAAGTTGTGGGTTTGATCCTTGAGTCAGGAAGATCTCCTGGAGAAGCCGATGGCTATTCACTCCAGTGCTGTTGCCTAGAGAATTTCATGGACAGAGGGGCCTGGTGGGCTACAGACCACAGGGTCACAAAGATTCGGAAATGACTGAGCAATTTATACTTTCACTTCACTAAATACACTGAAACCCAAACAAATATGGACAAGTGTCGATAGGCTTTTGGGCTTCCCTTGTGGCTCAGCTGGTAAAGAATCAGCCTGCAATGTGGGAGACCGGGGTTCGATCCCCGGATTGGGAAGGTGCTCTCAAGAAGGGAAAGGCTACCCACTCCAGTATTCTGGCCTGGAGAATTCAGGTCTATGGGCTTTAATGCTGGGTCTACAGGCTTCAATGTTGCATTCAAATATAATCTGCAAGGATGCTTTCCTTCGGGGACATCCAAGCAGATAAAAGCCTGACAACTGTATACAAACTCTGAATTTGAAATGAACCCTTTAAGATAGGTTCGGTGGCTAATGCAGAATATCCAACATGTAGTAAAATGCCAACCAGTTTCCACAGAATTGCACAAAAGGGAATGAAGCTCATTTGGGACGTTAGGAGTCAGCCATTAAACAAACTAAAACTGAGGAGAGACTGTTGTCAAACCTGAGGACTTAATACTCGGGAGGGAAATCGTCACCGCGTCATGAAACCTACTCGTGAAACTGGAAGAGAAGTCTGTAGGATCATTTCCACTTTTCCTGTTTCCATGAGACACGGTGTCATCGCACATTCTTCATCACAACCCTAAATACGGCAGGCTGATGTCTGTGAAGACACTAGAACTGCCTAACAAACCGGGGATAAATCCAGTCTGTCGTAGGAACAAAAGCTCCAGAGGACTCTGGCCGACAGAATGAGGTCACTCTATCACAAGGGAGAGAGATTAGATATCACGGGTGAAGGGTAAGCTCGATGCCATCGGGGTTGTCCGCATATTCCTGTCTAGAGTCTTAATGCAGACTCAAATACCAATTTCTAAAGCAAAAAATATGGAGGATTCACTGTAAAAATATTAACCCAACTGCTGACTGTCCACAGAACGTTTAAAAACATCTTCACTTGCCCATTTCAGCTTTTAAAGAGTCTACTGTCTAAAAGGACTCACAGGGACTTGCCTGGTGGCTCAGGGGTTAAAAATCTGCCTGCCAATGAGGGAGTTCGGTTTGATCCCTCATCCTGGAAGACTGCACATGCCTCGGGGGCAACCATGCCCGTGGGCCACAAGGACTGGGTCCACACTCTAGAGCCCCAGCTCTGAAACAAGAGAAGTCACTGCAAAGGGGAGCTCGCACACCTCAAGGACACAGTAGCCCCTGCAGCAGCCACTAGGGCAAGCAAGGAAGACACAGCGCGGCCAAAAATGAATAAAGAAAAAGAAAAAGCAAAGTACTAGCATGCTTCATAGTGGCATAAATACATTAAATTATTAATAATAAATAAATAAATAAACAAACAAAAAGAAAATAAATAAATATAATCAATTAATTAAAGGAAATAAACGAAAAGAGAATAATTAAAATAAAATAATAAATAAATTATTAAATATAATTAACTAATTAAAGGAAAAACGAAGACATGAATTAAAATAAAAATAAATTATTGAATAAATAAATTAAAATTAAAAGAATACATAAATTAATTAAAAGAAATAAGTTAAAAGTAATTAATTAATTAAATTAAAAGAAAAACTGAAGCACTCTCACGCTTCCATAATGGAAGCCTGAAGCATAGAAGGATACTGAAGGATAGAAGATGCTTCCTTTTCCCTCTATGTCCCTGACCCCGTCTGGTTTTCTGGTGTGTGTTTCTGTAAGCGGCATACAATAGTGTGCCCCGATCAAAATGCAGGGGCTGAAAGCCGCAAAAAACAACAACAAAAAAAAAATCCAAAGCTCAAGGAAATTCGAAAAAAAAGAAAAAAATTACCATGAGTCACTCTGCTTCCCCTTGCCTTGTGGGCTGGAAGCTTCCTTGTCACTGGGTCTCGCTAAGGGAGTTAAAAATCTTGCGAGCTGGACAAGCAGTTCTAAGCAAAGGTTACTTTTCTGTGCATCTACAGGGCTGTGTGTGAGTAACACAGCCGGGAGAGGAGGAGTCCAGGTGACTGACTCTGCCGCAAACCTCAGAGACAAAGAAAAGCACGTGGTGGACACCCAGGAGAGAGAGTGCCCTGAGCTTCGTCCCTGTTAGCCCTGTAGGATCAGTCAGGACTTAACCTCCCTCCTGCTCGTCCCTGGGGACTAAATGAGGTATGCTTTGCTAAGGAGTCAACCCTGTATCCATCACACAGCATCACTCCCCCTGCCCCTATCACTGCCTCCTTTTTATCTACTTAACTCCCAGCAGTTCTGACATTGACAGCCTTGAAACCCGATGTCCAATCTGGGTTGGACATCAGGGAGCATTTCATTCTCTGCTTACCTTTCGACTGCAAAAAAAGAAAAAGAAAATCCATTTGTGGACAAACCTCCCCACTGACTGTGACCTGAATCTTGGAGGGAAGAAGCCACAAGTTAAGTGGCTGATCAATATATATATGTATATATGTATATATATTTCCCCCCAAAGGAGGAATCAATGAATCACACTGAAAGGAAAGTGGAACATCCCACATGAGGAATTTTTATTCCGACTCTCAAGAGCACTGTACCCTTCTGTTCTAAATGCTTCATTCTTCTCTGGAAGAGACGGGAATGGTAACTGACACTGTAAATAGACGTCGTCATTTTTCAATTGCTAAGGTCTGCCCTACTCTTTTGCCACCCCCATGGACTGTAGCTCACCAGGCTCCACTGTCCATGGGATTTCCCAGGTGAGATACTGGAGTGGGAAGCTGATCTTTCTCCTCGCTTCCTCTATCAGTGTTGCAAACTTACAACACGGCTTTGTGGATTTGCAATTTCTGCCACATCCTGTTATTTATTTTTTGTCTTGCTTGTACCAACTGGATCCGCACGTATATGCTTTGATTGCAGTAGGCTTCAGGACATGATCCCGAAAAACACGGCACCTCTGCAGAGGATATTTGAAGCTGAAGGAGTTTGAGGACAGGGTAGAAGCAGGAAGGAGCCCTGGACTGCCCCCATTTCCCCTAAAACAGGTCATATGACTGTCAACAGAGAGGTGCCCTCTTTGTACCCAAGAAAAAAGAGCTTTGACATCTCTAAGACAAGGCGACGTGAGAAGAACCCTGCTGGACCTTGGTAATCTCCTCAAGCTGAGCTCATTCAACGCATACCGCTTAACCTGCCATATCCCCCAAGACTGTGTGCCTGTCATCAAACCAGGTGTGAAATACCAGGTCCCCGCGTCTCTGGGCCTTCCTTTCCTTAAGAAATCTCCCGGGTAACATAAAACATAAACTAAATCA
Source organism: Giraffa tippelskirchi (assembly GCF_054371585.1). Lineage (NCBI taxonomy): Eukaryota > Metazoa > Chordata > Mammalia > Artiodactyla > Giraffidae > Giraffa > Giraffa tippelskirchi. The sequence goes on from NC_137290.1 coordinate 3,251,386, forward strand.
ATCTATTATGTCTTTCTCCTTTCACCACCGGTCTCTATTTTTGGCCACACCCTATGGCATGTGGGAGTCTCGTCTTGACTCTTTGTGACCCCCATGGACTGTAGCCCATCAGGCTTCTCTGACCATGGAATTCTCCAGGGAAGAATATTGGAGGGGGTTGCCATTCCCTTCTCCAGGGGATCTTCTTCACCCTGGGCAACCTGCATGGCAGGCAGATTCTTTATCATCTGAGCTGCCCGGGAAGCCCCTTTAAGTTCCCTGATGGCAATGGAAATGGCAACCCACTCCAGTACTCTTGCCTGGAAAATCTCATGGATGGAGGAGCCTGGTGGGCTACAGTCCAGGGGGTCACAAAGAGTTGTGGACACGACTGAAGGACTTCACTTTTTCAGGGATCAAAGCTACACTCCTGTTTTGGAAGCTCAGAGCCTTAACCACTGGACCACAAGGGAAGTCCTTTGGTCTTTATCAATTTCATCTTAAAACCCTAAGCGATCAAGCAAAACTTATCCCCGTTAGAAGGCAGGGCCACTCCTCAACTCATTTTTCAAACAATAAAACAGGAGATAATGAGAACCGTGACGACAGGGAAGCGGGTGAGGAGATCTGCGTCTTCAGAGGCTGGAAGTAAAGGATCTTTCACGGCCAAAAACCACAACCTTAGTGCAATTCAAATCCTCCAAAACTGAGAATCCACTCTGCCCCATCTTGGTCACTCTTGGTCCAGCTGCTGGTAAGATACCTTCAACGATAAGGAAATCACTGTGACCTTGTGAGCCCCATCCCATGGCTGGAGACTCAGGTATAAGAAAATAATTGATAGCTATTAGAAATATTTAATAATTATTGGAAACAAAATAATTCTTAAAAATCTAACTTGGATCATTAGAAATACTTATGGGAGCTCCAATAGGCCAAGCTCCAGGGTAACGGGACTCATTCATCACTTTGCCCCTTGGCAAGTCCCCTGAAATCAAGGATACCTAGACATTTCAACTGAATACGGGCTTCCCTGGTGGCTCAGTGGTAAAGAATCCATCTGCCAATGCAGGAGACTTGGTTTTGATCCCTGGGGTCAGGAAGATCCCCGGGAAGAGGAGATGGCAACCCATTCCAGTATTCTTGCCTGGAAAATTCCATGGACAAAGGAGCCTGGAGGGCTACAGTCACCATACAACACCCATTTCAACTATAGCCGTGGCCAGAATAGAGCTTCTCAGTAGAGTAATGACAATCTATGTACGATGGGTAATTCCACGGCTGGAGAACAGCAGCTTTTTCAAGGCACCCTCCATGGGACCAGCCGTGGGGCAGTTCTATAAGGTAAACCTCATCCGTGCTTGGTTCCATGCTTGGAAAACTAGCTCCTAAAGTTCTGCCAGTGTTCAGGGCAGATGGAAACAATAACACAAGTCTGTTCTCGGAGAGTTGCTTTACACTGTTCTGTTAGTTTCTGCTGTAAAACAACATGAATCAGCCATAGTATTAATAGCTCAGTCGTGTCCGACTCTGAGACCCCATGGACTGCAGCCCGCCAGGCTCCTCTGTCCATGGGCTTCTCCAGGCAAGAATACTGGAGTGAGTTGCCATTCCCTTCTCCAGGGGACTCTTCCCGCCCCAGGAATCGAACCCACGTCTGTTGTGTCTCCTGTATTGCAGGCTGATTCTTCCCCACTGTACCACCGGGGAAGCCCATACCCAGTGGAAATGTCTTAAGCTTTTCTCCTGACTTAACAGTCTCCCTGCTCGGTCTTCACCAAAGCCTTGAGGTTGTGTTTGCTGTGATCAGCAGTGACTGTCTTCAGCTGCAGGAAACCCGCAGTCATGAGCGTGAATCATCGAGTCCTCTGTGACTTTGAAAGGGTTCCTGAGAGAAGGGTCAAGTCACCACGGATCCGAGCTGAACGGGCTGTAATTTTTCCTTCCCGGAAAGGCTTTCAGAAGATAGATGTTCATCTCCGAAAAGGAGAAGGGAGTGATGTCAACACTTGAGTCTTATCAGTCGCAGCTCCTTCAATGACACCCTCCCTTCCTCAAGAGGATGACACACTTCTTTCATCAATTTCCTCTCAACTGCCTGTATCATCTGGGCGTGACTTGCAGAATAACAGAGATAATGGGCTTTGGGGAAAACGTCTTAGACAGAATTAGGAATTAAATGCAGACTCCCCGCTGTCTTTTCACAGTATCTTGCATCCTGGGTCAGAGAGGGTGCAACTATTAATTGGATCATAACATGGAGCTGGAAGCACAGACCGTTCTTGTCTGGGGTGGGGGGCGTGGGAGGAAGGTGAAGCAGGACATTAGTTCAAGAGGACAGTGTTCAGTTTTTCTTTTATGATGGTACTCATCTGGCCAGATGCAAGCACATCCTTAAAGGCAATGAATTGACTTTTGCTCTGAAGGGAAGGTGAAACATCTTTTAGGTGATGGTAATCTACAGCACGGTATTGTGTCAATAAACACTGTCTAATGAAGGATAACGGTGGTGAAAGTGGGAAAGAATCGATGCCTGGGTTGGGAAGATCCCCTGGAGTAGGAAATGGCAACCCACTCCAGTATTCTTGCCTGGAGAATCCCGTGGACAGTGGAGCCTGGTGGGCTACAGTCCACGGGGTCTCAGAGAGTTGGACACGACTGAGCACACATGTACATAATGAAGGATAAAGATGTTTAACACACAGAAGTCATATGAAACGTATCATCCCAGATCCAGACTGGTGTGTGTGTGTGTGTGTGTGTGTCCACACTCTCTCACCCCCTTGAGGGGATTCACGACAAACCCTTCACACTTGAGACACAAATGAAAAATACCAAATAAGGAGTAAATAACCTGGAACCCCGTTTATCAAGCTGATTTAACTAAAGGAGATAATTCTCCCAAATCGAATTACTCTGTGACTTCCCAAATTCCTTCTGTAATTTCATGTACTCATCAAAGCTGGTATTTTGAAACTAATTCTTTAGTGTTATCCTTCTTCTGCTAAGAAACAAGAGATTTCTTACTAAAAGTCAAAATATAAGAACATAATGGGTTCCTAGCAGGAACCTACCAGGAAAAGGGGACGACAGAGGATGAGATGGTTGGATGGCATCACCAACTCAATGGACGTGAGTCTGAGCAAACTCCAGGAGATAGTGAAGGACAGGGAAGCCTGGCATGCTGCAGCCCATGGGGTCACAAAGAGTCGGACACGACCGAGCGACTGAACTGAACTGACCAGGTGTCTAAACAACAATCCTTTACTAAACATTAAAAAAAAAAAACAAAAAACTTTGCAAAGTATTACAATGAATGCAAAATTAATAGTTACTATAGAAGTTGTGTGCATGCTAAGTCGCTCAGTCACGTCCGACTATTTGTGACCCCATGGACTGTAGCCGGCCAGGCTCCCCTGTCCACGGAATTCTCCAGACAAGAATACGGGAGTGGGTGGCCATTTCCTTCTGCAGGGGAGCTTCCTGACCCCGGGACTGAACCTGCGTCTCTTCTGTCTCCTGCACTGCAGGTAGATTCATTCGTAGCCGAGCCACTGGGGAAGCCCCAGATACAGGAAGCAGTTCCCAGGTAGCACTGGTGGTAAAGAACCTGCCTGCCAATGCAGGCAGACATGAGATACGGGGGTTTGATTCCTGGGTTGGGAAGAGCCCCTGCAGGAGGGCACAGCAACCCACTCCAGTATTCTTGCCTGGTGAACCTAGGGACAGAGGAGCCTGGCGGGCTACAGTCCACGGGGTCACAAAGAGTCGGACACGACTGAAGTGCCTCAGCTTGTACGCACAGAAGCACAGATATAGGGATGTCTCCTTTCACTGCTCTTTACTTTATTGTGCTTTGAATATAATGCATCAAAGAAAAAAAGTGGAAAGTTTGGGGCAAAGCTGCATTGATCAAGTCAGTGCCACCATTTTTACAACAGCATTGGCTCATTTCCTGTCATGGCATCACATACTGGTAACGCTTCCAATATTTCAATCTTTGTTAACCTTATCTTTTCAATAATGAAATTTATTTCATGTAATAATGTAATTCACCAGAAAGTGTTCTGTACACAATCTTTACATGATCTGGAGTAAAATGACTTTCTAACTCCTCTGCTTATTCTATCCTTTATCAATTTTAAACCAAACTAAATTTGAAGGTAATATTAGATTAAAAAAAATTATTGAGGTATTCTTGATGTATAATGTAAGTTTCAGGTGTAAAACACAGTGATTCCTAATTTTAAAAAATTATACTGCATTTATACTAACAGTTATTATGTGTGTGTGTTAGTTGCTCAGTCATGTCTGACCCTTTGTGACCCCATGGACTGCAGCCTGCCAGACCCCCCTGTCCATGGGAGTCTCCAGGAAATAATACTGGAGTGGGTTGCCATGCCCTCCTCCAGGGGATCTTCCCAACCCAAGAATTGAACCTGGGTCTCCTGTATTGCAGGCAGATTTTTTTACTTTCTGAGCAACCAGGGAAACCTTAATAGTTATTATAAAATATCACTGCATTCCATGTGTTATACAATATATCCTGGTGGCTTCTTTATTTTATACATAGTAGTTTGTATCTTGGTTCCCTCTCTGTAATCCTCTCCCTGTCTTGCCCCAACCACTCTTTCCTCACCCTGTTAAGCACTAGTTTGTTCTCTGGAGCTATGAGTCTGCTTCTCTGTTGCTATACTCTCTAGTTTTTCTTAATTTTTAGATTCCACATATAATACTCTTGCAATATTTCAAACACTGTCACTGTGATTATATTTGTGATCAGTGATCTGTGATGTTACTACTGTAACTCGCGGAAGGCTCAGGGGATGGCCTTTCTTACCAATAAAATCTTTTAAAAGTAAGGTCTCTAGGTTGTTTTCAGACATTATGCTATTACACATTTAGCAGGCTGCAGGGATCTACAAACACCGATTTCATATGCATGGGAAACCAAAAAAAAAAAAGTCACCTGACTCTCGTTGCTGCAGTCTGAGCACAGGTTATCTGCTGGGTGAGTCTGTGTTTCCCTGTATGCCTTTAGCTATCTTGGATTTTTAGCCACAGGCACAATGAATGTTTCAGGCATAAAAACAAAACACATGGTGTGCTTAGCTGAGAAGTCCTTCAGATTTGCCTTTCTGAAGCACATTTGTGATGCAATGCAAGGAACAAGCTTAAGAAATGCTACATAAGAAGAAAGACAAGTTAAGTCGCCAACTAAATTTCTGCAATGCATGATGAAAGGAAGCATAATATGTCGTGAGACTCAGGGTTGCTCCTTGGAAGAAAAGCTATGACAAACCTAGACAGCATATTAAAAAGAAGAGGCATTGTTTTACCAACAAAGGTCCATACAGCAAAAGCTATGGTTTTTCCAGTAGTCATGTATGGATGTGAGAGTTGGACCATAAAGAAAGCTGAGCACTGGAGCAATGATGCTTTTGAGCTGTGGTGTTGGAGAAGACTCTTGAGTGTCCCTTGGACTGCAAGGAGATCCAACCAGTCCATCCTAAAGATCAGTCCTGGGTGTTCATTGGAAGGACTGATGCTGAAGCTGAAACTCCAATCCTTTGACCACCTGATGCAAAGAGCTGACTCATTTGAAAAGACCCTGATGCTGGGAAAGATTGAGGGCAGGAGGAGAAGGGGACAACAGAGGATGAGATGGTTGGATGAATTGGATGGCATCACCCACTCAATGGACATGGGATTGAGCAAGCTTCGGGAGGTGGTGATGGATCGGGAAGCCTGGCGGGCTGCAGTCCATGGGGTCGCAAAGAGTCGGACATGACTGAGCGACTGAACCAACAGATCAAGAGTTGAAATGATTAAGCTGTGTGGGTGTCAACTCAACTTCACCAAAGCACAAAAAGTGTGTGTTTGTTTGGGGAGAATACCACCCTTCCATCTTAGTTCAGTTCAGTTCAGTCCCTCAGTCGTGTCCGACTCTTTGCGACCCCATGCATCGCAGCACGCCAGGCCTTCCTGTCCATCACCAATACAAAGAGGACTTCTTATTAATTTAATAAAATGTGCACAAGCAAAAAGCCAAGAAACATTAGCCATCTTGGGTAGAATTCACGTGACACAATTATTCAAAAACACTAGCATATACTTTGCTTGACAAACCATAAGATTTGTGTAAGTCAAAAGCAAAAGTTTGACGTTTCTATTTCTTAGCTGAATCTTCATATTTTGCATATCATTTTAAAAACTTCATTTTTAATTGGACGATAATTGCTTCACAAAGCTGTGTTGGTTTCGGCTGCAGAAAGACATGAGTCAGCCATATGTATACATATATTCCCTCCCTCTTGAGCCTCCCTCTCTCCACCCATCTCAACCCTCTAGGTCTTCACAGAGCACCGAGCTGACCTCCTGGTGTTGTACAACAGCTTCCTACTAGCTACTTGTTTTACACACGGTGGTGTGTATATACGTCAATGCTACTCTCTCAGTTTGTCTCACCCATTCTTTCCCGCCCTGGGTCCACAAGTCCATTCTTGACGTCAGCATCTCTATTCCTGCCCTGCATATAGGTTCATCTGTACCATTTTTCTAGATTGCATATATGTGTTAATATATGGTATTTGTTTTTCTCTTTCTGACTTCACTCCATGAGAAATTCTGGGTTCATCATCCACATCACTACAAATAACACAGTTTTGTTCCTTTTTTATGGCTATGTAATATTCTGCTGTATAAATGGACCGCATCTTCTTTCTCGACTCCTCTGACATCGGATATCTAGGTTGCTTCTTAGACTCTGCATCTTCAGAATATATGTAACCCATCCACATCACCCCAAATAACCCAGTTTTGTTCCCTTTTTATGGCTATGTAATACTCCACTGTATAAATGGACCGCATCTTCTTTCTCGACTCCTCTGTCCACGGAGATCTAGGTTGCTTCTTAGACTCTGCATCTTTAGAATATATGTATCTCATTTTTTATATTAGGACAAGACTCTAAGGGAAGCAACAAAGGCCTCTGAGCTGCAAAATCCCTCCCTCCTTATTGAATCCACAAGCTGAAATGTCCCTTTTTGGAAGGTCTGTTGGCAAAGGAAAGAAGGCAGGGCAACTGAAAACTCCCATAAATAGAAAAAGCAGCATCAAGGATTACCACTGGATTTCCAAGCAAGGGCACCTTCTCGTAAGTATCTACCCTGAGTTAGTAATTATATTTCCAATAAATGTACCCTCTACTTTTATGATGTCATGTTAAAAAAAATTTTTATTGGAGTATAGTTGCTTGACAAAATCCCTGGTGGCTCAAACAGTAAAGAATCTGCCTGCAATGCCAGAGATCTGGGTTCGATTCCTGGGTTGGGAAGATCCCCTGGGGAGGACATGGCTACACATTCCAGTATTCTTGCCTGCAAAATCCCATGGACAGAAGAGTCTAGCGGACTATATAGTCCATGGAGTTGCAAAGAGTTGGACATGACTGAGCCACTAGCAAAACAGACATAGCTGCTTTACAATGTTTAATTAGTTTGTATTATAGAGCAAAGTGAATCAGCTATTCATATACATATATCCCCTCTTTTTTCAATTCTTTTCCCATACAGGTTACTTATACAATATTGAGCAGAGTTCCCTGTGTTATGGGCTTCCCTGATAACTCAGTAAAGAATCTGCCTGCAATGCAGGAGACCCTGGTTTGATTGCTGGGTCGGGAAGATCCACTGGAGAAGGGATAGGCTACCCCCTCCAGTATTTCTGGACTTCCCAGGTGCCAACAAAGGTCCGTCTAATCAAAGCTATGGTTTTCCTGGTAGTCATGTATGGATGTGAGAGTTGGAATATAAAGAAAGCTGAGCACCGAAGAATTGATGCTTTTGAACTGTGGTGTTGGAGAAGACTCTTGAGAGTCCCTTGAACAGCAAGGAGATCCAACCAGTCCATCCTAAAGGAAATCAGTCCTGAATATTCATTGGAAGGACTGATGGTGAAGCAGAAACTCCAATCCATTGCCCACCTGATGCAAAGAACTGACTCATTTGAAAAGACTCTGATGCTGGGAAAGACTGAATGCGGGAGGAGAAGGGGACAACAGAGGATGAGGTGGTTGGATGGCATCACTGACTCGGTGGACATCAGTTTGAGTAAACTGCAGGAGCTGGTGAGGCTTGGCGTGCTAAAGTCCATGGGGTCCCAAAGAGTTGGACACGATCGAGCAACTGAACTGACCTGAACTGATGGCTCAGTGGATAAAGAATCCACCTGCAATGCAGGAGACCTGGGTTCGATCTCTGGGTTGGGAAGATCCTCTGGAGAAGGGCAAGGCTACTGACTCCAGTATTCTGGCCTGGAAAATTCCATGGACTGTATAGTCCATGGGGTCAAAAAGAGTCGGACAGGACTGAGCGACTTTCCACTCACTGTCACGTGATGCTATACTTTGACTCGCAAACGCATGACTGTATTCCTTATGTGGACACAAAGTGACTTTCTTGTGCCTAGTTACGAAAGGCCACAATTATGAAGAATGTAAAATCAAAAGCTGAGATAGGGATCTTCTAGCACGGTGGGTGGAGAGAAGAAAAATTACTCATTCGGGACAGGGAGTCATACACACTAGAGTGTCTTACCCTTTGGTTACTGTGTTTTTCTGCTCTCTCGCTGCAGAGAATAAAAGAATAAAGAGTGATCTGCTTTCATGCCTCACTTCCTTATATCATAGCAATGGAAAGCACACAGAGCAATTCCAATCCCAACATCCTTTACTCTAGATCTCAGCAATGATTTTGCTTTGAAGATCTCTGCATGACTATGTTGAAGGTATCTCATTCTAAGCCCCCATCACCTTTTCAGAAAATAAAGAATACCATCCGGACACTCACCAGTGGTGCAGTGGTTAAGACTCTTAACTTTCACTGCAGGGAGCATGAGTTTGATCCTTGCTAGGGGATAAAACTAAAGTCCTGTGTGCCACCGGATATGGCCAAAATTTCTTTTAGAAAGTACAGTCGATTTATGTTGCCTGACCCTCCACTTCTATAGAAATAGGACCAGTGGTAGAATGCTCTGGTCATACGTTTGTCTCACGATTGTAAAAAAAGATGAACAGTTTCATAAAATGACTGAAATTTTCCCCATTGGCCTATGGCATTCAAATCATTTTTTGAATGTGACCAACAACATTGCCTCATTCATGAGCATTTCTCATGGATATGAATGTTCATTAACACATTTCAAGGCAGACTTACACTTATTTTCTCATGCAGGTGAATAACAAATTCACATGCCTTTTCCTAAATCTATTTCTGTTTCACAATGCCATATAAGTACTGAAGTAAAATTGCCTTTTTTAAGGGAAATAATTTAAGTTATTCCCTGTTTAATTATATAGGTCATACAGAAGAGAATGAGGTGAAGATAAAATTGTTTCACTGTTGATTAGTTTATAGATGTGCCACGTCTCATGGTGACAGTGGGAGCCAGGGAGAAATAAAGAAATACTGGCTGACTTTAATGAAGCTGAGGAAAAAAAATTAAAAGTGGAAAACTGGCAAGGATACCAATACAAATCCACTACATACTGGGTAGGATTTTTTTTACTGAAAGCATTAGATAAATAATTCCAAAATAATCTGGATGCTCTTGAATTGAGAAACATTTTACAAGCATCCCTAAAAAAAAAAAAAAAAAAAAAAAATCACTGACATTGTCGCATATTTTTACCTTCCAAATATTTCGACCTGTTAACAAACTTCTGAATCTATTTCACTTAAACCATCTGCAATGAATACTTGCAACTGGATCAAAACTATATTCAACAACAAGAACCAAAAAACCCTGCATGATCGAGTATGCTATGAATATCAGGCTATAATTTAATCTTTTTGCATGATTTTAAAATGTTAATAAATAGAACTTTTAAGGCTGAAAGTTTTTAACTGCATTTTTCAGATTTAATATTTAAATTGTTTATCTATATTTTAGTAGACTTTATGCGAATGCTGCATGTGATACAATTTTAGGCTAGAAATAGCCACTCATTCAACTCTTTCATTCAATTTTCAATCCACTGATCTTGCACACATTTCCTCAGCTTTAACACTGTATAGTTTGCATATTTATATATGAAATCACCCTTCTGTGATGGATTGGAACTAACAACCAAAAAATAAATGAGAAAAGCCAACTATCCATGACAAATACTTTTAAAACTGTCGTGCTAAGAGATTGAGACTTTTCTTGAGATATAGTAGTGTTTTGAAATTTCTTCATTTCTAAAGTATTTGCTAACATTCTGATGACAACATACTTCTGCTTTCCGTTGAAAATCTGATAAAACTTCAACTCCTGTTCCCCTGAACTAGTTGATAAATTTCATATTTTACCTATTGGTGTAAGTTCATTTAGTGTGTGTGTCATAGTAATATGGGCTGAAATTCACTGTTATTAAAACACACTCCATCAACAGATAAACAGATAAAGAAGATGTGGTATAAATACACCACAGAATATTACTTGGCCATGAAAAATAATGAAACAATCCCATTTGCCGCTACATGGATAGATGTAGAAATGATCACACTAAGTCACACAGAGAAAGACAAACATCATATGATATCATTTATATGTGGAATCTACAAATAATACAAATGCATGTATTTGCAAAACAGACTCACAGACATAGAAAACAAATTTATGGTTACCAAAGGGGAAAAGAAAGTGGAGGGGGAATAAATCAGGAGTTCTGGATTTGGAGATATAAACTACTATATATATATATATATATATATATATATATATATATATACATACACACATACATACATATATACATATACATATACATATATATATATATATATATATATATATACACACACACACATACACAAGGACCTAGTGACCTAGTGTGTACCACAGGGAACTACATTCAGTAACCTGTAATAACTTATAATGAAAAAGAATCTGAAAAAAGAATAGATATATACGTATAACTGAATCTCTTTGCTGCATACCTAAAACTAATGTGGTATTGTAAATCAACTGTACTTCAATTTTAAAAAGAAATTTTAAAGAAACTCTCAATATTGAAAAATTTTGGAAGTTGCTTTGCATTCCAAATCAGGCAACTAAATTGTGAATGGATTTCAAGCAGAGTCAAGTACTCAAAATTATAAATTATAAACATTCAAATTATAAATATTCAAAAATATAAAAGCTTAATTTGCATTTCTAGAAGAGTATGTTATTGTTGATATCCCAATAAATGTCATTTCGGCATAAAATACACCCTTATGCTTTTATACTGTGCCTGGATTTCAAACATAAATTCACTACGATGAAACAGATCAGTAGATGTACAGTCACAAACCCATTACTCATTGACTCTTCAATATACACAGTGAAGCTTACTGGGTCCTCAGATACACACTGTTTCATTATTTCTCACACAGTAACTCTGTGAACTAGCTGTTGCTATTGCCATGTGATAGATTTAACACGCACATACTCATGAACAGCTGGAGGAATCTTCACCGTTAATCTTTTAGTTCAGTGACCTTACAGAAAATTATGCAAATATGAAGGAGAGCATTTTGATGAGCGAATTTTAAAACCTGAATTTCAAATGAAACATTGGCTACAGTAATTTCTATGTAAAACACCCACGAGTTTATGTCTACGATGGCTTTTCACCATGCATTTCAAAAAGATCAAAGACTCTCCGGCAAAGCAACGGAGCCAAACTCTTATTTCCCAGGCAACACTCAAATATTGATTGAAAAGTTGAAAGAAACGTGTGAAAAACCAACAGCATGATTCAGTGTTTCACAGAGAACTGTTAATGAAAATATCCTCTCACCCATAACTCTAGCAGTAACATAAATCGTAATTAAAACTCAACTTGCATGCGCTGTCTTGTGAAATGATGAATAACTGTCTGAGATTTCTTTGAAGTCTGAGGTGCTGGGAATAATATTACCTATTTAGTGCTTGTAAAACGAAGAAGTCCTTCTCTGAATTCTGAGCTACTCTTAAGAGAATACAGCTTCAATGTGGTATTTTGCATTATCTCTATAAATTGTTATCCCCTATCTTATCACTTGTGTTAAAATTAGAATAAACCTGACATCTTCATTATGTAGTAACAGACTGCAAATTCAAACCAACCCCTTTGTGAGAACGAGAGAAAATTTGCACGATTCAAAAAAAATTCTTTATAAAATTTTGAACACTGAAATCACAGGTAGGTGCTTCCCTGGGGGCTCACTGGTAAAGAATCAAACTGCCAATGCTGGGGACACAGGTTCAATCCCTCATCTGGAAAGATCACACATGAAAGTGAAAGTCTCAAAGTCATGTTGAACTCTTTGCAACCCCATGGACTTGGATTCTCCAAGCCAGAATACTGGAGTGGGTAACCAATCCCTTCTCCAGGGGATCTTCCCAACCCAGGGATCGAACCCAGGTCCCCCGCATTGCAGGCGGATTACACATGCCATGGGGCAACTAAATCCGGGGGCCCTAAAGCCCATGCTCCATAATAAGAGAAGCCACAGCAATGAAAAGTCCACGTACCACAAGTAGACAGTAGCCTCTGCTCTTTGCAACTAGAGAAACCACAATGCAGTGAAGACCCAGCACAGCCAAAATGTAACAAAAAGAAAAAAATTACATAAAATCATACTTAGAGATTATGGCACCGACACAGATGAGAAAGTGAGGCTTCAGGGAGGTACACCACCAGGACACCTCATACACAAAGCAGCTTTATCCTAAAGAATTTTCCATTCTGGAAGGAAATGTTGCAGAAGGGAGAAGTATCAGAGCCCAGTATCCATGGAAAGTATGCAGTTTGATCAATTCCCCCTTAAGACTTCACTCCCTCTGTGCGTTTCACCCTCAGGGCAAGTACGAAACAAATGGAAACTCAGATTTACAGGGACTTGCAGCCCAATCCCACAACATCTAAATAAAAAAAGAAAAAAAATCCAAGAATAGCGGGTCTTCGAGAATTATAGAACATGAATTTTAATATCCGCAGGTAGTCAGCCCAGGAGGAACAGATCTCTAATCTGTAGCAATTTATTACTATTAATATTCTCCTTTCCAATACAATATTGGACATATTTAAAATAAAATAGCCAATAAAATAAAACATTGGGGATTCCCTAATAGCTCCATTGGTAAACAATCCGCCTGCAATGCAGGAGACCCCGGTTCCATTCCTGGGTCAGGAAGACCCCGTGGAGAAGAGATAGGCTTCCCACTCCAGTATTCTTGGGCTTCCCTGGTGGCTCAGCTGGTAAAGAATCTGCCTGCAATGCGGGAGACCTGGGTTCGATCCCTGGGTTGGGAAGATCCCCTGAAGATAGGAAAGGCTACCTATTTCAGTGTTCTAGCCTGGAGAATTCCGTGGATGGTATGTATAGTCCATGGGGTCACAGAGAGTCGGACACGACCGAAAAACTTTCACTTCACTTTCCACTAAAATGATCACAAAGATGATCAAGCACGTAACAAAACAAGAAGCCATTGATAAACGTAACAGAAGTAACAACAGCAAAAGTAGCAGAAGTAACAGTGACTAAAATGGGGCTCCTCTCGCCCAACTCATTAAGAGAGTGTAATTATCAAACATGTATGACAAGCCAACTTAAAAACAATGTTCAAATAACCAAAAAACTCTGGAGGGAGGGAGCGAGAAATGATTCAAAAGTTGGGTAAAGGATATCTTAAAAGACATGGTGAAAATTCTAGTTGAGAGTATAAGAAAATTAAAAAAAAAACAACAAAAAAAAACCTAACAGATCAGCTTAAGAGAAGCTGAGCACCAAAAAAGTGAAGCTTTTGAACTGTGGTGCTGGAGAAGACTCTTGAGAGTCCCTGGGACTGCAAGGAGATCCAACCAGTCCATCCTAAAGGAGATCAGTCCTGGGTGTTCACTGGAAGGACTGATGCGGAAGCTGAAGCTTCAATACTTTGGCCACCTGATGCAAAGAGCTGACTCATTGGAAAAGACCCTGATGCTGGGAAAGATTGAAGGCGGGAGGAGAAGGGGACGACAGAGGATGAGACGGTTGGATGGCATCACCAACTCGATGGACATGAGTTTGAGTAAACTCCAAGAGATGGTGATGGACAGGGAAGCATTTTGTGCTGCAGTCCATGGGGTCACAAAGAGTCGGACACGACTGAACGACTGAACTGAAGAGAAGATGAGGTAAAACTGAAGAGAAAATGAATCAACTTGAGGAAAAAGAGAGGAGAAGTTATCCAGAATGTGTCATGGAAAGATTTTTCAATGGGAGAGAATATAAAAAAGAGTTACAAACAGACAAAGCAAAATGAGACTTTGCAAGCTTTGCATAGTCACAGTTCTTGGTGCATGAAAACATTAGACAAGGAAATCAACAATGAAGGCAGAGAAACAAATGCAGGGGTGAATGAGATAAAGGAAACTCAAGATTCAAAATTGAACATAACTGGGGAAACACAGTAAAGAGAAGAGGAAATTGAAAATTCCAAAAATGTGGAAATTATAGGGAAGAACAAGACTTAAATTTAGCAGCGTAAAGAAAACATGTAACAAAATTCCAAGTTTGGTGAACTGGCTGACCCACTCATTAGATAGAGAAGAAAAGAGACTTGGTGAAATAACATGAAGTACTGGAGAAAAAAATAATGCAGAATGAAGTCTGGAAATAAAATTAGATGGGAATACAAAAGAAACAGTAAAAACGAAGTCGCGGAGATAAAAACTAACAGATGTTTAATTAGATTATCAAAGAAGAAAAGAAAAAAAATATATATAGTAGCAAAATTTCAGAAAGAGAGGACTAAGAATTCTCAGAAATTAAGTAAAACACCATTGCAAAAGTTGAGATGATTAAGAAATTCTAATTGGGTAAATTAAAAGAACACCATTATCAGCTGCATCATAGAAAACCTGCAGAAATTCAAAGGCAAACACTCCTGAAATCAATATCTGCAGAATGTGTCATTCTTAAAGCAGTAACTTTTAAACAGGCAGCTAAGTTCTCTGTGGCAGCAAGGGAACCGAGACTAGCAGAATGATATTTTTGATCACCAAAAGAAAATTTGCAGAGAAAACTGCAAATTAAAATTTGGTGACCATATTCTTCAAGAGTGGATATCAAAAAGAAAATTTTAAGCAAGTGAACTACGGTTTTCAATCTCTCACATGCTCTGAAAATACATCACTAGATTTTATTTTTTAATTTTGAAAATTTATAATTTTTAAAAATTTTTAACTAAATTAAAAAAAAGTTTCTCAGAGAAAGTTGGAGGCACATATAAACATAGAGATTGTTATATTAAGCAAACTCAGAGAAAGACGAGTATCATAAAGCATCGCTTATATGTGGAATCTTAATAAGTGACATCAATGAACTTGTTTACAGAACAGAAACATATTCAGATATTGAAAACAAACTTGTGGACACCAAAGGGCAAAGGTGGACTCATAAACTAGCAGTGTGGGATCAGCAGATAGAAACTACTAAATAGAAAATAGAAAAATAACAAGGATCTGTCATATAGCCCAGGGAACTACATTCAATCTTTAAACGGCTCTATAATGAAAAAAATCATATATATATATATATATATATATATATATATATATATATATATAATTGAATCATTTTGCTACATACAGGATATAAACACAACACTGGACGTTAGCTGCACGTCACTAAATAAATTTTAAACACCAGTATCTCAATTTGCTGTATGATATTGGAACATGCCCACTAACCCCCAGCAGACAATAGACTCATCAAATGGAAAACCAAGTCACTCATGATCTATATTCACCAACATATGAAAAACAGAAAAATTAATCACTACTATGTTGGATTGATTCCAACATACCAAGTTATATTAACATTACAATACACAAATGTATTCTCTTTACATATTACAGAATATGAGCTTCCCTGGTAGCTCAGATGGTAAAGAATCCATGAGACCCCAAAGCAGGAGACCCCAGTTGGATCCCTGGGTTGGGAAGATCCCCTGGAGAAGGGAAAGGCTACCCACTCCAGTATTCTGGCCTGGAGAGTGGACTGTATAGTCAATGGGGTCGCAAAGAGTCGGACACGACTGAGTGACTTTCACTTTCACTATATGATGGCTCAGACAGTAATGAATTGGCCTGCAATACAAGAGACCCGGGTTCAATCCCTGGGTTAGGAAGATCCCCTGGAGAAGGGAATGGCAACCCACTGCAGGATTCTTGCCTGGGGAATCCCATGGACAGAGGAGCTTGGTGGGCTACAGTCCATGATTGGGTCTCAAGGAGTCAGACATGACTGAGGGATTGAAACACACATATATATCTTTATTTCATATATCTCTAGTTTTATATACTCTTAAATATCTATCTATATAGATATATATATATATATAGAAAGATATGGGATAATATCAACCTAGTAAAAAATAATGTTTAAAAAATGACCAACGTATCACATTTAGAAAAAATATGCTGATAAAATCTAATATCCATATACAAAGATTTTAACCAACAAAGAATAGAAGGGAACTTCTCTATTTGATATAAACTCTCAAGTAAAACCCTTTGGTGGACATCCCTGGTGGTTAAAGGTAGGAAACACTATCCTTGAAGGTAGAAGTAAAAAAAACAAATACCCACATTTTTGTTTCTATTTAGGATTATTCTGGTGCCCTTATTGCAGGAAGGTGAAAACAAATAAACACATATAAAGATCAAAGAGCAAGTACTGAGTTTGTTTTTACTCACAGATAATATGTGTGTATGCAGAAAATCCCAAACAATATGAGAATTTAATACATTTACTATTATCAAATTAAGAGAAATTAAACAGAAATTATATATTTTATAACTGCAGCAAAAAGAGTTAGAAAATGAAAGGTTTTAAAAGATGATCTAAAAACACCAGTTTCTATAAATCAGTTAAAGAAAATGTGTACAAAATCTCTCTTCAGAATGCTATAAAATAGTAGTAAGGAAAAACAAAAATTCTTAAGCTAGTGTTAAGGATTCATCATTTTCATAAATTGGCTTTCTATTCAATATTGAAAGATGTCCAATAAACACAATCTGGTAAGATATTAATTAAATTCTTAATTAAAAAAAGATGTTTATTTTCCAAGGGGAGACTCTAAAGTTTATACAAATATGGAAAGTTTAAAAAATAATGAAGACTTTTAAAATATCAAGAAGAGAAAACTTGTGATACCACATACTGTGAATTATTATAAATTATAATATTTAAGAAAATATGATATTGGCACAGAGATAGATAAGAACTTTGGGGATACAAGATAATTTTTTTCAAGAAATGGCATTGTGTGATGTTGAATTATCTATATAGAACAAATCAATTGTACTCATCACAATCATAAAAAATAAAAACTCCATGTGGAATTATAACATAAAAAAAGACATAAATAGGCTTTTTAGGACACTAAAGAAAGATATGTTCACATCTTTGAGCCAGAAAAAATGTTTTAAGCAATATTCCAAAAGCACTAATCCTAAAGTAGATGATTATACAGTCATTTAATGAATAACTTTAGCCCACTTAATGATGGTGACAGGCAATCCAGGAGACATGAAATACTTGCAGTCTAAGCAACCATTGAAATACACTCATCAAAATACATCAATAAGAAAACGATTGAACAACGCAATAGGAAAATTGATAAATAGGAAAAGTTCATCAAGCAGGAAATAAGATGGCCGGTTGATCTATGGAAAAGACTCAACCTCAGGAAGTCATAGCTGAAAATACACTGAGTTTTCGCATACACTCATTAAATTGGAGAAAGAAAATAAAATCCTCCTAGTTCCAAATGCTGGCATGGATTTCACACTGCCGGTGAAAACGTTCATTTCCACAGCTCATTGCTATCCAAGCTAAAAGTCAAGATTTCAACCAACAGTTCCGCCATGACTATGTGCCTCAGAAGTTGCATATCCATTAAGAAATGAGAATGTATTTCCAAGAACTGTTAAAACACTAACGATTTTCATAGCCAAGACTGGAGATCATGCACTCATCTAGTAACAATACACCGGACAAATGCCTCCTGATGTAGTCACGTCATGGGATGTGTGTGTACACTAACTCACTCAGTTGTGTCTGACTCTCTGCGACCCCATGGGCTGTAGCCCACCGGGCTCCTCTGTCCATAGCATTCTCCAGGCAGGAATACTGGAGTGGGTTGCCATCCCCTCCTCCAGGGGATCGTCCCCACCCAGGGATGGAACCCACGTCTCTTATGTCTGCTGCAGGGGCAGAAAGGTTCTTGACCTCAAGCGCCACCCGGGAAGCCCGTCAAGGTGATACTACAGAAGAATTGAAATGAATACAACAGATATACATAAAGACAACACATATGCACTGTCAAAGCACAATCGTGGACTTCTCTGCTAGTCTAGTGGCTAAGAATCCACCTGCCAAGGCAGGGGACGTGTGTTTGATCCCTGGTCTGGGAAGATTCCACCTGACACGAAGCAATTAAGCCTGACTGCTACAACAACTAAGTCCCAATGCTAAAAACTACTGGAACCGGTGTGCCGAGAGCCCGTGCTCTGCACCAAGAAAAGCCACCGCAATGAGAAGTCTGCACACCACAACCAGAGACTAGCCTCCACGCAACCCAACTAGAGAAAAGCCTGTGTGCAACACAGAAAACCCAGCACAGCCGAAAACAAGTGAATTCCTTTAAAAAAAATAACAATAATTAAAAGCAAGATCACAACCGTGAGTGAAGACAACGCATCGGAAGAAAGAGCTCCACTCATCTCAAGTCCCCAAACACGAAAAGCTTAATTCATGTGTTGTGGGGATGCCTATACTGGTGGGAAAAAGAAAACAGGAAACAAGGAAGTGATTTGCATAACAGAATAAGGCAGGAGACCGGGGTTCAATCCCTGGATCAGGAAGATCCCCTGGAGAAGGGAATGACAACCCACTCCAGCACTCTTGCCTGGAGAATCTCATAGACAGAGGAGCCTGGAGGGCTACAGTCCATGCGGTTGCAAAAGTCGGACACGACTGAGGGACTCACACATACATACATAGAATAATGGGTCCCACGTGAGCGCAGCAGGCTTTAAGACAGAAGAGAGAAATGCTTCTGTGAAGATGACAGCTTTCTCTTTCTTGACAGGGTGATGGTCAGGGGAATATGTGCTTTCCTTTTTTACATTGTCCTGAAAACCGATGCTGTATGGACTTTTCTGCGTGTTGTATTTCAGATGGAGTGGCTTTATTTTTCAGTTACTGTAGGCTGAACTGCAGCATAAATAGTGACCGATTTACATTCTCTTAGCTTAGCGAAAAACAAAACTAACGTTTTGACCAACCCAATGTATCAGTATCAATATATTTAATATATATGTGTGTTCTAGCATTATTAGTAGCTTCTGATGGGCACCTTTAAATGGGGCACCTTGCCACGGATGGAGATACTATTAGAAACCTGGACCCATCACTGGAGAACCATTCATGCTAACGGGGAGCATTTAAAGTGGCAACTCAGTCCTCCTCTTACAGATACACAGGAAAGGTTTGGAGAAAGCCCTCACTCCAAGTCCCTTCAGGCATGGCTAAGTTTACCCATTTTCCTACAAGACTAGCAGCTGGTTGAGAGCCTGAGTCTATTCATTTCCACATGTCAAACACCAACATAAACGGATCTGTCATTTCATACATCCCTTGTGTATACTCACATCGTTAGCATCGTCAGAGGTTTATGGGAAAGTCATTTCTTCCGACTGCATGTCTGCATGTGTGATAAGTTATTAGTCGTCTTAAAACAGCCAGGAAATTAAAATACACTTGCTCCTTGGAAGGAAACGGATGACAAACCTAGACAGTGTGTTAAAAAGCAGAGACATCCCTTTGCCAACAGAGGCCCCTCTAGTCAAACCTATGGTTTTACCAGCAGTCATGTATGGATATGAGAGCTGGACCACAAAGAAGGCTGAGCACTAAAAACCTGATGCTTTTGAACTGTGGTGTTGGAGAAGACCCTTCAGAGTCCCCTGGACTGCAAGGAGATCAAACCACTCCATCCTAAAGGAAATAAGTCCTGAATATTCATTGGAAGGACTGATGCTGAAGCTGAAGCTCCAATACTTTGACCACCTGATGGGAAGAGCTGACTCACTGCAAAAGACCCTGATGCTGGGAAAGATTGAGGGCAGGAGGAGAAGGGGACGACAGAGGATGAGATGGTTGGATGGCATCACCGACTCAATGGAGATGAATGTGAGAAAATTCCTAGAGACAGTGGAAGACAGAGAAGGCTGGCGTGCTATAGTCCATGGAGTGGCCAAGAGTCAGACACGACTTAGCGACTAAACAATATCTTAAAAATCTACAAGAGTAACTACTATATCTTCAGCAATTTATCTCGCCACATGAAGTATTCAGAGTTATTTCTATGGAGAGGATGTGATAAAATTTTTAATTATTCAGAGATATCTAAAAAAAGTATTATTTTTGGCCATGCCACAGGGCTTGCAGGATCTTATTTCCCTCACCAGGGATTGAACTCATGCCCTTGGGCAGTGAAAGCACAGAATCCTAAGCACTGAACCACCAGGGAACTTCTTCAAAGACATTTCCTTTTTTTTGTTAGAAAAGGACCTAGTTCCACAGAAAACACATTACCTAAGTTTTAATTACAAGGATCAGGTACCATGATGGGTTACTGATGACTGTGCAACTGGCCAAAATTGAGTTGAAGATACATGAAACAGTCAGGAAGCATTTTCATTAAACAGACTTTTAAAGGTGAGGGTGCAAAATGAGCTTTCTAAAAATAGGCAGGACGCAAGTCATAGCTCCGAATGAATTCTGTCCCTCAGAATACTCTATTTGGAAAGGGGTATGGGCGGCACTCAGGTGGCTCAGAGAATTTTGATTTTCTCTTTTCAATGTGCCTCAGGAGTTAGTGGAATCAAGCTAACGTTTATTTATAGCTGTACCTTGCTTTTGAATTAAAATGGCATCATGCAACATGGTTACCGACCGTACTCAACAGAACCTTGGCTGCTTCCAAATATAAATTCAGCCCTCCCCTTCAGGATTAAGAGCTGCCTCATAGCAAGATATTGAAAATAAATTACCAAGGGCTTTCAAGCAATTTAAAGCGAGTAGAAACGAAATAGGTTCCAGCAATCTTATTTTATTGCAATTAGAGTGTTGCCTCTGAAGTGACTCATTTATATATAATCACACTCCTTTGGTACAGTTTCTGATATGCTTGCTAAATTGTACCAGCTTAATTGATGTTGAAGCTGAAGCTCCAATACTTTGTCCACCTCATGCGAAGGGTTGACTCATTGGAAAAGACCCTAATGCTGGGTAGGATTGGGGGCGGGAGGAGAAGGGGACGACAGAGGATGAGATGGTTGGATGGCATCACCGACTCAATGAACATGGGTTTGGGTAGACTCCAGGAGTTGGTGATGGACAGAGAGGCCTGGCGTGCTGCAATTCATGGGGTCGCAGAGAGTCGGACACGACTGAGCGACTGAACTGAACTGAACTGAACTGAATTGTGCAACAGTCAGCACTTATATATCTTTAATATTTTGCTATTATTTATTTAAATATTTACTAACCAATATTGTGATCAGTAAGTGCTGGAGAAGACTCTTGAGAGTCCCTTGGACTCCAAGGAGATGCAACAAGTCCATCCTAAAGGAAATCAACCCTGAATATTCACTGGAAGGACTGATGCTGAGGCTGAAGCTCTAATACTTTGGCCACCTGATGCCGAGAGCCAACTCATTGGAAAAGACCCTAATGCTGGGAAAGATTGAGGATAGGAGGAGAAGGGGACGACATAGGGTTGGATGGTTCGATAGCATCACTGACTCAATGGAGATGAACTTGGGCAAATTCTGGGAGATAGGAGAGGACAGAGGAGTTTGGCCTGCTGCGGCAATGGGGGTAGCAAAGAGTTAGACACAACTTAGCAACTGAACAACAACAACAAGGTGAATGGATTAATAAACTGTGGTCCATCGAGAATATGGAACATTATTCATCACTAAAAAGAAAGGATGTGAGAGTTGGACCATAAAGAAAGCTGAGCACTGAAGAATTGATGCTTTTGAACTATCGTGTTGGAGAAGACTCTTGAGAGTCCCTTGGACTGCAAGGAGATCCAACCAGTCCATCCTAAAGGAGATCAGTCCTGAATGTTCATTGGAAGGACTGATGTTGAAGTCGAAACTCCAATAGTTTAGCCACCTGATGCAAAGAACTGACTCATTGGAAAAGATCCTGATGCTGGGAAAGATTGAAGGCGGGAGGAGAAGGGGACGACAGAGGATGAGATGGTTGGATGGCATCACCGACTCCATGGACATGGGTTTGGGTAAACTCTGGGAGTTGGTGATGGACAGGGAGGCCTGGCGTGCTGCAGTCCATGGGGTCGCAGAGAGTTGGAAACGACTGAGCAACTGAACTGAACTGAACTGAACAAGAAAGGAGCAATCAAGTCATGGAAAGACCTGGAGGAACCCTAAATTCACATTCTCAAGTGCAAGAAGCCAATCTGAAAAGGCCACATACTGCAGGATTCCAATGATAGGACAAAACTGATAGTTTATGGTGAATGATGTCTCTCTGAAGTAGAAGATTTAGCTTTGGGACCAGGGACCAGGCTTGATCACTCAGGCACTTATGTGTAACAGAGTTTTATTAAAGTATAAAAAGGCACAGAGAAAGCTTCTGAGGTAGACATCAAAAGGGGGATGGAGAGTGCCCCCTCACTAGTCTTATCAAGGCCTTATATACTTTTACCAGACCCTCTCCCACAACATACATCTTAAATTACCAAGATTAAAGCTAACAACAGTTAGGTCTTACCAGACACAGGCCTGACAACATATGTCTTAAGATAACAAGGTAAGACAGAAGGTTCTTGTTAAGAAGGAGAAACAAATCCTCAAGCAAGATATATTGTTGTTATATAACTGGTTTGTCCTTTTCTCCTCCTTGAGAGCCTTGGACTCCTTTCTCCTCCTTGGGCACCCCAGACTTCTTATCAACCTAACTAAGAATTGACTCTCTCAAAAATACAGAGATAGTAAAGGGATCAGTGGTTGCCAGGGGGATTAGTGGACAGAGAGGCATGAACAGAAGATTGTAAGCATGCACGAGGGTGGTGAAACCACACTGCAAGATACCAACATGATGGATACACTGTCTAAACCCATAGAGTGTGCAACAGCAAGAATCAGCCCTAATATGAGCCAGGGGTGTTCAGTGGTGCTCATGTGTCAGCGTAGGCACCTCCTTGGTCAGAAACGTGCTGGTCGGGTGGGTGATGTGGATAGTAGGGGAGGCTGTGCATGTGACGGGCTGGGGTTTTCCCAGAAATCTCTGTACCTTCCCCTCAATTTTGTTCTAACTCAAAAAATGCTCTTAAAAAGGAAAGCCCTTTATGGATAAAGAAATACAAGCTGCCCATAAACATGCAGAAGCATTTTTTTGAAAAAAGTAAACTCCTTAAAAACCAAAACAACTGAACACTAAGTTTTGGAGGAAATGGAGACACAGGAAATCAGCAAAAAATAATAATGGATATTATGAGAATAAGGAGAATGGTGCATCCATAAAAAAAACCTCTAATGCCATAAAAACATATCAAAAATGCTCTTGAAATGTTTTAAAAAGAAATTGCGTTTTGTTTTATTCTCAAAAATTATAATTTTTCAATTCAAGTATATACTAGTTGAAATTTTAAAAATTAAATAGAAAATTGTTTTCCTAGGGAGCAATATTTTAAAAAAATGATAAAATATGTAAGGAAGAAAAATAGTTTAAATATCTGAGTTCTCAAATATGACAGTCTTTTCAAAGACAAGAGTATGGAAAGCAGAAGGGCAGAAAGAGCGAAGAAAAATATAATAAAGCAGAGTACTTTCCAATATCACAAGAAATGAGCTTCCAGATGAATCTAAAAACCTAAAATCCCATGTGGAGTCATACCACACTGAAATTTCTGGATACCATAAAGTTAAGCCCAACATCACACATATTTTTTTAAAAAAGAGAAACTAAATGAATTAAAGTAATGATTTATGAACAAAGAAAGAGAAACGGAATCAGAATAACATATAAAAGCAGGTCAAGACAAATGGACGTGGTGGACATAGTCTTTCTCCCTTTTCTGTAGTTGATATCTCTATGTCAATGAAGTATAGTTGATGTCCAATATCATACAGCTTACAAGTGTACCACATAGTGATTCACAATTGTAAAGGTTATACTGCATTTATACTTATTATAAAATATCACTGTATCCCCTGCATTGTACAATACACTCTTGTAGCTTATTTATTTTATATATAGTAGTTTCTCTTAATCCTCACTCTTATACTGCCCCTTCTTTCTCTCCACTAATAACCACTGATATGTTCTCTATATCTGTGGGTCTGTTTTTTTCTGTAATTCACTAGTTGTTGGTTTTTTTTTTATAGAGATTTCACCTATAACTGAGATTATACAGTACGTGTCTTTCTCTATCTGACTTATTTCA
The DNA here is from genome assembly GCF_054371585.1 of Giraffa tippelskirchi. Lineage (NCBI taxonomy): Eukaryota > Metazoa > Chordata > Mammalia > Artiodactyla > Giraffidae > Giraffa > Giraffa tippelskirchi. Next base: position 3,275,911 of record NC_137290.1, read on the forward strand.
CTTAGCATCATGCCCTTTGCATTCATCCTCTTCCTTCAAATGGAAAAAAATCCCACTAATTAGAAAAGACACATGCATGCCAATATTAACTGCAACACTGTTCACAACAGCCAACCCATGGAAGCAACCTATATGTCCATCAACAGAGGGATGGATAGGGAAGATACAGTACACGTATTCACAAACGAATACTACTCAACCATAAAAAAGCACGAAATTCAACCGTTCTTTTCTTCAACAAGTTTTTGCTGAAGGCCTTCAAGATTCCAAAAATTGATTTAGATGCCAAGGATAAGGTGAATACAAACTGACAAAGTCTGATTACAGATAATAAGCATGTTCACACACAAACATCATGCATCTCATAGGTACAGGGTAAGGGAGCAGAGCCTAAAGCCGACAAGGCGTCTGTGACCAGGTTTGTTAGAATTATGTACACCTCTGGCCAGGGAAAACAGTCCTCCCAGGTGCACAGCTTATAGAGCCTTTCCAGGACTGAATAGCAGACTCTGTTGTTGCCTTGGCTGCCTGCCTTTGCTCAGTATACAACATGTACAACTAAAAAGCCTGCAAGTGTGCCTATGTGCACACTTTCAACATTCAGAATTGCAAGACTCTTCTTTATTTGGGTTGTCGCCTAGCTGGCATATCACCAAAACAGTAAATTTAAACGAGCTGACACCAAGAACATGCATACATCGACCATCTCTTCCCTGTGAGACAGTCGCCAGTGAAAGTGGCTGGCATCCAGGTTCCACAGGGAAGTCAGAAGAAAATGGAAATGGGCGTATATTTAATTGCATCTTTTGTCAGAGAACCATATCCAGGGAGCCATTGTTCTTTGTAGGGACGGCATCCATCCTGTCTGCTTTCCTCACGACTTAGTGCAACCATACTGGGTTCATCCATCTCCGAGGAGAGAAAAGTGAGCGGAGCATGCAGACGTTTCTCACAAGCTGAGATTTCGTCCTAGTTTCTAAAAGCAGAGGCAGACTTGCACCCCCCACTGTTAACCGAGCCAAAGCACAATCGGCTCACAGCAGCACAGGCCAGCAACATCAGAGAACTAGGTGCCGAGGCAAGGCATACGACTTTATTTGGAAAGCCAGCTGACTGAGAAGACGGCAGACTAACGTCTCAAAATAACTGACTGCTCCGGGTCTCGATACCAGTTTTCCCTTTATAGAACAGAGAACGGGCGGGAGGCGAGGAGGTAAAGTAAAACGGCCGTTAACCTGGCAATTTCTCCTGGAACGGCTAGCCGCGGGGAGGGGATGTGTGAACTGATTCGTTCCTGAAGCCACCCACGGGTGGACCGGGTCCAGAACAAAGGCACTCTGGTGTAACATTCAAGCAGAGGGGCAGGGTTTCTCTGGGGCGGACCACTATGTACAGGCAACATTCTTTCAGTGAACAAAAGCCACGAGAAGCGAAGATTAAAGTAAAAGCATCAGACCTAACTTGGGTGTCATAACCGCTTTTCCCTGTAAAACTATGGTGCCAGAAGCTGACAGGTATAATGGGAGCTTCAGCGGGCTAGCGGAGTTCTCTATGAACAAGAGAGAAACAGGTGAGGTCTAGAAACCCGCTTGGAGAAGGAAATGGCAACCCACGCCAGTGTTCTTGCCTGGAGAATCCCAGGGACGGAGGAGCCTGGTGGGCTGCCGTCTATGGGGTTGCACAGAGTCGGACACCACCAAAGTGACTTACCAGAAGCAGTAGAAACACACTAGGAAATGAGATCTCTTCCTGAGAAGGCAGGAGCCAGAGGGAGACACAGAGATGATAGCCATTCCTTCTCATAGCAGGAAACCAGTGCACAAAGCCACCTGTTGATGAGAAGTCCTGACAAGGCAGAGCAATATCTCCAGGCGGCCGGATAATGCCAAGGAGTTATAACTGAATTTGAGGATGAAGACGCCACTAATGGGACGTCCAATGAGAAGACAGGCTTCTCACCACTTTATGTGACCTTCACTGAAAATCTGATTGTGTTTAACGAACGGGACAAGGTAAAGAGACATTCAAAAGATGTCGAGGTGTCAGATTATACGACGGCAGATGGACTGCCTCTGGACAAAGGGAGGTTTGTATATCAGGGATCCTCACACAAGCCTTCTCCTGCTTCGTCCATGTCACCTGAAGTCCCAGAGCTGAAAACAGAGAGCTCTTGACAGAACCACACTTCTCAAGTGCTCACTCTGGGTCAGCTGAAAGTGGAAAAGTGAAAGTGAAAGTCGCTCAGTCCTGTCCGACCCTTTGCGACCCCATGGACTGTAGCCCACCAGGCTCCTCTGTCCATGGGATTCTCCAAGCCAGAATACTGGAATGGGTAGCCATTCCCTTCTCCAGGGGATCTTATCAACCCCAGGGTAGAACCCAGGTCTACCACACTGCAGGCAGATTCTTTACCATCTGAGCCACCAGGGAACTTCCTACCAAATGGACTCACAGCTAGCATCTACTGATTTTTTGTGCTGGGCCTTAGGAAGCATGCAGAAACTAACACACATTTTCAAGGCACAGAAAGAGCAACTTGCCCAAGATCACAGACAAGAATCCAAGCTGTGGTTTGCCTCCAGGAAGTATGTCGTTAGAACCAGTACTCTTGGCTCCTGAATCCTCAAGCCTGACGCTGAATAGCAGCTTGTGTGCATGTACGCTAAGTCACTTCAGCTGTGTTCTGATTCTTTGTGACCCCATGGATTGTAGCCAACCAAGCTCCTCTGTCCATGGAATTCTCCAGAAGAATACTAGAATGGGATGCCATTTCCTTCTCCAGGGGATCTTCCCAACCCAGGGATCAAAGCTGCATATCTTGCCTTGGCAGGTGGATTCTTTATCATCTGAGCCTCCTGGGAAGTCTGCACTTGAGAAAGGAGTGTTTTAGTATCCTTATCACACAACTATGGATCTTATTCCTGTATATTGCAGAAAATCCAAAACTGGGGGGAAATTTCTGCAAGGATAGTTGTGATACAAAATTTGAAACCATATCAATGAACACTTCATGCTCTATTACATTAAAATCCACTGATCTATCTTACACTTTGAGTGGGTCTTCTGCCCATGAAAAGATTTTGTAACATCATTCACTGGTCACTTGAAAAACACTGCTTCTCTGAGTTATGCGGTTCTCCCAAAAGTTGACAGATTTCCTGAAACAATATCACAAAATCACATTTGTCATTATGACCGCTGAGCTCATCAGAAAGTTTTTCAAATACTGGGAAGCTGTCTTGCTTATGAATCATGGTTCTTAATCTAGGTACTTAGTTGCTCAGTGATGTCCGATGCTTTGTAGCCCTCCAGGCTCCTCAGTCCACGGGATTCTCCAGACAAGAATACTGGAGTGGGTTGCCATTCCCATCTCCAGGGGATCTTCCCATTCCAGGGATCAAACCCTGGGTCTCCTGCACTGCAGGTGAATTCTTTACCATCTGAGTTGCCAGGTAAGCCCCAAGGTTCTTAATCAATGAGATGGTCCAAAGATGCAATGCCTGCTTGCAGACTGGAGGCTGCGTTTGCATCCTTACCTAGACCATTAGCTTCAGTGAGGTCTCATCAGGCAGACAAAAGACTATGGAGGATTGAAGGAGCCAGAGGGTTTGTGGAGACAAGACGATGTGAACTGGGGTGGTGACTGACCTCCTACAAAGAAGCATTCTGTGGTCATCTTGAAAGAAGACCACTTGCAGAAACCATGTCAGTGCAAGAGAATAGGTGTAGGAGTTCAAGAGAAGATTTGTGACCCAAGTGAAACACACGGTGGTGGGCAGGACCCACCACCAAACCTTGGAAACCAGAAATGCCTTCTAAGTCAGGTTTGGCTTTGGCCAAACTCCCAGAAAGCAGCGCTGTTAGATTTTAACTCCACTGGCCATGTCAGAGTTTGCTTTTTCCTCTTATTTCTTGTCTCCTCTTGACTAGAAAATGGGCCAGCCTGATTCTCTTTTTTTTACTGAATGGTTCTCCTGTCTGGGTTGGCCCAAGAAAGCAGACTGAACAAGCTCTACACCGCAGGAGTCGCTGCTATTGACCGACCTGGATAATTACCATCTGCGAGTGGCCAGGGTTGCTCTTGCCAGATATTTCAGACAAAGAGGAGGAAGGAGTACACAGAGTGGATGAAAATGTAACCTGTAGAAAGGATAAACTTGCTTCCCATTGATGCTACACTGAATAGCATCGGTCTGCCCCTTACTGGAACCCAATTCAGGGAATGTACTCATGGAAGGCTGGAAAGCTAGTGACCTATTATTGTGATATTTTACCCCAGATGCTTAGCAAGCTCTCAGGGCTGAAATAAGACAACCCACGGGGTCAGCTGTGTATGGTACTCTGTTTTTAACTGTCTTTGAAGCATAGTGGAGGTAAAAGTTATCTTATATATCCCTCAACGAAAACCACATTGGTGGATGCCTTCTGTCTTTGGCCATGGAGAACCTCGCCACTGGACTTACCTCTGAGACCCTGTCATATAAGGATGATGTCCTTGTGTCCCGGGTCCGTTTTTGAGTGTTTGGCAGCTTCACAGGGACTGTGACACTCTCCGCTCAGGGAGAGGAGCCCCTGGCATCCAGGCCACATCCCGTAGAAGGCAGTGGCCCCAACAGGCCTTGTAAGCCACTTGTAAGCACCCCCGTTTTTTGCAACGAGAAAATGATGACCAAGGTTCTTGCACCATGAAAATCATGACCCTGGGGTGATGACTGACCTCCTATGAAAAAGTGGTCTCTGGGTCATCTCAAAAGAAGACCACTTCCAGAAACTGTGTCAGTGCCAGAGAATAGAAGGAGGACTTCATGAAAAGAGAGGTGACCATCATCAGCACCCCAATCGTGGCACGTCCTGACGTTGTTCCCATCCAATATTTTCATATTTTCTAGGTCCTTTAATGATCCTTCTCGAGGGACTTCCGAGGTGGTCCAGTGGTTAAGAATCCATCTGCCAGTGCAAGGGGCGCAGGTTTGATCACTGATCTGGGAAGATGCCACTTGCCTCCAGGCAGCTAAGCCACTATGCAATGACTGAGGCTATGTGGTCCAACTACTGAATCCCACACCCCTAGAACCCGAGCTCGATAAGAAGAGAAGCCACCACAAGGAGGGGCCCACAAGCCACAACTAGAGAGCAGTCCCAACCCTCTGCAACTAGAGAAAAACCCGCAGAGCAACTAAGATTCAGCACAACAACAACAACAAAATAATAATAATAATAATCCTTCTTGATAACATCCCTTTGCCACTGCTCATCCAATGAAGAGGTGTGTATTTCAAAATAATCCCTCTCAAGCTAGCTGCCTTTTTACAAGGCGTCCTCCACCTCACTTAATGAAGTGAAGTAAATGTCTAGATGAAGTGCGTGAAGCCTACTCAATAGGAAAAGAACGTTCCATAACGGTACCAAGTCGCTTCTTTGCTTGAAGAATCTTGCGTGTGAATATTGCTTCCGTGAGCAGAAGGCAGTCTGATGATAATAAAAGAAGAGAGGAGTGCAGCAACCAACAGATGAATTAGGGAGAAATCAGAAAGGAGGAAGGTTTGGGAAGCACCCCCTTTGATTGAGTTTCACTCAAAGCATTTTGGGAATCAAAGATGTTGAGTTTCAATCAAAGCATTTGGGAAGCACCCCTTTGACTGAGTTTCAGTCAAAGCATGCTGATTATGTCTGATTCGTTTTTCATGTATAACGCAAAAAATAAAAAACAAAACCCAAAACAAAAAACAATGTAGCGCAATGACTGATGCATTTTGCAAAGTGGAAACAGAGTTTTGTCATGAGAAGTTGCAGATGTCTGATCTCATTGTGGTAATATGTTAACCAACTGCAAGACTTGGCCACAGTTTATGAACTAAAGGATGGACTGGGCTTTGCCTCAGGGTAACAGCCTTTGCCAACAAAGGTCCGTACATTCAAAGCTATGGTTTTTCCAGCAGTCACGTATGGATGTGAGAGTTGGACCATAAAGAAAGCTGAGCACAGAAGAATTGATGCTTTATGAACTGTCGTGTTGGAGAAGACTCTTGAGACTCCACTGGACTGCAAGGAGATCCAACCAGTCCCTCCTAAAGGAAATGAACCCTGAATAGTCATTGGAAGGACTGATGTTGAAGCTGAAACTCCAATCCTTTGGCCACCTGATGCAAAGAGCTGACTCATTTTAAAAGACCCTGATGCTGGGAAAGATTGAAGGTGGGAGGAGAAGGGGATGACAGAAGATGAGATGATTGGATGGCATCACTGACTCAAAGGACATGAGTTTCAGCAAACTCCAGGAGATGTTGATGGACAGGGAAGCCTGGAGTGCTGTAGTCCATGGGGTCACAATAAGTCGAACATAACTTAGTGACTGAGCAACAACAAAAAAGAGGCTGGCTGTGTAGACAGGAAGCAAATGAACTGATGCTGAAGACAAGAAGTCAGAGAGACAAATTTCAACAGCCCTGATGGTAGATTCCTGAGAAGCTCCACAAACACCAAAGCAACTCGACCTCAAACAAGCTACATTTGACAGGTCATCAAGGAACTGCTTTGTTCTTTGCTCCATTATCCCTGACCTCAATACTTTAAAAGTTAGGTACAATTAC